>NC_061119.1:13486862-13520651 GCF_002878395.1 Capsicum annuum | reverse complement strand
TGATCAAGTCCCGGAACGTCAGGTGAAGTTTAGTTTAGGATTAGTTTAGAATAGAATAGGTTTTATATTTCAGCACCTATTTTATTTTGGATTGTATAATTTGGACAGAACATTATTTTGGTTTGTTTTGAATTTTGTGTGATTTGTTAGTTTGCTTGTTTTGTGTGTTTATGTGGTTTGTACATTTGTAATGTCAAATTAGCCGATACGCTCCACCAAGCGACTATGGTCGAACCACGGGATCGAGGGGTGCCTAACACCTTCCCCTCGGTCAACAGAATTCCTTAGCCGGAATCTCTGTTTGCGGATCAGTTTTTAGAGTCAAATCATTTCGAAAAGGATTTTCCAAAGGTGACTTGGCACACCGGATTATGTCAAGTGGCGAATCTGAATAAGAAAAAATAACATAAATAATCCTTTTTTTTTCGAAACAATTTTTTTTCATTTTTGTCACCTTAATAATAAAACCCTTTCGAACTTAAAATACATATCTTTTTTTGGTCAAAAAGGGGTGTGATACCATCCATATAACTTCGCCCTGTTGTGTTATATTAACAATCATATTGTATAATGTATCTTGAGAATGATTGCTTGTTTGAGTCTTGCATCACTAGTCATATATGTTATTCCTTTGTCCCAATTTATGTGATACTCCTTTATTTTAGTCAATTCAAAAAAGATGGCATGTTTCCATATTTATTTACAATCAAAAGTCTTTTCGAAATTTCGTGTCCAGTCAAACATCATCACATAAAATGAAACAGATGAAATACTATCAAGTACCCTTAGCTATCTTATGTATTCTTCATACTTCCCTTAAGTAGGAGACGTAATTTCTTCATAAATGAATAACTGATTTTATAACATAAAAGTTTGGATTAAAGAAAACTAATTATTTGACTCTAGAAATTAAAGAGTATCAATGCAGTACCTCTCATCTCCTAAGTCTTTCATAATTTGCTCGAAGCAATTATTTTCAATAGCATTCTTCAACTTTGAAACAAAGTCCAACTCATTGGCAGCATTAAGCGATGGAAACTTAGTAGATGGAGAATGTGATGTGACCTTTTCCTTTGTTATGCTTTCTCCCATGGTGAAAGGCTTCTCGTAAATTAAACCTTCTCTTTCGCCATTGGCGTACGCTTTCAAAGAAATAAATTGAATAAGCTATACAAAAACATAGTATATAACATCACCATGAAAATCAATTTCAAAAGAAAATTTAGGTTTTATAATGAAATGTTATTATAGACGATTATTGTTATAGAGAAGTCTGAGTATACGTTTTAAGAGAAACACATTTGTTGTTATATATGAATGAATTTTCAAATGCATACCAGTCGTATAATGGATGAGGAGTTTCAAGTTCTTGCATTTCTTGGCAAACATCATGATTGATTTGGACCATCCACATTAGCCTCAAGAGCTAATTCATACCTAGACATTGTTAAAAGACATAATCTATATCTATAATCTATATCTATAATCTATAATCTATAATCTATAATCTATATCTATAATCTATATCTATAATCTATAATCTATATCTATATCTATATCTATAATATATTAAAAGTGTGAAGACCCTTAAAAAAGTAATTTGAACTTTTTGTCCTTCATTAAAACACTCCATAATAGACAAAATTATCTTTCACTATTTTCTCAAATTATCAGTTAATTATTTTAATAATATTGGCTATAATATTGAATCCTAAAATATATATATGAAAAGAAAAAATTAGGAGTCCTAAAATATATGGTAATAAACAAATATTACGGTTAGAAGAATTAGAGAAAAAAACTACTCAAAAGACCACTATTTATAATTTACAAGTACTGAATTCTTGAAAAGAAATAAAAGAGGAAATAGGAAGAACTAGGTAATTTTCCTTATTACTAGCAAAATAAAATAAAATAATGTATCTGTGTTTCGAAGAAAAAAATATAGAAAGAAGAACAGTAATTTTCCTTTTAAGGAAACAAAAGCATCCATGCATCTGTGGTTCGAGAGAAAAAAATAAGAGAAAGAAAACAGAGTAATTTTCTTTATAGCTATTTTCTCCATTTTAAAATAGTTGGTCTGACATTTGCCTTTAAAAATATTTATTAAAAAATTATTTTGCTAAATTAGACTTATTAATTATTGTTGTTGGAATTCTTACTCTTTTAAAACTGGTAGTTATTTATGGTGGCGGGAGAATATAAATTTACCACATTTAGATAATTGGAAAAGCTTTTGGATTTTTATCAATCATTCTACAATAATACAATAGCATATTCAATGAACATATAAAACAAAATTATTTACTTTTGATCTTAGTTAATTCTTTATTGTTTGCTTTAGATTTATTTTTTACAGTAGAAAATATTTTTGTAATATTTAATTTACTTTGTGGTGCATTGATTTTGTAGGTATCTTGAAGATAGATGATGATGATGATAATATGTACAGACAGTTGATGATCCGAATTCTAAAAGGTGATAATTTTGCGTGACAATTTTTTGTTTTGAATGATATAAATTATTATAGATATTCATTCTTATTCTTTTCATGTGAAATACATTGACATCTCCTTATAACAATGCGAAAAGAGACACATCAAGAGACAAAGAAGAGAATGGGGAACATTTCTTTAAAAGTATTCACAGTACGAATGAGTTGATAAGCATTTCTTCAAAAGTATTCATGAATGAAGTAAAAATTTAACGTATAATACAATTCTTGAGTCTATTTGATAGGACATACGAAGCACAAGGTTTGGCCAAATTAAACTCACCTTTTGAGATTAATTTTTTTTGGTAATAATATTTTGAAGGGTGGAATTGAGAATATTCATTATTATATGGGAATAACTTCTCCTTTGGTTAGATTTTTCGATCTCATATGTATTTAACATTACTTGAATTAAGAAGTAGTGTTTTCTAGATGTTGTCAACAAGACAAGTTACAGATATTAGGCATTATGCTTTGATTTCTGTTAAATATGTGTTTGCATTAAAATCGTATGAATTACAAGCTCTTGGGATGTTGGTTTTAATTTATGCATTTTTTTTGATTAATTTGTGTAGCTGAAAATTGAATCATTATTTGAATGAAATTAAATTTGAAATTCTACGTGTGAATTAATTAATTTTTTTTTAGTGTGGAATGTCATCAAAGTTCATCTGGAACTCTCCAAAGATTTACTTTGTTCCTCTCAAAATAAGTGTCATCCTGAAAAAAAACGTCCATTAAAACATGCATTAATATGTAGTTTATTAACTATTCCTATTTAGTAAATGTTTCTTGAAAATGGACCACCATTAAGAAGTGCAGTTTATGAGAATAGTTGAAATGAAGAGTTCTAAGATTTAAATATTAAAGTGTAATAATACAAATCTTTATTAATTATTTATTACACAATGCCTTAATTTAAATAAAATCAATTAAAGTTACAAATGTCACACCCCTTTTTCGTACTCCAAAAGAAAGAATTCGTTTTAAGTTTCGAAAGAGTTTTATTATTAAAGTGACAAAAGATGAAAATTGTTTCGAAAAGGATTCATTAGTTTCAAAACTCAGAGTCGCCACTTTGCATAAATCGGGTGTGTCAAATCACCCATGAATATCCTTTTTCAAAATGATTTTGACTCTATAAAACTGATCCGCGAACAGAGATTTCGGCTAAGAAATTCTGTTGACCGAGGGGAAGGTGTTAGGCACCCCTCGATCCTGTGGTTCAACCACGGTCTCTTGGTGGAGCGTATCGACTAATCTGACACTACGAATGTATAAACCACACAAAAGCACGTAAAACAATCAAACCAACAAATAAAACAAAACAATCCAAAAATATAGTGTCCAGTCCAATTATTACAACCCGAAAAATAAATAAAAATGCAAAAATAAATCCTATTTAACCTATATTAATCCTAACTACGCCCCCCGACTTTACCCGATGCTTCGGGCCTTGATCACGATCCGCCTTCGCCAACATGATACGTCGGGGCATTCCCCGGTGAATAAATACATCAATCTTCGGGGCATTCCCCGACCAAATAAATACATTTAATGAAATGTGATGAAAATGAAGAAAAACACTCAACACAAATATTTACACATTCGATGATTAAAATCCTACAAGTTGCCTACCCTCCAAAACCTAGAACTTGCTTATCAATGCCTGACCTAAGACATGATACAATTACACTTAACATCAACATTTATTTCAAAATAAACCGACAATAATAAATCAAGACTAATCTTATTTATTTTTATCGATTTTTTGATCCCGACCCCAAACAACAACTTTAATTCTCAATCAACTATTAACTAATCTTTAGACTATCAATTTAATCTTCATAATCCGAATTTAGCACCAACCAACATTCATGATTCAAACATCACAAAATCAAAAATATGATTTTTAAAATTATTCGAGAAAAGGAATGAGAAATGGACCTCAATCGAAGCTTTTATTGTGCCAAATAATGCGATTAGAAAATAGAACCGGGTTCGAAAGCCTTAAATCAAACCTCAATCGCGAACTCAATATATGCTCGTTTTCATTTTGACCGTTCACCAACAGACCACCGGAATCAGACTGAAATTGGTCCAGTCCGGTCGGGTTAGAGCTGGGGTCGCAGTTCCTATTGCGATGGAACTCCGGCAAGCTTCGACAGTGAGGAAGAACAAAGAGACGCAGACAACAGTGACATTTCCGGAGAGAACTCACTGGAAAAAACCTCAACTCCGATGTAATTCCCCCTTTCTTGCTCTTTCGATTGGCTTTACTCAGTTCTCTCTCTCTTGTCTGAACCTCTCCCTCTTTCACAGCTCTCTCTCTTGATCTTTTTCTCTCACTCCTGAGTGTCCTGTGTGTGTGTGAATATTGGTGAATCAGTGTGTGTGTATGATGGTGATGATGAGCGTGACTCAGAGACAGTGGTTTTTTCCTTGTGTTGATGGAAATTAGAGTAGAAGAATGGTTGTTGTCTTTGTTGTGTGAATGAAGCCAAAGAAAATCCCAAAAAAAATGGAGTCCCCTGCCGTTTGTCCTCTATGTCTATGGATGTATCCAAACCCAAAAAAGAAAAGTGAGGTCCTTTTTCTGGACCTATTCCCATGGGCCCCACTCTATTCAATTTTTGATCCTCTTCTCCTAGGATGATGACAAAATGGGTCCTTTTGTTAGGTGTACCCGTGGGTCCCCTTTCTTTTAGTTTGTTATTCTGAGGATAAAAATATGAGTGAGTAGGGAGGTGATTTATTTTGATTGGGTAGGTTGTTAGGATAAGATAAATTAGTTAGAGGTATTGTTTTTTGTCTTTTTGTGAAGTGATTATCACATGGGTGAGGGCACACACTAAGACGAGGGTAAAACGGTAAGAATGCATTCGGAGAGGGAAAAAATTACGTGTCTACATAATGCCCCTCTTTGCAGGTTAACACAAAGTGTTTTCATACAAAGAAGTAGACAACAAGACAAAATTTTCACCCGACCATTATTCACAGGGAAGAAATAAAAGGAAGAAGAACGATCAAGTTGGAGAGTCGAGTGAGGTCCCATCGAGGCTCCGGTCCACGGCTTTGTCATTACATCAAAAATGAAAATTACAAGTTATAACATAAATGAAATTACAAAAATCCTATCTATACAGCTTCTGTTGGACTCCTGACTTAAGTTTCATCACCCTATTCTTCAGGCGGGCTCCTGACTTGCAATTTCTTCAACTTGTTGCTTGTTTTCCAATGCTTCACCTCATTGCTTAACTTTTAATTTCTTCACCCTGTTCTTTAGGTGGGCTCCTGACTTTCTATTTTTCAATCCGTTAACTTTCATCTTTTCACCTTGTTGCTTTGTTTTCAACTTCTTCAGCTTGTTTCTTGACTTTTCATTTATTCGCCCTGTTCTTCAGGCGGGCGCCTGAAATCACATCAAAACTGAAAGAAAATTCCAAACAAGAATTATTATAAAGAGAAATTTCGTTTGCCAGAAAAGTAAAGTTAAAAAAAAAAAAGAATTAAATTTTTGCCCTAGTTTATTATCAGAAGACTTTTGGGAAAGTCACATCATACCTACTTACATGTTGTAATGATGAATCAAGACTCTGACCAATAAATGCATCTCTTAAGAGTAAAATTGAATAACCAAGCCTAGGAAGTGCGTCTCCTAAGAATTAAAGTGAGAAATTCTAACTAGAAAGTGCGTCTTCTAGAGATACAAGTTTAAGTTAAAAAGTGTGTTACCTAACAAATGAAAACTAGCAAGAAAGTGCGTCTCCAAAGGATTAAGTGCAATAACTCTACTAGAAAGTGTATTTTCTAGAATTCAAGGGGACTGCTAGAAAGTGCATTACCCAAAAGCAAAGTTTGAATTACCCAATCAATGAAATGTATCTCCTTACCAATATTGCTTGAATTATCAAAACAAGGAAGTGCATCTCCTTACCAATGCCGCTTGAATTACCAAACCAAGGAAGTGTGTCTCCTTACCATTGCCGCTTGAATTACTCAAACAAGGAAGTGCGTCTCCTCACAAATATTTCTTGAATTAACCAAACAAGGAAGTGCATCTCCTTACAAATGTTGCTCGAAATTCCCAAGCAAGAAAGTGCATCTCCAATGTTTCTTGAATTACCAAAATAAGAAAGTGCGTCTCCTTTGGAAGTGCGTCTCCTTATGATAGCGCTTGAATTACCAAAATAAGAAAGTGTGTCTCCTTACAAATATTGCTTGAATTGTCCAAACAAGGAAGTGTGTCTCCTTACTAATGTTGCTGGAATTACCCAAACAAGGAAGTGCGCCTCCTTACAAATATTGCTGGAATTACCTGAACAAGGAAGTGAGTCTCCTTACAAATGCTGATCGAATTACCAAACAAGGAAGTGTGTCTCCTTTGGAAATGCGTCTCCTTATGTTAGCGCTTGAATTACCAAAATAAGGAAGTGCGTCTCCTTACAAATATTACTGGAATTACTCGAACAAGGAAGTGCGTCTCTTTACAAATGCCGATCGAATTATAAACCAAGGAAGTGTGTCTCCTTTGGAAGTGCGTCTCCATATGATAGCGCTAGAATTACCCAAATAAAGAAGTGTGTCTCCTTACAAATGTTGCTTGAATTGTCCAAACAAAGAAGTGCGTCCCCTTACAAATGTTGCTGGAATTACCCAAACAAGGAAGTGGGTCTCCTTACAAATGCCAATCGAATTACCAAACAAGAAAGTGTGTCTCCTTACAAATGTTGCTTGAATTATCAAACAAAGAAGTGCATCTCCTTACAAATGTTGCTTGAATTTCCCACACAAGGAAGCGTATCTCCTTACAAATACCGCTTGAATTACCAATCAAGAAAGTGTGTTTCCTCACAAATGTTTCTGGATTTACCAAATAAGGAAGTGCATTTACTTACAAATATTGCTGGAATTACCCAAACAAGAAAGTGCAACTTTTTACAAATGTTGCTAGAATTACCAAAACAAGGAAGTGCGTCTTCTTACAAATGCCGCTTGAATTACCATGGGTTTGAATACCAAATATGTGCAGCAACATTGCCTCTTGCATTTGTAGAAGTAAGAATATTACGGCCCATGATGTTTAGGCTTTGAAATCCTTGATTCGAAAGTAGCATGCGTTCCTATTTCATACAAAGAAACTTGTTAGTTTAAAAGCATAGTGGTTGGTTTGTGGCTTTGGCTTTCATGGAAATTGCTCTTGCTCCGGTCACATTTAACCTTGCTTCCAACCATTAGCATATGTCATTGACTTACTGTATCATTGACCTAAACTTCGATTATTAAGAGTTCTTCTGAAACAAACACAATATCTTTGCTTTGTCATGATTCTCAGATAAACTCTTTGACCCTTGGTATTTTCATAAATTTCTAGAATTTTCTGTTGACATAACTTTCTACATGCCTTATTTTGGCTCACAATTATGTCTCTTTCATGTGCTGGCCTTTTGTCTTGCTTTTTGTAATTGAAGAAGCTGGTAGCCAGTTTTGAGATCTTTTCTCACTTGTTATGACACGAACTTGTCTCAAAGACAAGAGAAAAAATGACAATGATTTTATTTGGACAACTGACTAAAGAAAATAAAACAAAAATAAAGAGAAGAAAAAAAAGACAATGAATGTCCCCATTTGAAATAAAGAAATGAAAAATTTATCTAGAAATGACAGTCAACTCTAATGATTATGCCATGCATTTTGGGATCAAGCTATTTGATCTTTTCATCCAAAATTTCTACCAATTGTTGTTGAGTTAATGACCCTGAAATTGAGTTACTTCCTTGGGTCAATCGCATTCAGAGACCTCATTCGGCTAGTGGCACCCTAAAAGGTTTTCGCCAACAAGCCTTTCTTATTTTCTTTTCCTCAGCTCACCGTTGCCTTATGGTGTCTATAAGGGTTTTTCACTAATGATACTCTGATTTTCATTTGTCTCAACTCACTGTCGCCTTACAGTGCCCGTGAGGGTTTTCACCGATAAGACTCTCTCATTTTTATTTCTCTCAACTTTCCATTCATCTCACGGTGCCTGTGAGACTTTTCACCAATAAGACTTTCTCATTTACTTCCCTCCTAATTTCTTATGCTGAGGAAGATGAGTAGTTCCTAAAATGTGTCATCACATCCATTGCATGCTTAGCCTTAACATTCTCAAAGATTGATCTGAAGGTCTTTCTTTGGTTATAACTTGGCTTTTGGATAGGGTTAGAAAGAAAGGATGGCATGGGGCCCAAACGACATTTGAAGTGGGGTGGGACTTACAACTTTTGGAATCAACTCAAACAATGAGGATTAACTCATGCCCCAGTTTCTTTTGACTAGGTGACGCTAAATTATTTATTTGGTTGGACTGATCCCTTAGTAGGGCAGCCTACGTATCTCACCCTCGAGAGAGGAGAATCAGGTCATGCGTTGTTCTGGCAGCTTGTTCTTTTACTTTGATATGATTTTTCTTACTTTTTTCTTTTATTCGCTCTTTTCACTTTGCTATTCTTTTTTCCTAACTCTATTTTTCTTGACACTCTTTTTTTTTTGGAAACATTCTTGTCTCTTTTTTGTAACTTTTTGACTTTATCTTTTTACTCGAAACTATTCTTTGAACTTTGCTTACTCTATCTTGATTCCAAAAGAGGGGTATGAAAGAAAATAACACTATGGATCAAATGGGGTAAACAAAGGATGACACAATGTTTGGATAGCAGAATGAAATGCCTTCATCATATCAATCCTTGAGAATGCAAGTATATAACATGCAGTTGGAAGTGAGAGATGAAGATCATTTGCGACATCTTTTTAAGCAGATTGAGTCTGTGCGTTACTACTTCTTCTATAAACTCCACCTTTGTTTTATATTCCTCACATCAAATGACTCATGCTTTCGTGGAGCTACTTGTCTTCTTGTTTCTCTTGATATAGGGATCACACGTCCACTATTTGACCTAATTGGGACTTGCCTTTCGATCGATGACCAAGTTTTTCTTGTGATTCTCAAAATAATTGCCTTAACTTGTCACCAAATGTCTCAACACTCTATCTATTTTCTCATATGCTCTCTTTTTCTAACTTTAACCCTCTGATTCAATGTGCATGCTTAAACTGGATTTTAAGATCTGGCTGAAAATTTCACTAACATGTCATATCACTAGAGTCAACACAAAATGTACTATGTAAAGAAAATAAACAAACAACACATATTTAAAACACAGAGGAAAATGAGACACTTCATTTAGTCGAAACAAAAGATAGAAGGGTTTGAACATAAATAACAAAAGGACAAAACAAGACAGATCCCAAACTACAACCCTGAAATAATTTGGAGAACAGAAAATAAAACAAAATAAGCTACCAAACCCCTTCCTAGTAAGGAGAGGGGTGATTTCTCAATTGCTCAGCCTAACATCTTAGCCACTGGTTTCCATATCAGCATGACTAGAACTTCCCTCACTGTCAATGTTCTGCACCATGATTGATTTATCTCGAATCATCTTTTCAATTTATCTTTTCAAAGCACGACAATCTTCAATACTGTGATCCTGAACATCGAAATGATATGTACATCGTACATTAGGATCAAAACTTCTTGAATGTAGGTCAGGAATATACCCAAGGAGAGGAGTGATCATGCCCTGCTGTACCAATCTCTGGAATAAACTTACATACGACTCTCCAATGGGTGTGAAGCTATCCCTCAACTTCTGTCTCATTTTATTATTTGGCTTAAATTGAAAACCAGGCCTAGAAGGACTTCGGTATGTATGCGGAGTTGGAGGATATCTCGGCAGAGTTAGCGTGTGCCAGTATGGGTAAGATGGTGGTTGAACATATGGTTGCGCATTATACACTTGATATGGAGATGGGGAAATGGAATATAATGGATTTTGGGAAAAATTCTGTGGAACTTGGCCATAAACTTGGGTTTGAGCCCGTGGGTAACGATGGTATGGTCCTCTTGCCCGTGCCTGTTGTCCAACTATAATAGCAGATGCATCTTCCTCATTTTTCTTTCCTCCAACACTTCCCGAACCTTTTTGAATTGCTTGAGTAGTCGCTTTTAATGCTGTAAAACTCACAATGCGACTAGTCTTAATTTCATCCTCTATCATCTCCCCCATTTTGAGGACCTCAATAAATGGCTTGTGTAATGCAGGTAACAAGTATTGATAATATGTTTCATCTTGAACTGGAATAAACACTTCCACTATCTTGCTTTCTTTCATTGGCGGTTTTACTCTAGCAACTTGTTCGAGCCATCTGATCGCATACTCCCTGAAACTCTCAGTATTCTTCTTTTTATACCAGTTAGGGATTTCTCATCAGGAATCAACTCCATATTATATTGAAATTGTTGCACAAATTCGTTAGCAAGGTCATCCCAGTTGTTCCACTTGTCGAAGTCTTGATCAACAAACCATTCTGAAGCTAGACCTGAAAGACTCTCACCAAAATATGCCATGAGTAATTCTTCCTTCCCTCCAACGCCTCTTAGTTGGTTGCAATAGCATCTCAAATGTGCTACAAGATCGCCATGTTCATCATACTTCTCAAACTTCGGCATTTTAAAACCAAGAGGAAGATGTACACCAGGAAACATGCACAGATCTTTATATGAGACACTTTTTTACCCCCCAAGTCCTTGTAAGTTTTTCATAGTCAGTTCCAAACTTCTTAATTTTCTAGCTATTTCCTCTTGTTCTTCTGTCATAACAGGCTTCTCAGTATTAGGAGAAAATTCAGGTGGTTGAGGGATATCGTAAGGACCAGTTGACTTAAATGTGGGCTGGAGAGCATAGTGCTGATCACTAAAATATTCAATGCAGGCTCTCTTGTATAGTAGGGAGGCACAACTTGTGGATGAACATCAAAAGTATGAGCTTCAAGTGGGGGTGGAGCCGCAAAATCATGAACAACAGCTGGAGCCGAGTATATGGTAGTCTTGGATTGGGGAGTGAGGAAATGACCCTTGGAAGTGGTTGGATATTATTGCCCCGGAGTGGATCCTGATGCATGTTGTGGCATATCAACAAAAATGGGAAATTATGCATGTGACACGGGAGGCAAGCTAGAAAGATATTCCAGATTATCAGTGGGAACTGGAAGAGGCGGCAACTTCATTATCTCCTACATTCTAACTCCCCGAACTCCCTATCTGATTAGTGACAACTAACTCGGTATCCTTGTTGGCCATAACTTCCTCTGTAACTTGGAGCAATATGGAGGACCAGCCAAAATGCCATAAACCAATCACCTTAAACTAACTGGAAAAGAGATAGCAAATGGTTAGAGTTCAACAGTTTTTCAAAACCTCTTTTTTTTTTCTTGAAAAGATCACTGAACCCAAGAAGGGCGCCTACGTATCTCACCCCTGAAAGAGGAGAATCAGGTGTGCGTAGTTCGTGAAGTCTTGCCAAAATGGCCGATTAAACTCTTTTTCTTTCTATTTTCTTTTTCTTGAAACTTATAAAAGAAAATAAAAGAAATATTTGTCAAAAGAAATGACGAAAATATTTTTGAATTCTTTGGCTTTAACATCCCTATACAAAATGAAACCTATGATTACCAAAGAAAATCTTTTTGGGTTTTCGATTTTGAATTTCATATGAAAACAAAACTTGAACCTATTAAAGGAAAAATCTTTTTAATTGTTTTCTCGTAAAGACGTATATGAAACACCTACTCTAATAAAAAGTGAAGAAAATCTTTTTTGGATTTTTGAAATAAGATCCCCGAACCCACAATAGGTTGCCTATGTATCTCACTCCCGAGAGAGGAGAATCAGGGGTGCGTAGTTCGTCTAGATTGGACAATTAATGATTAAATAACAGGCTAGACCCTGACTTAAGAGATACGACCAAAGACAGACGATGAACCATGTTAATAAAATCTTTTGAGTTTTCATTTTGATACTTCACAGAAAAATGACATCAACAACCATGAAAGAAAAATCTTTTTGGTATTTTCGTTATACGAAATGTAAAAACTTTCTAACATCTTTTTTTTTTTGCATTTTTCTTTTATAAACACATCCTATGAATGAAAAAGTCTTTTTGAAGTTTTCGAATTGTGAATGCATGCTAAACGAGACAAAGGAAAATCTTTTTGATGTTTTTGAGAAAATGAGTGCGAAAGGTAAAAAAAGTCCTTTTGAATTTTGGAGTTGTGAAAAATAAAAGCCATAAAAAACTCAAAAACTACGAAACTCTTTTTTTTTCTTGTTTTTTTTCATTACCCACACACTTTACTTCTAACACATGTTTTTCCCAAATCAGTCCGTCAAATGACCACGTTATCCTCAAAGATGCAACATTTAGCACGTAGGGATGCTTTAAAGGTGAGTCTCCTACAAAGGACCAAGTGGGCACCGCTAGGTCTCAATATAATGCACATAAGCATGACCTAAAGGCTGACCTACGTTGGGGTTCACTAACAAGACTGTTCGGGGGAGCTTATGGTCGATAGTGGGTGCGACAGCTTTCCACCTACTCCATAACATCGAAGGACCCCCCCTAAAATAAGGGTGAATCAACTAGAGGTCATGTACAACACGTCCGGGGGTAGACATATGATGCCAGATATAAAAGCGGTAACACATAGGATAAATACTGTACACAAAGAGCACGAAAACATTCCATAATGATAAAACAATAACACAAAATAACACACAAAAAAATGTTTATACACTTATAGTGCCAAACAAAGCCGATACGACTCCAAAATAAGCTTGGATTCTGAACATGTCCCCAGCAGAGTCGCCAGAGCTGTCACACCCCTTTTTCGTACTCCAAAAGAAAGAATTCATTTTAAGTTTTGAAAGTGTTTTATTATTAAAATGAAAAAAGATGAAAATTGTTTCGAAAAGGATTCATTAGTTTCAAAACTCAGAGTCGCCACTTGGCATAAATCGGGTGTGCCAAGTCACCCATGAATATCCTTTTTCAAAATAATTTTGACTCTATAAAACTGATCCGCGAACAGAGATTTCGGCTAAGGAATTTTGTTGACCGAGGGAAAGGTGTTAGGCACCCCTCGATCCCGTGGTTCGACCACGGTCGCTTGGTGGAGCGTATCGACTAATCTGACACTACGAATGTATAAACCATACAAAAGCACGTAAAAAAATCAAACCAGCAAATAAAATAAAATAATCCAAAAATATAGTGTCCAGTCCAATTATTACAACCCGAAAAATAAATAAAAATGCAAAAATAAATCCTATCTAACCTATACTAATCCTAACTACGCTCCCTGACTTTATCCAATGCCTCAATCCTTGATCACGATCCATTTTCGCCAACATGATACGTCAGGGAATTCTCCGGTGAATAAATACATCAATCTTCGGGGCATTCCCCGACCAAATAAATACATTTAATGAAATGTGATGAAAATGAAGAAAAACACTCAACACAAATATTTACACATTCGATGATTAAAATACTACGAGTTGCCTACCCTCCAAAACCTAGAACTTGCCTATCAATGCCCGACCTAAGAAATGATACAATTACACTTAACATCAACATTTATTTCAAAATAAACCGACAACAATAAATCAAGACTAATCTTATTCATTTTTATCATTTTTTCAATCCCGACCCCAAACAACAACTTTAATTCTCAATCAACGATTAACTAATCTTTAGACTATCAATTTCGTCTTCATAATCTGAATTCAGCGCCAACCAACAGTCATGATTCAAACATCACAAAATCAAAAATATGATTTTTAAAATTATTCGAGAAAAGGGATGAGAAATGGACCTCAATCGAAGCTTTTATTGTGCCAAATAATGCGATTAGAAAATAGAACCGGGTCCGAAAGCCTCAAATCGAACCTCAATCGCGAACTATATATGCTCATTTTCGTTTTGACCGTTCACCGATAGACCACCGGAATCGGACTGAAATTGGTCCAGTCCGGTCGGGTTAGAGCTGGGGTCGCGGTTCCTATCGCGACGGAACTCCAGCGAGCTCCGACAGTGACAAAGAACAAAGAGACGCAGACAACAGTGACGTTTTCGGCGAGAAATTGCCGTAAAAGACCTCAACTCCGATGTAATTCCCCCTTTCTCGCTCTTTCGATTGGCTCTACTCAGTTCTCTCTCTCTTGTCTCAACCTCTCCCTCTCTCACAGCTCTCTCTCTCTTGATCTTTTTCTCTCACTCCTGAGTGTCCTGTGTGTGTGAATATTGGTGTATCAGTGTGTGTGTATGTTGGTGATGATGAGCATGACTCAGAGAGAGTGGTGTTTTTCCTTGTGTTGATGGAAATTAGAGTAAAAGAATGGTTGTTGTCTTTGTTGTGTGAATGAAGCCAAATAAAATCCCAAAAAAAATGGAGTCCCTGCCGTTTGTCCTCTATGTCTATGGATGTATCCAAACCCAAAAAAGAAAAGTGAGGTCTTTTTTCTGGGCCTTTTCCCGTAGGCCCCACTCTATTCAATTTTTGATCCTCTTCTCCTAGGATGATGACAAAATGGGTCCTTTTGTAGGTGTACCCGTGGGTCCCCCTTCTTTTAGTTTGTTATTATGAGGATAAAAATGTGAGTGGGTAGGGAGGTGGATTATTTTGATTGGGTAGGTTGTTAGGATAAGATAAATTAGTTAGAGGTATTGTTTTTTGTCTTTTTGTGAAGGAATTATCACATGGGTGAGGGCACACACTAAGACGAGGGTAAAATGGTAAGAATGCTTTCGGGGAGGGACAAAATTATGTGTTTACAATAAAAAAATAAATTTTTATCCTTACCTATTTGTAAGAGATTAAAACTCATAATATTTAACATTTTAAAATTGACAAAAGTTTTACCTTATTTATATAATTTTCTAATTTGAATAGTATAAAATAATTATAATTACTTATCTTTCTCCAGGAATCCAAACATAAAATGTAAAAAATACTTACTTTAATGAGACATCTTTTTTCCTTAGTTAATTGTTCTTCTATTGATTGTTTAGGAATTTACAAATTTTTATTTAATTGTTCTTCTATTGATTGTTTAGGAATTTACACATTTTTATTTAATTTTTATTCTATAAATCAAAACTATTTTTCAAACAATTGATGTAATTTAAAAAATTAGTGTATGATTATTAATTACATCCACACGTTACAATGAAAGGTGATGGCCTATGACAAAATAATCTTGATACTAATTATTTATTCGTTGTCACTGATTAGGTTTGTAAGTCTGTATCTTTAGTTTTATTTTGTTTATTTTATATCTTTTGTTCCACTTGTGATGATCTAAGAGTTTTAATTTTTTCATATGTGAAAACTCTTATTTATCTTCAATAAAATCTTTATGACTGCAAAATATTGATATATCAAGACGTATTGATCGTTAAATCAATTTGGTATAATTTGAATTTTTGAGTTTGAATTTATTTAAATACAGAGTCGCTTTTGTTAGAGAGAGTCTTTCTCTTCTGATATGGACCTTTCGATATGAACTCGAATTTAATTAGGACGATTGAAGATGCATTAATTTTATTATTTTCTAAAGAATCATGTTTTCAAGTTAGTTAAATTAACTACATTTTGACGACGCGTAAGTAGTGGTACAATTTTAAATTGACAAAAGAAGATATGAATTCTAAATTATTTATACTTTTGGGAGTGAAAGATATAAAAACTTAAGAATTCATATTAAGAAAACAATATGAGAAGTCTCTCATATCATAAAAAAATTTATCTCTGCATTATAATTCTAAAATATGGTATTGAATTTACAAACAAAAGCTTAAATTTTATTTTTCATTAGTGAAATTAAAGAATAAAATATTATAATCTATTTAAAATTAATTACTATTTTTCAAGAGTTTATTCATCTTGTATGTATTTTGTACTGATTGATTTATTTTTTACCATTTAAGAATTGAAAGAGAGAGAGAGATAGAGAGAAAGAGAGAGAGGAAATTGTAATTGACAAAAATAAAAACATTAATATATTTAGAGAAAATGTCAAATACCCCCTCCCCCAACCTTTACTCCAAATCTCAACTACACACTTATACTTTGCGGGGGTCCTATGACCCCACTGAACTATTTTAAAGTGGAATATTTATCCCCCTGAGCTATTTTAAAGCGGAATATTTACCCCCCTAAAAGTTCATGCCCAGACATTGTTTCAGGCAGTGAGCTGCACTCGCTGCCACATCATCGCCACATCATTTTTTCTTTCCATGTCATTAATACGTTATTATTTATTTTTTTACTCTAAAAAATCAATTATTTAACTTTTTTCATTTCCTTTTCTCTTTCATTGCCCCACTTCTATGGCCATTCTTTCTCAAAAAATATTTTCTTTAATTTTCATTTCACTTTGTTTTCCACCCATTTCTTCACTTTTCACTCTTGCTATTTTTAAAACTTCAAAATGGACCACTCAGTCATGGTGACCTCATCTGATGGAAGTTAGGAAAATGTTAGTTTGCAGTGGATGATGCTAGGCAAATTGGTTCTTTTTGAAAAAAATTTCGTGCTTTTCCCTTCCAATGATCAATTGAAAAGGAAAGAGAAGGTTTTATGTTGTTTTGGTCAATTTTATGGGGAAGAAGGAAAATTGAAAAGTTCATTATAGATTTTTCTTTTCAGCCAAATTCTCGTAATCGCATAGCTCGTGTTAATATCTTCTTATCTATTATTTTTTCTTTAATTTTTGACTATGATTTTAACTTTACCAAATTAATATTTTCAACTGCAATCCGTTCAATTGTCGAAGCAGCAGTTTTAGTGGATATAGTAACTAGTAAATTGCGGTGATCTGGGTAGGAAAAGATGGCTTTTGGGAGGATTTACTGAGTGCATCGTATCTGTGTTGCTCGATTGGTAGAGTGTTCCTTTTTTTTTTTTTTTTAATTTCTCAATTATGAAAATTGATGTTGAATTTATGATTGTGAAAAAAATTTGGTGTTGATTTTGATTATGGTGTTGATTTGATTGTTTCAATTTCAAGAAATGTGGATTTGAATGATGATTTATGGTTTGAAATAGAAAATTCAATCGATGTAAAGTTAACAGATTTTAAGATTCCACAAAATATGTATAGAGCATTATTGGAAGTTTATGTTTCATTTCATGAGAACGATGATTCTTGGTATGGTAATTTGGTTAATGAGTATGTAAGTTTGATAAATTAATTTTGGATTGGATTCCATTGTTGAGTTCTTGAAGATGTCATTATTGAGTTCTTGAAGAAGAAGAAGAAGAAGAAGAAGAAGAAGAAGAAGAAGAAGAAGAAGAAAAAGAAAATGAATAATAATTAAAAATTCTTGAAGATGCCATTATTGAGTTCTTGAAGAAGAAGAAGAAAAAGAAGAAGAAGAAGAAGAAGGAGAAGAAGAAAATGAATAAAGAAGAAGAATAATTAAAAATGAATAAAGAAAATAAAGAAATATTTGGCCATGTCAGCGTTCTCACTCTCTTTAAAGAGAGTGAAACACACTCTCTTGCCATGTCAGCGTTCAGGGGGTAAATATTTCACTTTAAAATAGTTCAGGGGGGTCATAGGACCCCCACAAAGTATAAGTGTGTAGTTGGGATTTGGGGTAAAGGTTGGGGGGTATTTGGCCATTTTCTCATATCTTTATTTGGAACTTCTAAAAGTTTAAAAATATTTTAATTTTTTAAGAGCTCATATTTTTTAGTATTTATTTTTAATTTAAATATATTATGTAATGTATTTACAGTCAAATCTCTCTATAGTTGCAATATTTATCCGAAAAATTCATTGCTACTATAGAGAGATGTTGCTACACAAATATAGTAGCGTTTGATATTTAAATCTCATTTAATTGTTACTAATAAAAATATGAAAAATCATTAACCAATTTAACAAAAATAATAGCGGAAAAAGGAGGTTCCAAATATATTTTTAAGTTTTATTTTTCCCTTCTTACCTTGTGATTGTCCGAATCTCTACTCCCAAGTGACTTCTCATAAGACTAAGAAAATTTTAGGCATTGAACTTATGTTGTCCTAAAGAACAACAGTTGAAGAACTTAAAAAGCTTACAATTGATTTAGTTTAATGGTGATTATCATTAATATTTTATTTTATACAATACATAATATATTTTATAAAATATAAATATCTGAATATATTATTATAGAGAGGTAATTTTACAAAGAGTGCATCACTATAATAAATGTCATTGTTGTTATAGGTAGAATGTCATTATAGAAAAGAGTGTATCACTATAATAAACGTCATTGTTGTTATAGGTAGAATGTCATTATAGAAAAGTAACATATAATATGAAATCGATTTCAGAGAAAATCAGGTCGCTATAGTGAAATACCGTTATAATGATGGGTTATTATAGAGAGGTTTGACCGTATATATATTTTTAAAGTCGTATATTCATTAATTCGAATATAATGAGTTTGTTCTTTGCATACATGTTGTTTTCTTCTTTACCATTAAATACACATGCAACACACGTATTATAGACTAGTTAACTAAATAAATACAAGTGTACTATCTCTAATAACTTTAGATGAAAATGCTTACACACTTCAATATGATATTACCACAAACAAAGTACTAAGTATCTGTTGAGCTTCTTAATGAGAAGGAGAAAAATGAAGAAAGTATCTTCTTCATTGACAATGAATGAAACAGTAATTGTACAACTGTATATCTAGACTAACTGACCCTCTCTCTACTATCTCTAACTAACGCTGATTATCACTAATTAATTAACTAACTAATATCTAATCACAAAGGACAACTATCATACACACGTGCTACTCATATGACTCCTTCAATACTCCCCCTCAAACTGTATAATGAGAATAAGTTGAATATTCCTAGTTTGCTTAAAAGAAATTCATGCTATGTCTTTCCCAAACTCTTTGTCAAGATATCAGCAAGCTGAAGTGTAGTAGTGATGTGTTCCGTGTCCACTAGACCTTCTTGTATCTTTTCTCTAATAAAGTGACAATCGATCTCTATATGTTTTGTCCTTTCATGATATATTGGATTTGCTGCAATTTGTATTGCTGTTTTGCTATCACGATGCAATCTTACAGGTAGTTGCACTTGTAGCCCCAATTCTTTAGACAACCCTACTAGCCATACTATCTCTGCCACACCATTAGCCATACTCCTATACTCAGCTTCTGCCGAACTTCTTGAGACCGTGTTTAGTTTTTTGGATTTCCAAGATCTCAAGGAATTTCCCAACTTTACTTTAAAACCACTAATTGACCTCTTGCTCATGGGACATGTCCGCCAATTACCATCATAATATATTGAAAGTTGCTTTGTGTCTTCTGATGACAACAAAATTCCAAGTCCTGGGGCATTCTTCAAGTACCTTACTACTCTTAAGGTTGCCTCTATGTGGGACTTCTTTAGATTATTCATAAATTGGCACAAGTTCTGCATGGTGAAGCTGATGTCTGGTCGGGTCATTGTTAAGTACAATAACTTGCCTACCAATTTCTGATAACTTTTTGGATCAACGAGCAACTCATCATCTATTTTCCCTTAACTCTCTTGATAAAATTCTACAGTAGTAAGCCTTTGGTTAGGTTCCAAAAGTGTTCTAGCAGGCTTGGAACCAGCTAATCCCATGTCTGCAATAAGGTCTAAAGTAAATTTCCTTTGGCACACAAGAATGCCTTGATTACTTTTGGCAATTTCAAGACCAAGGAAATATCTCACCCCCCTCCCCCCAGGTCCTTGATTTTGAAATAATAGTGCAACAAATGTTTAGCATCCTTAATAAGAGATGAAAAGGAACCTATGATGATCAGATCATCAACATACATAAGAATCAAGGCTATATCAATGTCAATAATTTTGATAAAAAGAGAATAGTCATGATGACTTTGATGAAAACCAGATGCAACAAGGGATTTAGTAAACTTCAAGTTCCACTGCCTAGAAGCTTGCTTAAGGCCATATAAGGACTTATACAGCTTGCACACAAGAGATGACTCCCGCTGCTTCAAAAGACCAGGAGGGGGAACCATGTATACCTCCTATACCAAATCTCCTTTCAAGAATGCATTGAAGACATCCATTTGATGTAGATTCCATCCCCTCATAGCAGCTAAAGTAAGCACTTCTCTAATTGTGACCATCTTCACCATAGGAGAAAAAGTATCTTGATAGTCTAATCCCTCTTGTTGAGTGTAACATTTAGATACCAACCGAGCCTTATACTTGTCAACCTGACCTTGAGCATTATACATAACTTTAAACACCCATTTACACTCTATTGCCCTCTTATCGATAAGTAAAGATGTCAAAGTCCAGGTCTTGTTATCAACCAATGCTTGTAATTCCTAATCCATGGCTGCAATCTACTCAGTATGCTGCATAGATTCTTCATAGGATTCAGGTTCTATAATAATGGAAATATTGTACAAAATCTGAAGGTAATAATCAGACAATCAATCATATGACATATAGTTTGCCATAGGATAATTGTATGGAGTTGTCTATGAGATAGGCTTGTGAACAAAGTCATGTAACAAAGCTGGTGTTTTAACAACCCTACTTGACCTTCTTGTTGATAGAGATCTCACCATATGCTCTACGAATTCTTAAAAAGGGGTTTAATCTGGTTGATCTTCTCACTGCATGCTCAACAGGCTTCATAATAGGATCCAATACCTCCTCTGTGACATGGTAATTCTAGTGGAATAAAGTCAGTTGTAGCGGGAATTACATCTGGTATATTCAAAGAGGGCATAGAATCATCTTCTCTGATTAGCTCTGCAAGGTCTTTCCTGAGCACAATGAAAGGATCTACATTGAAATTATCTTCTACTGCTTAAGTTTTCTGGTGAAAGCCCGTCTCTAGAAAAGAATCTCTAGAAAAGAATCAACCTTTAAAGAAAATATATTTTCAATAAAATACACATCCCTACTAATAAAAAACAACTTGTTGGTTAGATCAAAGAGCTTATAACCATTTTGAGTGGTGGAGTATCCCATGTGAACTGACTTCACTACTTTTGCACCAAATTTATCTCTATTGTGAGAAATAGTGGTGGCATAACATAGACATCCCAACACCATAAGGTGTTGTAAGTTTGATTTCCTACCCAGGAGAACTTTAAAGGGATATTTACCCCCTAATGGACTAGTTGTTATTCTATTGATAAGATAAGCAACATTTTGAACACAAGCTCCCTAAAATCTGACTGGAAAAAAAACCCTGAAATCTTATGGACCTATCTACCTCCAAAATTTGCCTGTCCTCTCTCTCAACCACCCTATTTTGTTAGGGTGTGTAAGCACAAGAGCTTTGATGAATAATGCCTGCATTACTGAATAAAGCATTGCAAGAGAAATTGAAAAACTCTGTCCCATTATCACTTCTGAAAACTTCGACATTAGTTTCAAACTGAGTTCTAACAATATATAGGAAATCTTTCAAGACAGTAGATACATCACTTTTAAATTTTAGTAAAAAAAATACAGACCATTCTAGTATGATCATCCACTAATGTGAGGAAGAATCTGTGACCATCATATGTGGGTACTCTATAAGGGCCCCAAACATCTCTGTGAACTAAATCAAACATTCTACTAGCTTTATTATTGCTATGAGAAAAAGGTAGTATAGTCTTCTTAGCTAGAGGACATACAGGACAAAAGACATTCTTCACTTGCTTAACTAACTGCATTTGTGCCAGAACTCTATGTGGAACATGACCCAACCTCTTGTGCCAGGTGTCAGTACTTATTGATGTCCTGCAAGCTGCTACTGAAAGATGTCCTCTTTCTATAGACCTTCATTGATACAAGTCATCTACCATCTTACTAATCCCCTTCACCTGTCCAGTGTGAAGGTCTTACAGTAAGCAGTAATCAAGGTAGAACTTCACAACATAATTTAATTCTCTTGTCAATTATGCTATTGAAAGTAATTTAATTTAAAGACTAGAACACATAACACATTTCTATTTTTTACTTGTCCCAGCCTACAGTTACCAACGTGTAGTATATGAAATGTCCTTCTATCTGGTAAATGTACATCTCCAACCCTTTTCAAACCGATAATATCAGTTATCAAGTTGGGATTATACACCATGTGATTAGTATATATAGTTTCTACTATCCAATCATATACATCCTTGCCACCTACTAGAGTGTAAGGATTATCCATTATGTTAGCTGATGGTGTGGGAGTAGTGCTTTGTGAAACATCTTCTTAACTTGATTATATTGATCAGGAGTCAGCGATACAGTGATATTCTCATCATTCCTCACCTTTGGTTTTTGTGGAACATAACTCTTGCCTTTACCAGCTCTTAAATGATCTCCACTAAAGGATGTAAAACCATTTAGTTGTCCAATGAACTGATTGCCATTCTAACCAGCTCTACGTGTTGGTGTGCCATATCCGGTGTCTGAATATTCATGATGATATTCACTATTTGGCATGTATGGAGTCCAATATCCAGCTTGAGACCTTGTAGAAAAAGACTGATGTGGTCCTGATGGTATATGTAGAGCATGGTTAGATAGAGGCTTCTTTTTTCCCTTGAAATTTGCTGGATAGCCTATTAGCTGGTAACAATTATCCGTGGTATGACCATGCATCTTACAGTAGTCACATTGATTATTTTAATTTTTCTTAGGCTTTTGATTATAACCACGATTAAGTCCCCTACCTTGAAGTGGTCCTGCACCTCTTCCGGTTCTAGAAGTTCTTGTTCCTTTTGCACTCCAAAATGCTGCAATATCGTTACTATCTTCTAAAGTGTGGTTTTCTGTGTCATTGATAAAGAGATGACTCTCTTCTTCCACAATCATGGCATAACATTGATTCATACTAGGCTTAGTAGATTTCATGAGAATTTGCCTCTTAGACTGCGCATAGGTATCATTCAACCCACTAAAAAATTGCAACAACTTTTGTTGCTGTAAATGATAAATATATTCTTCAAACCTAGCACATCTACAGTTTGGAAAAGGCACAATTGCATCATATTCAGCTCAGAGTTCCTTCAATTTCATAAAGTAAGTAGACACGGTATCAATCCCTTAGAAAATTATAGCAATTTTCCTGTGCAATTGGAAAATTCTAACTCGATTGACCTTATCAAAATGCTCCTGCAGTGTGCGAATCATTAGCATATATAATTCCACTCAATAGAGGTGGAGAGATGGTGTTAATAATCCAGGATAGAACAATGGATTTGCAAGAGTCCCATTGTTCCTGTAATCCTTTCTCAAAAGAGTTCTTCGTGCATGTTTCGAGTACAAATCCCAACTTTATTTTTGTTTGCAGTGCAATACACATCAATCTCCGCCAAAGTTCATAATTTTCAAATCCTTTCAACTAAATCAAAACTAGTAGAGAACCTGGTCCATTCGATGGTCCTATAAACAGAGGATAAGTGTGATGAATATGCTATGTTTCAGCAATTAATTGATTCTTTTAATTTAATTGTGTATATATATTAATGAATTGGATAATTATGTCATTAATTGCCATGTGTTTTGGTCTTTTTTAAAAAAAAAACGAATTATGAATATAAATAATGATGTGGCAATTTAAATGAGTTAGCACAAAGCAATTGACAGTTTTATCCACGTTGGCAGCAAGTGAAACACACGCACCAGTGCTGATGTTGAAAGGTGTCAAAATGACACACTTTATGGCTAATTGAGGTACCAAAAGTGAGCAACGTCCACTTAAGATGCCAAAGTGAAACATGATGCCAAGTTGTGGGGCCTAAAAATGTATTCTGCCTTCAAGTTATGAGCAATATAACCAACTTTGTTCAATGATACCCAACAAATGGAACCTATTTCTCTATATTGTGTATGTAGAAGAAGAACTCAACATATAAAGAGAATTGACCTCAAGTCCAATGTGGTGTTTGCTGCAGAGTCAACAATCAAATCAATTTGATGAGCAGTAATACTATCCATACCAAGATTTGGCTCATGAATATTTCCAACTATAGGAGCCAATTTACTACTTATGAATGACTCATAAGATTCCCCATGCATCTCTTTCAGGCATTTGAATAATTTTGACTATAATCTGAAATATTGGAGAAGGAATGTATGCATATACAATCAAAATCTCTATAATAACATTTCACTGTAATATCATTTTTTACGTTTTTTATATAACAAGATTTCGCTATAACAACAAAAAATATCCGGACAAATGACATTATTGAGACGTTTGATTTTAAGTAAAGGTATGAAAGAGATAAAGCATTCATAAATCAACATACTTCACTTGTGAATCTATCAAATGCAACTTCCTTATCCTTTGCCCTGATAAGGAGATATATGTTGTTTATCTTTGGTGTTGTTATTAGCATCTTTTCAATAAGAGCTACAAATAATTATTTTATTAGAAATGTTAAAAAATATAATTAAATCTGCTCTTTATGACGACTTATTCTTTTCAATAAAATTACCTTTTCCAAGAAATCCCATAGCACCAGTGACAACAAGGCTCTTTGCTTCAAAAAACTCAACAATCCCTATTCCATTATTAGCTAAAATATCTCCTTCATGCTTTAATAGAAGAGCTTTGAAGGGAAGAAAATGAAGAGGGGCCATGAATCCCTAAAGTCAAGTTACTAGTTTTCTTTGATTTAATTTCTTCTTTTTTCAAGGATAAAAATTTGTATACAAAATGACTATTTCTAGGAAACAACTTAGTTGTTGGTAGGGCTGTTGAGTGGGCCGGACTGGGTCAACCTGGAACCGGCCCATCGACTTTTTTTGGTTTGTGGGCCGGTCCGGATCCGAGCCTGGTTAAACGGGTCGGTCTGATTCTGGGCCCAATGGTAATTTTTTAAAAACAACTCTGAACCAGCCTACTTAACCTAACCCGGTCCAACCCACCTAAACCCGATCAAAACCGGTCCAAAATCCGATCAAAATCAGTCAAAACCAAAAAAAAAAATTAAAGTTTTTTCTCCAATATACACTATATACCCACCTATATACATTTTAAATATGTTAAACAATATATATACACTATATATATATAGTATATAGTACATTAGAATTTAAAAAACATATACACATATACACAATTACACATGAAATCGCGTATACGACAATACGTTAGTTATATATATACTACTCTAAATAAAACATATGTTACAAGATATATACTACAATATAATGATATATATACTAATTTATAAAACATATACACATGTATACGTTAAATATATACTACTTTATAGTTTGTAGAAGATATATACACATATATACGTATCATTCAATATATATGTACTGCTTTAAATAAAACATATACTACAATATATATACTACAATATATACACACACACACTAAATATATAGTTATATACTAATTTATAAAACATATACACGTGTATGCGTTAAATATATACTACTTTAGCATCTATAAAAGATATATACACATATATATGTACCATTCAATATATATGTACTACTTTAAATAAAATATGCTACAATATATATACTACAATATAATGATATATATACTAATTGATAAAATATATACACATGTATACATTAAATATACAGTATTTTAGAGTCTATAGGAGATATATACACATATATACGTACCATTCAATATATATGTACTCCTTTAAATAAAATATACTACAATAAACACACACACACACACACACTATATATAGTTATATACTAATTTATAAAACATATACACATGTATACGTTAAATATGTACTACTTTAGAGTCTATATTCTATATATACACCTATATACGTACAATTCAATATATGTACTACTTTAAAAAATATGCTCCAATATATATAGTACAATATAATGATATATATACTAATTTATAAAACATATACACATGTATACGTTAAATATACACTACTTTAGAGTCTATAGAAGATATATACACACATATATACGTACCATTCAATTTATACGTACTACTTTAAATAAAATATACTACAATATATATACACTACAATATATACACACACACTATATAGTTATATACTAATTTATAAAATATATACACGTGTATACGTTAAATATATACTACTTTAGAGTGTATAGAAAATATATACACATATATACGTACCATTCAATATATATGTAATACTTTAAATTAAATATATCACTGTATATATATTACAATATAACGATATATATACTAATTTATAAAACATATATACATGTATACGTTAAATATACACTACTTTAGAGTCTATATTCTCTATATACACATATATACGTACCATTCAATATATATACTAGTCTAGATAAAATATATACTACAAGATATATACTACAATATAATGATATATATACTAATGTATAAAACATATACACGTGTATACGTTAAATATATACTACTTTACTTTAGAGTCTATAGAAGATATATACACATATATACGTACCATTCAATATCTGTACTACTTTAAAAAATATGCTACTTAATATAATAAAAATAATACTTGACAATAAATTAGTAATATATTAAAACTAAGTATTTAATTTAAACTAGAAATTCAATTTAAATTAAATGGAAAAAATTACAAAGTAAGGACAAAGGAGTGCATGAATGATTGAATGTTGAATTTTATTGATTGCAAAATGATCCAAAATTTATAATTTACATGAATGAAAAGTCTACAAATTTTGTATCATTTTTTCCAACTCATTCATGTTAATATTAAAGGGAACTTGCATAGGATAGTCAAAGTCAATGGAGGCAAAACCATGCATTGGACTTGATTCTGCTGAGTTTTCCCGTGAAGTCATAATTTCTTCAAGTCTCTGGTCGTCATTCGACTCTGCCTCCATTCCTTGATTTTTTCATACCGCTCTAATCCAATCTCTAAGGCAAACTAGAACATTCATTGCATTGGTTCCCAATGAGTGTCGGTTGTTTCCAAGCTACTGTCGTCCCTGACTAAAAGCACTCTCCGATGCAACGGTTGACATAAGAACATTCAATATATCTCTAACTAATCTTGAAAGCATAGTATATTGTGTTTCATTATTTCTCCACCAATTCAACGCATTGATCCTTCGTCTGCGATCCTCTATCGGCGTTCGAAGATAATACTTAAGCTCTTCCTAATAAGTTGTTGTGTAAGCTCCTGCCTCAACACTGTTCCAACAATTTAAATCATAAAAATAATCAGAAAAATCACTATGTGTCGGCCTTTTAGAAGATGATGGCTCCTCGAGAGGATGAGGAGAGACAGTTGAAGTGATATTTTTCGGTACAACTAAATCAAGTAAATCAGCATAATGGTTATATAATTTATCTATGTAAGTGTTCGCATCAGCCATAGCCGTCCATAAATCAGGTTGTTCTTGTTCTACTTGTTCTTCATCATCAGAATCATTGTTAGTATTTATCTCTAAGTTAACATAAATAAGAGTACTAAAGTGGCACATAATAGTATATTTCATACACGGATTTAGCATAGCACCAATCAAGTAAATAGGGGGAATCGAAAAAAGAAGATTTTTTAATTTTAGTAAACATAGCACTAGCAGGTTCTTTGTAACCTTCTTTATTTTTATATTCTTTGAGCAAATTAGAAATATCGACGATATATGCCAAAAAATTACAAACAATAGGATAATAAGCACCGAAAAATTCAACCGTAGCTATATAAATTTTTTTCAAAAACTTAACAAGATCATCAATTACAGCCCAATCAGAATCATGTAGCATGCATTCAGCCAAATCAACAAATGAACCACAATTTTGGTTAAAAAAGAGTGCAATAGGAACTCTATATTTATGACAAGTTTTTAAAAAATCATACGTAGCATTCCATCTAGTATCACATTCTTCAGGCATCAATATCGGTGCAAGTCCATTTTGCTCACATTTAAGTTTAAAGTCTCTTATTCTTTTTCTTCGATTATTTCCTTGAATAAAACCAACAGCAAGCCAAATTTTTTCAATATAAAACTCAAAAAACTCAAGACCATCTCTTACAATTAAATTATATATATAACAAGCACACTTAACATGAAATATTTCAGGTAATGGCGGAGATAACTTAGATTTTAACTTTGTAATAGCAGTCTTGTTGTTAGAAGCATTATCAAAAGCAATACATAAGATTTTATTTTCAATACCATAAAATTCTGCAACTTTCGCAATTGAATCAGCAATACAATTTTCAGTATGTTTACGATCTTCATCATACAAAAAAGCTAAAATACGTTTTTGCATGACAAAATTACTATCTATCAAGTGATAAGTAATGGTTAAATAATCATTTTTATTAACAGCACGACCAAGATCAGACGTTAGAGACATTCTATATTGAATATTTTTTAACAATGTTGATAAATAAAAATAATATGGTGAATGAATTCTAAAAATATTGGCCCGACAAGTACTTCTAGGAATACCATTAAACATAGAATTATAAATTGCTTGAATATAATGAATAAAAGCATCAGAAGAAGGAAAACTAAAAGGCAAACAACCCACAACTACCATTTTTGCTATTTCTTCCCGGTCCCTCAATTTATTATACTTCTTCATTACCTGACCGGTTGCTGGGTCCATTCTAGTTTGGGTTGGCCCACCAACATTCGCACCACCTTTTGCAATATTTAACTATCTTGCGTGATTATCACTTATATGTGTCATTAATGTACCCATACCCCCTTGCTTGCCTCCTCTTTTATGTTTATATATTTGTTGACAAATATTGCATTGAACCTCAGTATCTGATATACGTGCAAAAAATTGCCATGCAATACTAGTTATTTTACGAGCTATTGGGGCAGGGGGAGGACGGGGAGGGAGATTAACCGATTCAGACCTAACTTTAGCATTTCCTATTGCGGGTGTCTTACCAATATTTTCATCATCTTCATCTAAATCAACCGCGCATTCATTTCATTTTCTTCTTCTATACCGTAATTTTTCTAAGCTTCTCAATAATCCATATCATGAGCACCTACACTTATTTCTTCCTCAAAAGGTTGACTAAGCGATACCGGAGGCGGAGGCACACAGGTATATCTACTACTCGAAGTACCTCGACCGCTAGTAATTCGCTTTTTACTATCACTACCACTTCCGGAATAATTTTTTTTTTACTCTTTTAGTGGCGAGGTTTCTTAATTTATCCATAATATAAATTAAACTAAAAAAATTCAAAATACACAAATATAATAAAATTAAATATTTAACAATTAATACACTAATTAAAAATTAAAAGTAAGATATGGAACGACAATACCAAATTTTAAAAGTATCCGAAGATTGTGACTTTAGAAACTTCCACTCGTACTTTGTAATCGCAAAATTAAAAAATTAAAGTGAGCACTTTAGGAAATATATAGAATATTTGAGAATTGAGATTTGAGAGAGAATGAGTTTTGAGAGAATGAAAAATTGTATGAAAAATGATTTGAAAGTGTAGGGTATTTATAGAAATTTTTTTGGGTTTAAAAAAATATTTTAAATATTTTTTTTTAATTAAAGTGGCCATATAGCCGTTTTTGGGCTCCCAACGGTCATATAGCCGTTGGGCCCAAAGGCTATAATGGCCCAACGGACCATTTTTGCAAAATATGATTTATTTTTTAAAATTAGTTATTTGGGTCAAGTCGGGCCGGGCTGGTTAATCGGCGAGCCTGGACCGATTTTGGTCCGGGCCTGATTAACCGGACTAAAAAAAATTAAACCATCCTAGGACCCGGTACCCTACAACCTGTGGGATGATCGGGCCGGGTCAAATCGGGCCGGGTTTGTTTAGTGGGCCGGGTCGGGCCAGGTCGGGTCAACCCGTTTGACAGGCTTAGTTGTTGGTACCCTTGTACTATTAAGGGGAAAAATCTTTTGAATGTGAAGCATTGTCATTTGGCAATTAATTAAATAGCTATGCTTGGGGTAGGATATTTTTATATATATATATAGATAAATAGTTGCTAAAGCTTTAATTACTCTACATTATCTATAAATGGGTTGTGAGCTAGTGTTAAGAGTGGTCTTGAATTATGATTTTGATGATTAACTAACATTATAATGCTTGGTATTTAATCCAATAGCAGCGGAGTATGTGGTCTCTCATTCTTTTATAATTTAAATAGAAGAAAATAAGTATTTTTCTATCTCAATTTGTATGAGTTATTTTGACTTGATATGGAATTTAACAAAGAAAGTTTTTTGAAACTTATAATCTAAAATAAGTCATAAATATTTGTTTGGTCATAAATCATTTCAGTAAGGACGTAAAATACAAATTTTAAAGCTAAGTTATACTAAATATAAAAATGTGCCATTTTTTTTAAACTGGCTAAAGAGGAAAGCGAGTCATATAAATTGAGACAAAGGTGTAGAATTTTTAGATCTCTTACGTGTAAGAATGAAATCTGTTTTAAAAAGTCATAAAACAAAAGAAGTTTGGGGAAATGACGCTTTTAGTTCTTGAATTATCGTGTTATTCTAATTTAGTTCTTGTGATATATGACTAAGCACTTTTAACCTTCAATTAAATAATGCGTGCTAATTTAGTTCCTGGCTAACGGATCTCATCAAATTTAACGGAATGATAATTATTAATAAGACACTATGGACATAACACAAAAGTTTTAATTTGCATGGTATTTATTTGAAAAATAAATAGTTAATTGAAGATTAAACGTGTCTTATTAATAATCATCGTTTCATTGGTCAGGGATCAAAATATCATACACATTGCTTAATTGAAAGTTAAAAGTACTTAGTCAAATACTATAAGGATTAAATTTAAAATAACGTGACAACTCATCTATAATTTATAATCTATATCTATAATCTATATTTATATCTATAATCTATACCTATATCTATAATCTATATCTATAATATATTAAAAGTGTCAAGGGCCTTAGAAATATTGTTTGAACTTTGCCCTTTGTTAAAAGTCTTTGATTTAGATAAAATCGTCTTTTCACTATTTTTTCCTAATCTTTAAAAGTTGAAAATTAATTAAATATATTCATGATAAAACCTTTCATTCTTAGAAGTCATCATAATTTCACTATTTTTCCTAATTTGAGAGTTAAAATTAATTAAATAGATTTATGGTAAAATCTTTCCTTATTAAAAGTCATCAAAATTAATGACAACCAATACTTTTTTTCATTAGTTTAAGAATTTTAAATCAACTAAATTTGATTTTAAGAAGATTTGAAAAATCTATAAATAAATATAAAACCGTTAGAATAAGAAAAATTTAATAAGTACCAGATTTTAAAAAATTTTAAGTACATAATAAGAATGTAAATAATGATTTTGTAAAAAATTGACTTTAAAAATAAATAAAGATTATATATATATATATATATATATATATATATATATATATATATACTAGTTTAGAGTACATGCTTTGCACGTGTATATAGTGTTAATTAATAATAAATAAATATATATAAATAAATAAATTATCGTAATATATTATATTATCAAATACAACACGTACTGAATACATATAACATGATAATTCACAACATCTCTTTTGTCTTCTAGAGACATTTGGCTCATTCTGGACACATATATACATATGAAATTATATCCTTTTCCTCTTGTTAAGTATTTTTATAAAAGTAGGTGAACAAAGAAATTCAGATCACTATAGAACCAATATAATCCGGCATTGAGAAATTTAATTTTAAAAAATCACAAAAATAAAAAAAAATGCAAAACCTCAGCCATGAGGACACACCTAGAGTAACTTCGTCCTCATCGTAATTAAATTTTCATCATGTCAAACTCTCACGTCTCTTCTTTAACTTCAATTCAATTACACCTTCATAACGGTACAAAAATAAGAGAAAGATCAGTGAAGGTGAAAGAATTAATGTTGCATAAGAGTTGATGAAAGAATATTGAAACACTAATTTTTCTTCACATATGTTTTCAATATTTTTAAAATTCTCCTTCTCATATATTTTAGGACTATTTATTTTTTTTACTATTGATAGTACCAAGAAAATTTTAAAAAGAAAAAAAAAGACTATGCATGCATGATTTATAGGGCAAAGTGAACTACTTTGAGAAAGCAAGTAAAAGATTCAAGTCATTACCATTGTTTGGGCATAGACATAGATTTGCTATTTTGCAAAATAAAGATAAGATCAAAAGTGAATTGAGAATTTATAAGTTGATCCGCACAATAATGAATTATACTAAAATCTCAACACTCAAGAAAATCACAAAACACATGTTAATTCCAACAATTGAAATCTGACTGATCACCATTAACTATTTTTGCCATAAATTTTAGTGGTTTGGAATTGGAGGCATCTTACTTTACATTATGATCTTATATTTATATAGGAACAACAATTATTAATTCCTTGTTGTATTTGGTCACAATTATGTATAAAAGTTTACGTGCAAATATTTATAATTTTTTTTTTTTATAAATTTTTCCTATTGTTTTATTTTTGGCAAAGTAAAACAATGTTACTTTCCTAGTTTTTTTTTTCATATATTTTTTCTACTGTATTATTTTTGGCAAAGTAAAACAATGTTAGTTTCCTAGTTTAACACTGACATATCAAATTTTATAAGAAAAACATTACATGTATGTGTTTATAATTTATAGATTATAATATGCAATATGCAATTGGCTCCTATTTAAATTGGAACATATGCTATTGAAAGTTTCCACAAAGTTTAGGTCAATAGAAAATTTCCTTCTTTTTATTTCAGAACTTTTTACATAATTTAAATAAGAAAAAAAATTAATACTTTCAATTTTAGTTGATTTCAAAATCTTAAATATTATAAAGAAAATTAAATAATAGTTAGAGAAAAATAGGTAAAAAGACTATTTTGTCTATTGCGAAGTATTTTAATGAAGGGTAAAAAGTTCAAATCACTTTTCTAACGGTCTTTGAATATAAAAAGAACAAATTATTGTGGTTTTGGCATATTTTCTTAAAACTACAATAACAAGTGTTCATTAATCGATGGGATAATTATTTCTCTTCTTATAATATGATGAGTATTGGATAGTATTCAGTTGTAAATCTAGTTTCTAACGTTGAATGAAAAAGTCTTGTAAAAAGAATATTATTTGGTTTGAATTTTTAATTTGAGAAAATAGTTTTTCTTCTTACCATATATTTTAGAACTCCTTAAATATTAATTCTCCTAATATTTTTACCATATATTTTTTATTGCAAAATAATTTAGGACTCTTCAATTTTTAAAATATATTACTCTCTTACCAAAATATTTTAGGACTCCTTAATTTTAAATATTATAAAAATAAATAATAATTGAAAAAAATAAGTGAAAATATAATTTTGTCTATTACATAGTCTTTTAACGAAGGACAAAAAGTTCAAAT
>NC_061119.1:13407844-13486762 GCF_002878395.1 Capsicum annuum | reverse complement strand
GTTTTGTCTAAAGAAGAGTCTTTTAATGAAGGACAAAAAGTTCAAATTACTTTTCTAAAGGTCTTCACACTTTTAATATATTATAGATTATAGATAGAGATTATAGACAATCATAACACAAATATGGTTCAAATTGATGCGTCTCTCTTAGCTTGTGGCAACAAGGAAAAGCGGTACTATATGACAAACACAAAAGTGATGACCCGTCGACCACTTGAAACTTCTGGTGGTAAATATTTATGTGTATATGTTTATATTTACACTAGTTTAACCGCACATGCCTCACACGTGTAACATTTGATTATTTAAAATTAAATAATTTTATGAATTTCGGAGATTTTTAATTAAATGTAAAAGTTTAGATCACTTTTCAAAAATCTTTCACACTTTAATATAATAATGTAAATATAAACATATAACATATATGTTTTACTATCAAAAGTTTCAAGTGGTTGATGGATCATTACTTTTGCGTTTGCCATATAGTACGTCTTTCCCTTGTTGTTATAGGCTAAGAGAGACGTATCAATTTGAACCATATTTGTATTGTGATTATTTTTCTTTTTTTTTTTTTATATTTAAATCTTTTCCGATTTTAAAGTCAAATATTTACAAATTCATTGATTACACTTGTTACATACTTAAAACTTTTAAAAATCAGGTACTTCTAAAATTTTTGTTGTTCTAATAGTTTTATATTTATTTCTAGATTTTCTAATCTTCTTAAAATCAAATTTAGTTGACTTAGAATTCTTAAACTAATGGAAAAAAGTATTAATTATCATTAATTTTGATGACTTCTAATAAGTAAAGGTTTCACCATAAATATATTTAATTAATATTAAACTCTTAAATATTAGAAAAAATAAGTGAAAAAATAATTTTGTCCAATTTAAGGACTTTTAATGAAGGAAAAAAGGTTAAAACAATATTTCTAAGGCCTTTCACACTTTTAATATATATATATATATATGAATGAAACATATTGTGCAAGCTGGTTCACACAGGTGTAGAAAGAATAGCCACAGGCAAGACTACTGATAGGCTAACAATGCGTAAAGTCAGGAGTGGATAAGGAAGAAGATTCAGCTATACTCTCAACACTTATCACATGCAGCAACAAGGTTGAAAAGGAGATAAACACAAACACTAGAAGATTGAGCAAACATAGGATTCCTACTCGATCAAGGAGACATAATGCAACAAGGAGTGAAACTACATGAAAGAGTCCTATTGAAGAAAGAAGAGCACATCATCTAAAGGAATCAAATTAGGAGTGGGCTTAAATAGAATAAATGATATTCAAGAGTAAAATTTAAGCACTGACAAGAAAAGCATCAATCAGCAAATCAGTTCACTATCTAAAAGAAGAACCTGGTCCTATACTTAGCAAGTCGTAGACTTTGTGTAGTAGGTTGGTTCTTTGAGTTGTAATGAGTTTTAATTCTAGTCTCAGTGAAATATAAACTGTGTTAGGAGTTGTGTCTTCAAGTTACGGAACTCGAAAACTTGAGAACACTAATCTTGGGAAGATTTGTACTATTGTAGAAATAGGAGTTAGAAGCTTTAATTCCTAGTTTACAAGAAGTCTTGTAATTTGTTGATTGTTGAGGCTCAGGAGTATTAGTGAAGTTAGGGTTAAATCCTGTAGAGGTACAGGTCGTGATTTTTTACACCTTTCTTGAGTTGAGTGTTTTTCACATGAAAATATTGTCTTCATATTTTACTTACTTGAACCACGTTAGCTTACTTGTTCCACTGATAGGCAAATATTAGATTAAACCACTAAAATCAGTAGGGTACGTACTCTAACAAGTGGTATCAGAGCGAGGTTATCTTAAATAAGGTTAGCACCTAAGAAAAGATCACTATGATGAATTCCGCACCTCCTACTGGTCACAGTGAAGGTTAGTTAACTACTAGACCTCCACTCTTTGATGGTTCTCACTTTATCTGGTGGAAAGCCAGGATAAAAATATTCATTCAAGGTGAAGACTACGAATTGTGGGATAGGATCACTGATGGTCCTACTATTCCAATGAAGCTGGTTGATGGTGAACAAGTCAAGAAAGTAAGGAGTGGATTTACTGCTGAAGACTTAGTGGCATTAAAAAAATGCTAAGGCTAAGAACATCTTAGTCTGTGGACTAGGACCAGCTGAGTACAACAGAGTGTCAAACTGTACCACTGCTAAGCAAATTTGGGATGCTCTGTTCATTGCACATGAGGGTACCTCGCAGGTAAGAAAATTTAGGATTGCTCTTTATTTTACTAAGTATGAAGCTTTTAAGATGAAGGAGAATGAATCCTTGCATGAAATGATGACAAGGCTTACTACCTTGACAAATGAGTTGACTTCCTTAGGAAAAATCAACACTCTTGAGGAACAAGTTGAAAAGGTGCTGAGGGTACTACCAAAATCAAAATGGAATGTTAAAGTGACTGCAATTAAGGAAGCAAAGGATCTCATAGGTATGACACTAGATGAACTAGTAGGGAACCTGGGGACTTATGAAATGCAAATTGATGGAACTAAAGAACAAGCAACCCTTGAGAAAATCTTGGCTTTGAAGACTTCAGATAGTGACGAAGAAATTAAACTTGACTAGGAACAAGTTGCCTTCATAACTAAGAACTTCAACAAATTTTTTAAAAACAAAAAGGGAACAGGTAGCAAGAAACGTTCCAATAACAATCCAAATGGATGCTACAAGTATGGTAAGATTGATCATCCGATCAGAGATTGTCCTGTCTGGGAAATAGAATGGAGAAAGGAAAGGGCTGAAAGAGAACTGAAAGAAAAAACAAAAGGAAGGAAAAGAAAGAACATCCAATGATAGCAGCATGGGGATCTAATTCAGATGATGGTGAAATTATTGAAACAACATTCATGGCTATTGGAGATTCATACTTAGAGGAAGAAGATGATGCTTCTGAGGTAAGTATACTTGAACTTAAAGAAAAGTTGCATTTATTTTCTAAAAAAAAACTTATTTCCTTGATGAGTGTTTTAATTGATAATTTCCAAGAATTAAATTCTGATAGGAATGAGCTGTTCAACAGTCTTGCAAGTCTAAAATTTGATCTGATTGATTTAAAAGCTTGCAAGAAAACCGTTGAAGAATAAAACTGCACTCTCAAGAAACAAATTGCACAACTTGATTCTTCAAACAATGATCTTAAGTCTGAAGTCCTGAAATTAACACTCACTAAAAACAAAAAAAAAAGGACATGAGTAAGGAAGAAAAAAATGCTGAACTTGAATTAGTTAAGTACAAACAAGAATGTAATGATGCAACAGAAATATGAATAAACTAAGTCAAGAAGTCTCTAAACAGAATCTTGATCTTGAATGAGCAAACAGGTAGACAAATTCTTCAAGAATTATTCACAAGTTGGGTGAAAGGAATCACAGTGAAAAAATAGGTTTAGGTTTTCACAGAAATCTTGATGATCCTCAAGACTTGCGCTATATTTGTGGTAATCTTGGACATCCAACCACTGAATGTACTGTGGCTGCCAAGAGCAGATCTAGCAGTCAAAACCTGGCTAATAAATCCTCTCAGACTAAGAAAAAAGAAACTAATGCTGGTTAGAGAAACAGGTCACATTACTTGTTGCCTGCATGGACTATAAAAAATTTAATTCATCTATTTACTCATAAAACTGGACCCAAGCTTGTCTGGGTTCCAAAACCTAACCATTGATTTCTTGCAGGAGAAAGTGAAAGAAAGCAAAAAACATTAGTACCTGGATAGTTCTAGCTCAAGACACATGACCGATGATAAGAAAAAATTCCTTTCACTCTCCAAAGTAAATGGATGAGGAGTTTCTTTTGGTGATTGTAAAAAGGGAATCATTACTGGAGTTGGCAAAATTAGGACATCTAAATTAAGAGCATTAAAGGATGTCTATATTTTGGAAGGATTGAAGCACAACCTGCTTAGCATATCACAACTGTGTGATAAAGGTAATAAAGTTGTTTTTACTTCTGCAGTAGTCAAAGTCAATAAGACAGACTCCAAGGAGATTGTATTCACTATAACGAGATACAGGAATGTGTACAAAGCTGATATAATAGAAATGCCAGGAACAGAGTTGACCTGCCTAAGTGCTATGGAAAATGATCCCCTCCTCTGGCACAGGAGACTTGGACATGCAAGTCTAAAATAACTAAACATACTTTATTCCAAAGATATGGTATTGGGCTTGCCCAAAACCAAATTCAAGGAAGAAAAGGTATGTAGTGTCTATGTAAGGAGGAAGTGGATACAATCTTCTTTTAAATCAAAGAACTATGTCAGCACTACCAAGTTCCTTGACCTGATCCATATGAATTTATGTGGACCAATGAGACTTCAAAGCAAAGGTGGAAAGAGGTATGTTTTTGTGATTGTTGATGATTATTCCAGATTTACCTAGACATTATTTCTAGCTTCCAAAAAAGATGCCTTTGATGTCTTTACTATATTCATCAGGAAAATTGAAAAGAAATTGGGCATTTCTCTAATTTTCATAAGATCGGACCATGGTACAGAATTTTAAAATATCAAGTTTTTAGAATTCTGTTCCTCAAATGGTATAGATCACAATTTCTCTGAACACCTCAATAAAATAGAGTAGTAAAAAAAAAAAACAGGACCTTGGAAGATATGGCTAGAACGATGATGCTTGCAGGAAATCTTGCCAAAAACCTTTGGGCTGAGGCAATTAGTACTGCAGCATATATCATAAATAGATGCATGATCAAATCTATTTTAGAGAAGACTCCCTATGAATTACTACAAGGAAAAAAGCCAAACATTTCTCATTTTAGAACTTTTTCTAGTAAATGTTTCATTCATAACAATGGAAAGATTAATTGGGAAAATTTGATGCTAAAAGTGATGCGGGAATCTTCTTAGGTTATTCACATCATAGTAAGGATTATATGGTGTTAAACAACAGAACTAATGATGTTGAAGAAAGTGTGCATGTAGTATTTGATGAATCTTATGCTAAGACAACATGTAGGAAGGAAATAATTTCGAGGAACAGGTTACTCAACATGGTCCATCAATAGAAGGTGTCAAATCTGGAGGCACACTGACAGGGAGAACTAAACCACCAACCACCCCAAATGAGAATAATCACAGTGATCTTAGTAATTTATAATGATTGATTCTAAAAGGATACAATTATCAAAGATATCATCCTATTGAAAATGCGCTCACTGATCTCATTTCTGGGATCACTACAAGGTTAGGGTTGAGGAGCATGTGTGATTTCAAGGCATTTCTGTCAGAAATTAAACCAAAGAAGGTAAATGAGAAACTTCCTGATGCTGATTGGATCATAGCCATGTAAGAGGAATTAAATTAGTTTGAGAGAAGCAAAGTCTAGCACTTAGTTCCTCTCCCAAAAGATAGAACAGTGATTGGGACTAAGTGGGTGTATAGAAATAAGGTTGATGAGCATGTAACAGTTACAAGAAACATGGCAAGATGGGTGGTCCAAGGATATAATCAAGAAAAAGAAATAGATTTTGATGAGACTTTTTCTCATGTAGCAAGAATTGAAGCAATTAGGCTACTTGTAGCTTTTGCTGCTTATATGGATTTCATTCTCTATCAAATGGATGTTAAGAGTGCATTCTTGAATGACATTCTCAAAGAGGAGGTCTATGTCAAACAACCTCTAGGATTTGAGAGTAAGGAGTTTCCAAATCATATGTATAAGCTTGACAAGGTCTTGTATAGTCTAAAACAAACTTCCAGAGCTTGGTACGAAAGATTGTCAAAATTCTTTTTGGAGCATGGTCATACTATAGGTAAGATTGATAACACTCTTTTCTTGAAAACTAACGAAAAAGATTTATTGGTGGTACAGGTATATGTAGATGATATTATTTTTGGCTCTACAAATATGAGTATGACTCATGACTTTCCAAAACTCATGAGTTATGAATTTGAAATGAGTTTGATAGGTGAGCTAAACTTTTTCCTGGGATTGCAAGTCAAGCAAACAACCTCTGGAACCATGATATATCAACAAAAGTATGTCAAGGAACTTCTTAAAAGATTTTCCATGGAGGAAGCTAAGGAGATCAGCACACCAATAGCCACTGCGACCAAGCTAGACATGAATGAAATAGGTCCTAAGGTAGAGCAAAAGATATACAGAGGAATGATAGGATCATTACTGTATCTCACAACAAGTAGACCTGTTCAGTGTGGGACTATGTGCAAGGTTTCAATCAAATCCCAAAGAATCTCATCTAAAATCTGTAAAGAGAATCTTTAGATATCTCAAAGGAACTAGTAATCTTGGCCTATGGTATCCAAAAGGTAGTAATTTTAACTTGGTAGTATACTTTGGTGCTGACTATACTGGATATTTGGTAGATAGGAAGATCACCACAGGCATGGCACACTTCCTTGGATCATGTTTAATTACCTGGTCCACTAAGAAATAAAACTCAGTAGCTCTGTCTACGGCTGAGGCTGAATATATTGCTGCAGGATCTTGTTGTGCTCAGTTATTATGGATTAAACAACAACTCATGGACTTTGGTGTGGATGTTGGATGTGTTCCTATTTTTTGTGACAATACAAATGCTATTAATATTGCTAAGAATCCTGTTCAATATAAAAGAACTAAATATATTGATATTAGACATCACTTTCTTAGAGATAATGTTGAAGAAGATCTTCTATCAATCATGTTCTGCTCTATTGAAGAAAAAATTGCGGATATATTTACTAAGGCATTAGGCAGAGAATAATTTGAAAAGAATAGGTTTGCCTTGGGGATGATTAAAATTTCATAAATCTCCCTCAATGATTGATTAGAAAAGATAATGTGCTCCTAAGTGTTTGTTGATTAATCCAGTCTTCCACATTTAGTTGTGTGTCCTAATTTCAAGATTTTAGAGTAAATTGACTCATTCATATGTTGATTTTGCAGAGAGGCTGGAACACTTAGGAATTTTTGTCTATTTTATCCTTTAAATTAAGGTATGATTACATTTTACCTATAGTTGCACAAAGAGAAATAGGTTTACTACATGGTCCCTTACTACTCCCTAAACCGCCAAAAATCTAAAAGTCCTTCTTTTTGAAAAAGCTACCACCACTTTCCCATCATCACTGAACATCTCCATCATTACGTTTCTTCACCAAATACACTCCATCCACGATTCAAATTCCTTCACTTCACCTAAAATACTTTTCCTTCTCTCCTTCATCACTCATTCTCTTCACCAACCAAAAATCAAACTTTCAAGTTTTCTCTCAACCATGGCATCATCTTCAAAATTCTCAAACCTCCATGACTCCAATACCTCACCTTCTACTAAAATCATCCTCACTGAGAATGCAACTCTTCCCATTCCCCCTGCCATTAAAATAAAAGTATTCGATTTTGCTGCATTTAAAAATCTCAAAAACCTCTTTTCTCAGTTTTCTTCTAGTTCTCGATCCATTCCTACACCCACATCATTATCTCCTATCCCTTTCCAAATTATTGATCCAGATGATGTTCCAATTGCAAGTTTGATTCTAAGAAAATCAAGATCTCACTCGAAGAGAAACCAATCCCTCTCTCCCATTATTGCTGGAGATCAAACTCCTATTGATCCTAATCCCTTTATAGCCATTCCAAGAACCCCTCACACTCATGGGAAAAAACAACGAGAGAAAGCTTCCTTGGCTAAAGCCCTTCAAGAAAGCAAATAAAAATGTGTTGTTATATCTGGTTCTCCGTATCCTTCTTTCCCATCTCCAAATATACTTCTTCGTTTAGTGCACAAAAGCAAGACCGTCAAACACATAATTCCTAAACCTTCTGCGTTTCACATGCCCTCATCTAAGCTAAAATCCATCTCTACTTCAAAACCTTTATCCTCTTCCAAGTCTACTGCTACAAGAGCCTCTACACGTTCAAAGAAATAGGTTGAGATACCTGTTCCCTCTGACTTATCTGAATCTGAGTCACTTTCTGACTCTTCCCCTTCTCCCTCTACTAAATTGGATCCTGATTTTAAGATTGATGAGGATATTTCTGCTGACAAGGCTTCTCAGTCAGCTCATATTATCCACTTTCAAAAATACAAGTTAGCTAGAGGTCATGCTGTCACTGGTTTTGGGGGTCCTGAAATGGATGTCTTAGTCTCCAAATTGGAAATTCAGGGGTGGTCACACTTGGTTCTTCAAGGTGATCACCAACGTAAGTTTGGAGAAAGTAAAGTTTATGAGTTTTATACAAATGGAGTAGCTCTTGGGGAAATGTTATCCATCACTGTTAGAGGGATTACTATTAATATTGTTGTTGCTGATCTTGCTGGAATCCTGCGCATTCCTTTTGGGGGCCGGGGTCATTATGTCAAGGTCACATTGCCTCCACTTGATACTTTGGCATCTGCCCTTGATATATCTCAAAATGTTTTTGGAAATCCTCTTCTTGCAAGTCATCGTAGAGTTCTTAAGCGTGAGATATCCCTACTCTATCAAATTTATTTTGATGTTGTACATAAAATGCTTATTCCTCGACAAGAAAGAAGGACTGTAGCCAATTTCCTTGACCTCTCTTATGGAACTGCTTGACTCTGAAGTGAGTATTGATCTACCTCACCTTATGATTCAACACATGTAAAGGGTCATGCTTTAAGATGTGAATGGCCATGCCTTGCCATATGCATTCTGGCTCACTCCCATTTTTGAGGACTTCAATGTCCCTGTTCAAGTGTGGTCTCTACAAAACACTAAGGATGTCATTGGGACTGTGAACCATATGGGGTTACCTATTTTCATGACGAGTGCTGACAACCCTGTGCAACGGTTACGAAATGCACTTGCTGCTAAGACTGAAGAATTAGAAGTAGTTCAAGCTAAGTTGGATGCTGCTCAGGTTGCTCATGATGCTGAGAAGATAGAGCTTCTTGCTCAAATTGCCTCTCTTAAAGGTACTATAGAACGTGAACTCTCTGAAAATGCTGAGATTGTTCAAAAACTGACCACCCTTATTCCCTCCTTCTCCACTTAGTTTCCCTCATAGTACCTTAGGACTGTCTCCTTTGTTTTGTTCACTGGGTATCCTGTTATCTCTTTTGCTATTTTTGGGTAATTTTAATTGTATCCTTCTTTTGAATGAAATGGACTTGCTTGCTTAATTTTGTTCTGCTCCTATTTTTTAATGCATCAATGTTCTTTTACTCTGGGGTTTGCTTGTTTTAGTGATAGCCCTAATGGCCATGGATTATTAAACATTTTTCACTTTTGGGCCCAACTTTTCGATGATGTCAAAAGGGGAAAGAATAGATTGTGCAATGTTTATAACTCAATTGACTAACCTATTTCATTCAATGTTCTTTTGTCTAATTCCTTTATTGAGAATGTCAGGACTTTGTGATGGATGCTGTGTTGCTTAAGTTTGTCATCATCAAAAATAGGGAATTTGTTAGGGAACTGAAGTTTTGATGATGGACATATGAATGAAACTTGTTGTACAACCTGGTCCATACAAGTGTAGAAAGAATAGTCACAGGCAAGACTACTGATAGGCTAACAATGCATAAAGTCAGGAGTGGATAAGCAAGAAGATTCAGATATGCTCTCAACACTTATCACATACAGTAACGAGGTTGAAAAGGAGATAAACACAAACACTTGAAGATAGAGAAAACATAGGATTCCTACTCGATCAAGGAGACATAATGCAACAAGGAGTGAAACCACCTGAAAGAGTCCTATTGAAGAAAGAATAGCACATCATCTAAAGGACTCAAATCAGGAGTGAGCTTAAATAGAAGAAACGACATTCAAGAGTAACACTTTAGCACCAAGATGAAAAGCATCAATTAACAAATCAGTTCACTAACTTGAAGAAGAACCTGGACCTTTACTTAGCAAGTCGTAGACTTTGTGTAGTAGGTTGGTTCTTTAAGTTGTAATGAGTTTTAGTTCTAGTCTCAGTGAAATATAAACTGAGTTAGGAGTTGTGTCTTCAAGTTTGGGAACTCGAAGACTTGGGAACACTTATCTTGGGAAGATTTGTGTTATTGTAGAAATAGGAGTTAGAAGTTTTAATTCCTAGTTTACAAGAAGTTTTGTAATTTGTTGATAGTTGAGGCTCAAGAGTATTAGTGAAGTCGGGGTTAAATTCTGTAGAGGTACAGGTCGTGGTTTTTTACACCTTTCTTGAGCCGGGTGTTTTCCACGTAAAAATATTGTCTTCATACTTTACTTACGTGAACCACGTTAGCTTACTTGTTCCACTGATAGGAAACTACTAGAGTAAACCGCTAAAATCAGTAGGATACGCACTCTAACAATATATATAGATTATAGATATAGATTATTATATTAAAGTGTGAAAGATTTTTAAAAACTGATTTGAACTTTTACACTTTATTAAAACTTTCTACAATAGATAAAATCATTTAATTTTAAATAACCAAACGTTACACGTGCGTGACACGCGCGGTTAACTAGTAAACTAAAAACGTCATTCCTCAAAAACTTTTTATCTGAGTAACACTTACTTTCGCTCCAGATATTCCGCAGTTTTGCTAAACTTAACGTACTATCCTCCTAAATAATATATAAACGATTTTGGTTGATCCTTGTTATTAATGAGTTCAAATTGGTAAATAAGTAGTTACATACAATTGGAGTTTTATGGAACTCCAATTATGTCAAATTATGTGACATATTCTCTACTACCTTTATTTTCCAGGTTTAGAAAAATTATTTCCCTTATATGTTTATATGTTGTCTAGGTGGTTTACCAAATTCGCATAACTATACACCCAATTCAATCAAAATGACCACATAAGAGGATCATTTTAAGCCTAAAAGACAAGAACGAGAAGGAAAAGTTATTAGGATTTTTGTCCTGATTTTCTTATAAAATTTGAATATTAATTTTTTATTGAAGGAATAAAAAAACAATATCAAATTACTTTTACATTTCATAAAAAGAAAATATACTAGAATGAAATATGAGATTAGAAGTCAAATATTTGACAGATAATTACCACACCAAAATTTGGGAGCATGTATGAGGTAGTTATATATTTTCATCTCATGAAGAAGGTTAGGTAGCCAAATGAGCTCAAGAGTAGCTAGCTCCTTAACTATACTTTGCTTGAATATAATTGATCTAGAATCTATAAACCATGCATTTTCCAACTTTATTAGACTAGACATCTAGCAACATGTTCCAACTTTATTAGACTAGACATCTAGCAACATGGAAGATGCACTTGCCATATATGGATTGCTAGTTCATATTAGAGAAGCCATGTAAAGGTAACTTGGTGGAAGGCTAGAAATGAAGACCAAGGACTAATATACACTTTAGGCTTTAATTCTTTGTTTTATTTATAACGATGGAGTGTTCAGACCAATTTGTGCATGCCTTCAGTACTATTTTGCCAGATATCTTCTATCTCCCACAAATATTGCTGCCAGATAACTTTGTCAATCAATGATAAAATTTGAAACCTAATTTCAAAGATTTGTGATCACTTTATTGACCCTTAGACCACACCTTAGATATCAATAATCAATGTTCCCTTTAGTTAAAGAATAAGTCTCCTCATGTCAATGCTACAAATTGGCACAACTTATTAGAGAGCAAATTAAAGGGCACATGACTTACTTTATAGTAACACATTGCAAGGCCACATTTATTAAAGTATTCTTTGGCTATTTATGTAAATGTGGTTTAGCAGGTAACAGTGGCTACAAATAATAGAAGGCCAGTTTTGCTGTTTACTCTTGGTGGCTATTCCAGCAGATTAGGCCCAAAGGATTAGTGGGCTTCTTTTAAAATAAAAAGTAGGAAAAACTACAGGGAGTAACATACTTTAAAACTAAAAGTATAAAAAAATAATAAACCACATAAATCCCTTCTCTAGTGAAAATAATTACTTAAAATCTCGGTTGCCTTTCTCTCTCCCGAAATTGAGAAATATACTTATACATTAGGTCGTCCCTCATACATTGTTGGAATGTATGAGAAAACTGATTAGCCTATATTTATGGAAAGATAATCTGCTACTATCTTTCTCTTCCTTAATTAACGTCATTAATTACATATCATTGTGTGGTGTATAATTAAATATAGTAATTGAAATTTAAATTCAAAAAAATTCTAAAACATCATAGTAAATTTTCTTCTTTGTTGAATTATGTTGTGAAAAAAAAGGTCATCAACTGCTTTTTTCAATTCTCAAAAATATTAATATGAACATCCCCATATGATTACATCATTCGGGTATTTGGGAGTTGAAAATTATTTATCAATCCTATAAAAGTGACGCAATCATTATTTCGGAAAGTATAACCTTCTTGAAATTGATTGCTACGATCGCGATGAATATTGACTAAGTTGATAAAAAAAAATTGAAGTAAAATACATTGTTGAAGATAATTCTTCTCCAATTATCATAAGGAATGACAATGGAATGAGGGTTTACATGAAGTTGAAGAAACAATTTTTGAGATTTGTCAATACGGTATTTCATGCCATGAAAAAATAAAAGTAAACTCAAATTAAGAGAGAAAAAGATAGTAGCAAACTGATACGTGTTAAAGATAACATTATACAATAGTTGCACATGTATGAGGGCACATTATACATTTAAAAAATAATCTGCAATAATGTATAATGTCATACTATACATTTAAGTATTAACATTAAACATGTATACTTCTGTATCCTTATCAGAAGGTATATGTAACCTTATACAATAGTAATACTTTTTAATTGTACAATATCAAATAATACATAAAATGCCTCTTAAATATAATAAGAACTTCTTAATGGATAACATAATTAAATATATAGCAGAAGAATTATATTATACATTAAATATAATTTTTCAAAATGTATAATATCACACTATACATATAAAATATTCACCTTATACATTAATTATCTACAAGATTATAATAATTTTAAGAAAAAATTAGCGTTATTTGTAACATTACATTGGCTACACGATAATAAGGAAAAAGAATGATTCAATTTCATTTATTACGTGAATTGAAAGTGTACATCAATCGTGTTTTGAATATTCAAGTATTATTGTAACATTACATTAGCTTGATTGTAGGAATAAATAAAGGAGCACATATATGGAGCATAAATCGATGCACTAAAATAGGAGCAAAATATGGTATTTTGATATGTATGAGGGGGATGAGAAAGAAAGAGTGAATTTAAGTAATTACTTTGGATTTTTTGTAATTTCTTTTCCAATATGGGATTTTATGTAATAAGGTAAAGTTACCTTGTGTATATGTGTAATTTTTCCTAAAAAAAAATAGCAACACTTTAATCAAATTAGCTTATGTAGCAAACCTAGCATTATTTTAAGTGGGGGACCATACTTACCGCCTCTCAGAAGTTACCGTGTTTGAGGTTCCATTTTTCACGCTTAAAATCTCTCTTTCCTTTAATTGCTTATTACTTTACCATTTTTTACACTTTTTCTTGTTTTTTCTCTTTCAAAAGTTTTGCCTTCTTAACGTCTTTTGCACGATCCGATAAGAAAACTGTTCCACAATTTCAGGTAACTAATTAATCCAGTTATTGCATGTTATCAATTTCTCAAATTTTTTTTTGAATTTTGTACTGTAAACAATTTCTCTAATTCATCTTTAAGGTTTTGATTTTTGTAATTGTTAACGACGAATCAAGGTGATCGGATTTGTTGAATTTTTTTTATTTTTCAGTGAAATTTGATGTTTTATGAGTTGATATAGTTGAAAAAATTGAATTTTAGATGAAAATTAAAACTGGATTTTGTTTTCTTACAATTAATGGAGGATAATCAGAGTTGAATGGATATTGTAGATGATTTTGGGTTGATTTGTTGTTGATAGGTTTTTTTTGTTCGTTTTTCAGTGAAATTTGATGTTTTATGAGTTGATATAGTTGGAAAAAAAATAAATTTTGGATGAGAATTGGAACTGAGTTTTGTTTTGTTGCGATTAGTGGAGGATAATCAGAGTTGAATAGATATTGTAGATGATTTGGGGTTGATTTGTTGTTGAAGAAGACATGGAGGAAGAGGTATTTTTCGTTGTATATGTATTTTTATTTACTAATATGTATTTAGGGATTTCAGTAAAGTTGTTATCATTTTGGGGTAATATGTATTTTTTTGTGAAGCTAATATGTATTTACTGATCAGCTGATATGTATTTAGGGATTTCAGTAAAGCTGATTTGTGAAGATGATCAGTTAAATATACATTTTGGGTTAACATATTTTTATTTGTAATTTTTTGTAAAGCTGCTAGGTTTAGTTGTATTTATATGTTAAATAAATTTGCTAATTGCATGTATGGAAAAATACATTTATACATGAACTACCCATGAAGGGGTATTTGTCTATATGTATTTTTATTATAATTGATATGTATTTTCAGTATATTACAACAACAACAAACCCAGTGTATTCCCACAAAGTGGGGTTTGGGGAGGGTAAAATGTACACAGTCCGTACTGCCACTTTCCTATCTAGGGTCATGTCCTCAGTAAGCTGAAGATGCTCCAGTCATGTCTAATCACTTTCCTCCAGTATTTCTTTGGCCTACCTCCCCTCCCCCTGAAGCCATCCAATGCTAGCCTCTCACACCTACAAATACATTTATGATTATGGACGTATTTGTATCTGTTGAAATACAAATACAGTTTTAAATAATTTTTCAATACAGTTTATACAGGTTTTTCATATATACAAATGACTGACTAAATATACATTTAAGGTATACGTAAATAGTTTCGGTTTTATAGATACATATGCACTTTCATTTGTATTTTTGTTAGGTTCAATATACATTTTAAGGTGTAGGGAAGCATTTGTATTTTTATACATAGATATCAAATTTCATATATATTTTGCTTTAGTGATGGTTTTGTATTTTTGTTTTGTTCAATATAAATATGCATATTTATATGTATTTTTTGATGTGTTGATTGTGTTATGTTATTTCTTACAGTTTAATAAGGTGTAGTTATACTTTGTATATTCTTCCTATAGTTTTACTTTTTATATATTGTATACATATGCGTGATGAAATATTCATTGTAAGAAAACTATCAAGATTTGCATCACATATGTGTTGCTACAATGTTAATGATATTGAGGGAAGTTTACAGGCCATATTGATGTGAAATATTGATTTTTATTTGTAGAGGATTTGCCTCAAAAATTAAGTGGACGCTTGTAAGTATTTTAATATAAATATACCAAATTTGTAAGTTTGTATGAAATATATTTTAATTATTATTCAATGTTTTTTTGTAGGAATTGTGGTTTGTATATGGTTACATACGCAGAGTGCCTTTCTTATGGTCAAGGCATTCCTTTGGTTGAGTTCAATCCCAACGTACTTCGTACAAGATATGCTTCATTATTTTAGAATTACGACATGAGAAAACAAGAAGCAAAAGCTCAAAGTGATGATGTAGCGCCATTAAGGCCTGTTAGGAAAAGCAAGATAACTAGTGTCGCAGAAGTATTAGAAGTCTGATGGTTGATGATTTTATTACATTGTGTAATTGAAAAAATTTAACTGGATGTTGGTATTAATTGTAGAAACTTATTTTATGTTTTGAAGTGAATCAAAGTTACTTATTTTGAAGTGAATGAAAGTAATTCACTTTAATCTTTTATGTTGAATATGTTTTCAATAATTTTGTAATCTGTGTTTTATTTCACTGTTCAGTTTTATTTGTTACAGTGAGATTTAACTTCAAAATACATATGCAGTGTTCAGATTTTGCAATATATACATATGCAGTATTTATCAACAATAACAACAAACCCAGTGTATTCCCATATAGTGAGGTCTGAGGAGGGTAAGATGTACGCAATTCATATCACTACCTTCGGAGAAGTAGCAAGGATGTTTCCGATAGACCCCCCGCTCAAGATAAGATAAGTCATAAAAAATGTAAAAAAAGCATGGAACAATATGGCACGACATAAATACGCCACCTATAAGTAGTAGTAAACAAAGAATAGTAAGCAATCGTAATGTAGCATAGCAAGAATACTACACCGGCCAAGTAAAGCCCTATCCTACCTACCAAAAAAGTCACTAGCCTTCTATCCTAATACGCGCCCTCCAGATCTTCCTATCTAGGGTCATGTCCTCAGTAAGCTGTAACTGCTCCATGTCCTTCATAATTACCTCTCTCCAGTATTTCTTCGGCCTACCCCTGCCTCGCCTGAAACCATCCAAATCAAGCCTCTCACACTTACAAACCGGAGCATCCATGTCCCTCTTTATCACATGTTTGAACCATCTCAAATGGACCTCCCGCATCTTGTCCTCCACCGAAGCCACACTAACCTTATCCCGAATAGTCTCATTCCGAACCCTATCCCCCTAGTAAGCCCACACATCTAGCGCAACATCCACATTTTTGCCACCTTCAGTTTTTGAATGTGAGAGTTCTTGACAGGCTAACACTCCGCTCCATACAACATGGACAGACGAACTGCGACCCTATAAAATTTGCCTTTAAGCTTGGGCGGCACCTTCTTATCACACAACACCCCCGAGGCGAGCTTCCAGTTCATCTATCCCGCCCCGATCCAGTGAGAGACATCCTCGTCAATCTTATCATTCCCCTGAATCATGGCCCCTAGGTACTTAAAACTATCCCTCTTACACACCACCTGAGAATCCAAACTTACTACCTCCTCGTCCACCTCCCTCGAGACATTAAACTTACATTCCAAATATTCGGTCTTGCTCCTACTTAACCTGAACCCTTTAGATTCAAGGGTCTGTCTCCACACCTCTAATTTATCATTCACACCCCCCGAGTCTCGTCAATCAAAACCACATCTTCTGCAAAAAGCATACCCCAGGGTACCTCGCCTTGGATACGCCGCGTCAACACATCTATAACCAAAGCAAACAAAAACGGGCTAAGAGTAGATCCCTGATGCAACCCTGTCAAGACCGAGAAATATTTTGAATCACCTCCCGCAGTCCTCACCTAGGTCTTAGCTCCATCATACATGTCCTTGTTCGCTCTGGTATACGCCACCAGGACCCCACTCACCTCCAAGTATCTCCAAAGGACTTCCCTGGGGACTTTGTCATATGCTTTCTCTAAGTCAATAAACACCATGTGTAGGTCCTTCTTCCTTCCCCTGTACTGTTCCACTAGTCTCCGCACTAGGTGAATTGCCTCCATCGTCGAGTGCCCAGGCTTAAATCCAAACTGGTTCTCCGAAATAGATACAATCCTCCTCAACCTCCACTCTGCCATTCTCTCCCAAATCTTCATCGTGTGGCTCAATAACTTAATACCCCTATAGTTGTTGCAACTCTGAATGTAACCCTTATTCTTATATAAAGGGATCATAGTACTCCATCTCCAGACCTCAGGCATTTTCCCCGACTTGAAAATATCGTTGAACAAATCCATCAACCACCTCAAACCAGCCTCGCTAGAAAACTTCCAAAAATCCACGGGGATCTCGTCAGGCCCCATCACCCTACCCCTTTGCATCCTGCGAACGGCCTCTCTGAACTCCTCCACCTTAAAACGTCTACAATAACTAAAATCACGACACTCCTCCGAATGCTCCAGCTCACCCAACTCAATAACTCCCTCTCCTTCATCATTCAAAAGCCTATGAAAATATGACTGGCACCTTTTCTTAATATGAACATCCTCCACCAAAATTCTACCATCCTTCCCCTTAATGCACTTCACCTGGTCTAGGTCACGACCCTTTCTCTCCCTAGCCTTAGCCAGTCTAAATAACTTTTTTTCCCCTTCTTTCTCTTCTAACCCTGTATATAAGCTCTCAAACGCTGCCGTCTTAGCTGCCGTAACGGCAAGCTTAGCCTCCTTCCTTGATAGCTTGTACTCCTTCCTAAAAACCCACTTCTCTTCATCATCCTTACTCTCAACCAACTTTGCATACACCCCCTTCTTAGTTTCTACTTTCTTTTTTACTTCATCATTCCACCACCAATCCCCTTTATGGTGCCTGGCCTGTCCCCTAGACACACCCAAAACATCACTAGCAGTCTCCATGATACACCTATCTGCCCTATCCCACCTACCATCTATGTTTCCCTTACGCTCCTACACCCCTATACCAGTCAACTTCTTCCCTATTTCCTACGTATTCACCAGTGTCAAGCCGCTCCACCTAATTCTTGGTCGGCCCTCCTCACCCCTACTCTTCTTACCCTTCTTTATTCCCAAGTCCATCACTAAAAACCTATGCTGAGTCGAAAGATTCTCACTCAGAATGGCCTTACAGTCTTTACACAACCCCTACCCCCTTTTCTAAGAAGCAAAAAGTCAATTTGGGTCTTGGTTATCGCACTTCGAAAGGTGATCGTCCTTATTTGGAAAGTCTGAATTCACCACCACCATCCCAAAGGACCTCGCAAATTCCAACAGAGCAGCTCCCTCTTTATTTCTCTCCCCAAAACCAAAACCACCATGCACATCTCTAAAGCCTCCTGAAAATGCCCCGATGTGTTTATTAAAATTCCCTGCTACAATAATCTTCTCAGAGCTAGGCACGCCTCTAACCACCTCATCCAAGTCCTCCCAAAACTGCATCTTCTCCTCCCCCCCAAGCCCACCTGCGGCGCATACATACTACACACGTTCAAGGTAAACCCCTCAAAAACTAACTTAATAGACATCAGCCTATCACTAATCCTCTTCACCTCCATTACCCATCCTCTAAGCTCTTCATCTACTAAGATGCCAACTCCATTCCTATGCCTTTGACTTCCAGAGTACTAAAGCTTGTAACCATCCACATCCATAGCCTTAGACCCTACCCACTTAGTCTCTTGGACATACGCCATATTGATCCTCCTCTTTCTAAGAATCTTTACCAGCTCTATGGACTTTTCCTAAAGAGTCCCTATATTCAAAGACCAAACCCTCAGCCTATCAACTCTAGCGACACACCCTCCTCTACCACCCTTAACGCCAGACCTAGCCCCTACTCTCCCACCTGTCCTACTCTCATCCCCTACCCCCAACACTGTCTCTCGCCCCGACCCCGGCCCCGTCCCCTTCGGACATGATCCTTTCTACCATCAACAAACACAACCACTACACCAAGAAAATAACAACCGCAATAGTAATAGCAACAATAGGGAATACAAAGCAATGATAGGAAAAACAAGGCACATGCGACGTAGATGTAATGAACAAGCAACAGTCAATCGCACAAATTAAAAACGTTCAGGAGATGAAATAATCAGGGAAAGTAGACGAGCAGGATAATGAACAGAAATTAAGTCGTCGGAAGTAGCTAAAGTACAAAACACCAGAACAAAAATACAAAGCAACAACAGGAAACAAGGCACACACAAAGCAGATGGGATAAGCAAGAAAAAGTCAATCCCATAAATTACAAATTCAAGAGAATTCAATAGATGTAAAAAAATGAAATAAGCAGTAAAGGTAGAAGGAACGAGACAAAAATAATACAACGTAACTAAACGAAGTAACTAAAAGAAATCAGGGGTTTAGATGTCACTGGTATAGTCTCGTGTGCTGTTGGTTAGGTTTCCGGTAAAGGGGTTACCGGAACAAACCTGCCAGTGGGTCGCCGGAGTGACTTTGCTGGAACTGGGTGCTGGCTCTATGCAGTGTTTATATTTAAATTAAAAATACATATGCAGTTAATATCATATGTATTTTACTCTTGGTTCATTTTCTTTCAGATATATATGAAGTGAATCAAAGTTACTAATTTTGATCTGAATGAAAGTAATTCATTTGTCTTTTATGTGTAATATGTTTTAAATAATTTTGTAGTCTGTGTTTTATTTCAGTGTTCAGTTATATTTGTTACAGTGTGATTTAGCTTCAAAATACATATGCAGTGTTTTGATTTTGAAATATATACATATGCAGTATTCAGATTTAACTTACATATACATATGCAGTTAATATCATATGTATTTTAATCTTTGTTCATTTACTTTCAAAATACATATGAAGTGAATCAAACTTACTAATCTTGAAGTGATTAAAAGTAATTCATTTTACTCTTTTATGTTTAATATGTTTTCAATAATTTTGTACTCTGTGTTGTGTTTTATTCTAGTGTTCATGTTTTACTTGTTACAGTGAGATTTGGCTTAAAGATAAATATGCAGTGTTCAAATTTTGCAATATATACATATGCAGTATTCAGATTTAACTTTGTTCATTTACTTTCAAATACTTTCATATTACAAATACATATAAGTGATCATATTTGAAAATCGTCTCAGTTATCAAATACATATACCCTAAAATATAATATTTTTCAAATAAAAAGCATATGTATTTTTCTATCAAATTTAGTAATACAGTTATGTATTACTAATTATTATTTATAACCCATTATAGCAAATAGTCGATAAAGGTCTTAAAACACACAAATGAGTTCATTATTATGAAAAGTGCAAATGAAATTATAAAGAAAGAATACGGAAGAACAAATGTATCATTTATGATATTTCCTATACAAACGCCTATTGTGATCCTTAGACCTATAACCACTGCATGAGTTGATGTTCTTCTTTCCAAGCATATCCTTGCCCGATTTAAACACCTTCAGCAGATGTATTTAACACTTGATGCAAATTGTTTTGGACGTCTCTTCTGTTAACAACGCAAACAGATGAACTTCCAAAGGTGCTCACAACAACTTTCTCCAAAATACTTACATATAAAGGAAGTCAATTCATGTCTTGTATCTCTTTCTTTTGCATAATAAACACCTTTAAACCCATATTATTATGTATTTATATTTGCTCAGCATTTTCAGTGATTTGATATTCAATTTAAATATGTTTGCTGCTCAAATTCACATTAATGTGAGATGCTAAAAGATTGTGTAGTTCATTGTATGATGTTGTTGTGCTCATCAATATTGCATCAATAATGTACTCTTCATAGTTTTTTACATACTTCCACCTTCAGGAGTGCTTCACGAGAACTAAGATGCTCTCCATTGCTAACATATTTCAACTAAGCGACACAAAAAATATATCTGTAAGACATCAATAGTTACAATATACAATTACAAAATAAAAATACAAACAAACTTCTACAGATATAAACATAAACAACATATACTTACATAGCCAAGAACTCCGATAGAAAATACAATTGCAACAAATTTGTTAAACATAAATTACAAGCACAATCAAAATTTTCAGCAGAAAATACAATAACAAATTATCTGTTCAACGTTAAATACAGACAAAGCCACAACCTCCATAATCGAACACAACCAAAATAAACATAATCGAAATTATCAGAAATAGTCTTAAATTTCTGGAATCAGACCTCCAAAAAATTGAATTTGAGCAGCATAAAAAATTAATTTTGATCACTTTTTTGTTCTATCTGTTCAATTTACTGTTGCATTGCTTTTAACTCGAAATTCATTTAAAAAATTTTCAAAAATAAATTAACGATGATAACAAAAAAATTGAACGGAGCATCAATAATGGTTGACAAAATAATTTCAAACCGAAAAACAATAATGATTAAGTACCTTCAACAACAGTAATGATTGAATTCGCAATCGATTGTTGAATTCAAACAAATTGAACTGAAGAAGCTACAATTGAATTTGATTCAACAACATTAATGCTTCGCTTTGTAACTCATGTTGAATTAGAAGAAATTGAATTGAAGAAATTTCAGTCAAATTTGATTCGAAAACAATAATGGTTGAATTTCAAATTAATGGTTGAATTCGAACAATTTTGTACAGAAAAAGGTCCAATTGTATTTTTTTTGGATGAACACGTTAATGGAAAAACTGAAATTTAAATTTTACTTAATGTTGTTAACATATAACGAAAATCACGTGATTTAAGGGTTTTAATGAAAAAGGAATCTACACATTTAATTCATGGGTAATTATACCATATTTACCTCAACTACTTTCAGTTAAATAGGGGAAGTAAGATGATTTGTATATATATTTTTATAGCAACAATTTCTTAAAATACACATACAAATTGCTATCCTAAGTAATTATTAAAGTGTTGCTAGGAAACTAATAATTATGGTGTTAAGTATGCTATTTGTGAATTTTATCCTAAAAAATAATGACCAATCAAATTATGAAAAAATCACATAAATATACCATTTAAGAGTCAATATTATAAAATATATCGTTATTATTTTTTAGTTATAAAATAAACTTTTTATTTACAAAATCTATTATCTATTAAAAACTGCTTTTATTAAAAACTTTAACCATTTTTCCAAAATGGAATGACTTTGAGAAAATGAATTCTTTATCGACTTCTGAGGATGTACAACAACTTGATCCCCCTTTAACCTACAATGTGGATTCTTACGACATCTTTTCTTCTTTCGACGGCTTGGTTCTTCTTGCTGCTGGTTGATACACAGCTTTATGGTGTATGAGTTGTATAAAAATTGATGTATCAATAATTTTTTGGTTTCTAAATTTATAGAAATTGATGTATCAATAATTTTTTGGTGTATGAACTATATAAAAATTGGTTTATCAATAATTTTATGGTGTCTAAAATGTATAGAAATTGATTTATTGATAATTTTATGGTGTCTGATCAATATAGAAATAGGTGTATCAATAATTTTATTTTATGGTGTAGCAATAATTTTATGGTGTATGAAATTTGTATGAGATGTGGTTTGAATCAACTGGAGAATTTACTACTATTAATGGTGTTTTCTCCTCAAAAATATTAAATATTAATGTAGATTGGATTAAATAAATAAAATTTAAAAACATAAAATAATACCAAATAAATGTGTTATTTTTCGGTTACCTTATTTACTATTTTTTAAAATTTTAAAAATAAAATAGGAGAATTTATAGGATAAAATATCAACCATTAAGTTGCCCCTTAAATTATGTTATTTTATCTACTGTCTTTTTTTTAAACCTTATTTAATTGATTTTATTAGACTTCTATTGTTATATTTTGAAAAGTAAAAGCTATTGGTAACTGTTTTAATATTAATTCTTAAATTATATATTTATGTGAGTGGTCATTAAATTATTTTTAAAAAAGAGAAATATTCATTTATATAGTAAAAAGTTTATAACAAATAAAGCCAGATTTTTATTTATTACTTAAAATTTCTTTATTCTCTCTTTTTTTAGTGGTAATTCTTTAAAAAACATCTTCCTTTTTTATCTGCGGTTTTCTTATAAGAAAAAAATTGGTTCATTATTTTTTTTTATAAAATTCTATGTAATTTTTTCATATATCAATATTGTATAAATGGGGTATAAATATGTATGTATTACGTACAAATAGTTATGTAATGTATATATAATGCATCGATATTGTATAAATAGTTTTGTAGTGTATATGTAGCGTATCCATATTTTATAAATACTAATATATAAATGTGTATCAATATTGTATAAATAGGTATGTAAGTATAGACATTGTATAAATAGTGCATAATAGTGTATTGATATTATATAGATAATAATGTAATGTATCGATTCGATATTTATTTAACTATCATGTGCTCCCAAGTTAATAAATGAAAGTATAAATAAAAATAATAAAAAAATATAAATATTTTTTTTTCATTAAAAAGTGAAACAATTAGATTTTTTTAAAAAAAAGCAACAAAAAATTTTAAACAAGAAAAAGGGTTTCTCTTTTTAAATAGCTTAGCAAAAAAGAAAAAATAAAAAATTTCATAAGTAGCAAATTTAAACCCATAGTTAGGAGTTTCATAGTAACAATTTCTAATTATCTAAAAGAACAACTTGTATTTTGTATTTTAGACACTTTTTGCTACTAAAATACATATACAACGAGATTTGTTGCCCTTCTTTTACTCAAATCAGTTGAGATAAATAAGGAATAATTACCCCATGTATTTAAAGCAATAGATTCTTTTTTCAAAAACTACTCTTATTAAATTACTCTTAGTTAAAGGAGTAGGATTTTTTCTTCATAAATTACTCTTATTTAAAGCAGTAGATTCCTTTTCCAAATCAAGTGAAGATTATTATTTTCATGATCTTCAAAATTTCAAAATAAAGCACCATTGTTGTTATAGGTATTAAGTCATAAAATTGATTTCATATATGAATTTAAGTAAATTAAGACGACTTAATCATGAACATCATATTGTTCAAAATCCCAAATCATATTGTGCGATTTTTTTTTTTTTTATATTTGATCATTTTTTCAGCAAATCATTTTTCATTTTAAATTGTATTTTAAATATTTGTTCGAACAATATTATTTGATTGAACTCAATTTTGATCTAACTGAGAGAGTTATTATTTGTTCAAACTCGATTTTGCTACACACTCAATGAACAATATTAATTTTTTTAGAATGTAATTATATAGGCGGTGAGCATATTTGTATATTATGAAGAGTGAAACTGTATTTTGTCCTGTTTTTGTTTGTATGATTTGGTTTGTGTTTGTATATTTTGATTGTGCTTGTATATTTCGAGTTCTCTTTGTATAGGTAAGTTATAATTGTATATTATTAGTTTATTTTTATGTTGTAAGTGTATTTGTATATTTTATGTGTAATTACGGCTTTGAGAGTGTAATTATATATTATGTCTGCATTTGTATAATTAGAGTTATGTTGTATATTTTGACTACATTTTTGTCATTATGATTCTATTTGTATATTCTCAGTATAGTTGTATATTATTTAACTGAGTTAACATGTTGCCTTTTTAAATTTGTATTTTTGATAATATTTTTGATGTGCTAGAGATTGGCAATGAGAAACATTCCTATTCTTGTGAAGCACTCTGGGAGATGAACATATGAACAAAATTATGAAGAATACATAACTGATATTATATTGTTGAGAACAAATGCATCATATAATCAACTATACGCTCTTTTGGCATCTCATATTATCTGTATTTGTATTAACAAATATGTATGTGAAACAACGTTTTGAAAAAATATATATAAAGTTACCTATAGTACATGCTGCTATGTTGAAAAATATATAAATTGTTCTTTATGTTTGAAAAATACATAAAACATATACATTTCTCTATGTTTGAAAAATACATATACAGTTCTCTAAGTGAAAATGCATATACATAATTACAAAAATAAATATGTGCAAACTGGATTTGACATTTTTTCTAATTATTTTTCTTAACAAATTTTCAGGTTGTACCAGCCACAGAGTATGTTTATACAATACATGTCAAAAAAAATATTTTATTGTTTGCCTCGAGAAAAAAATATGTCAAACTTGTCACACATTTCAATTGAATGAAATACGATGTGCACATGTTTGGACAGTCCTGAATAGCAAGAATTTTATAAAGGGACCATATTTCTCTAATTTGTACAAGTTGCAACTTTGAATGAAAAAATATAAATAAAGTTATCCATATTTATATAAGAGTTTATTTATATATTTGGATACATTAAAATCACAAATACATATAAATACAAATATAAAATACTGTGCAACTATAAGAAATAAATTTGTATTTATGTATACAACAAAATAAATCTGTCCTCAATTATTAATCCATATCTAATTAAATTACATTTACAGTTACCTAAATGTATTTGCTATTGATTTTTGAAATTCATATAAATACAAATATATAGGGGTGGGCGTTCGGTCGGTTCGGTCTGATTTTTTAATATCGGTTCGGTTTATCGATTTTTGGATTGACAAAAATGACATCCGTCACCAAACCGAAATAAATAAAGTTTGGTTCGATTTTTACATATTCGGTTCGGTTATTTCGGATTTTTCTTTTGGTTTAAAATATTAAAGTTGTTAGCCTCTCTTTTTCATAACTGAGCATTTAAAATTGATGGGTTTTTTTAGAAAAAATATTTTTTTCAAACCTATTTTTCATTTCCAAATATAAATAACTATAAATAACTCAACATGGATGAAACGAAATGAAATGAAATAATCATAAGCTTAACATAATACATAACGTCATTAATCATTATATATAGTATAACCTTGCATAAATAGTCCATAAAACAGTCCAAGTCACCAAAATAGTCCATAAAATATTTGAGTCACTAAAACAATCCATAAACAGCCTGCGGAGTATGCGAATTTGCTGTTAAATGTTAATTGTGAATGTGAATTACTAAATATTATATATATGTATATATATATATATATTATTTATTTATTTATAAAATTTTGGTTTTTTGGTTTAACCGATTTTTTAAAAAAAATCAAAAACCGAACCGAAAAATTAAAATTGTAAAATTACAAACCGAATCCGATCCAAAAAATAGAAAAACCGAAACCAAAATTAAATTTCGGTTTGGTTTTTCAGTTTTTTCGGTTTAAACCAAAATATGCCCACCCCTACAAATATATAGTTGTTCAACTAAGCAATATATATATGAAAGATTTGAATATAAAACTATATACTCACCTATTAGTACATATGTAATTACATACTAGTCAAGTGTACGTGCTTTGCACGTGTATCTCACGTTAATTAATAAAAAATATTTAAAAAGAATTATTGTGTTATGTTAGAGTAATAAGTATAAACCTTTTTTAAAAAATATAAAGTAAAATATTTAAGATAAAAGTTGTACTTAAAGAGAAACATCATAACTCACCAGCACACTTATAACTAAGGAGTAAAATTAATTTTAGTGAACAAAATTTTGTTATTGATATCTAAAGTCAAAATTATGTTGGTATTGATAAATAAAAACACATTCTAAACATGTTGGTATCTCAAGCTTATCATGTCTTGCATTTCCACCTCCTCCATCTCTATCCTCATAAATGGGGGTAAGACCACCTTCTTCAAACCCTCTAGGGGAATCAGACAAGGGGATCCCATCTCCCCCTATATATTTATTCTATTCGTGGAACTCGTTTCTAGAAGGATTGACCATGAAGTATACCTTCTCAAATGAGACCCAATTTCAATCAGCAGAAAAGGACCTAAGATCTCCCATCTTTTTTTTATTGATGACCTTATTCTTATTGGCAAAGCTGATGACAAGAACTGCAGGACCATCACTGAAACTCTTAATAGCTTCTCTCTCTATTATGATCAAAGAGTAAATAACTTAAAATCCAAAGTTATTTTCTCTAATAACTGCTCCAATCAGCTCAAGAACCAGTTAGCTCAACTTCTTCACATCAAGCCCAAGGAAGACATGGGCAGGTACCTGGGGTTCCCCATTTTCCACTCAAAGCCCAGGAACAGGGATTTCCATTTCATCCTGGATTCCCTCCACAACAAACTTGGAGAATGGAAATCCAAATTTCTTAACATGGATGGAAGAACCATCCTTGCCAAGGCTTCTTTTAGCAACATCCCCAACCATATCATGCAGTACATCTCCATCCCTTATCAAATTCTAAAACATATTGACAAAATCATTAGGAATTTTATCTGGGGATCTACTGATGAGCAAATGAAAATTTACATGATCTCTTGAAAAAATGAGACTCTTCCTAAAGTTGATGGAGGACTTGGAATCCAAAGAGACTCTCTTAAAAATAATTCCTCTTTATAAGTCTTTCCTGGAGAGTCATGCATCACCCCGAAAGCCTTCGGGTTAAAGTCTTGAAAAGCAAATATAGCCAGGATGGCATGGTGTGTCACACTAATGCCTCCAAGACTTGGAAGAATATTTACCAAGGCTGGGCCAGATGCAAAGAAATCTCCACCTGACCTGTCAAGGATGGTTCCATGGTGCTTTTCTGGTATGATAGGTGGATCCCCAACTCCCAATCCCTTAGGAACCTAATCTATGGCCCTCTATCTAGCTCAGATGAGAGGGTCCAACTCAGCCAGGTCTAGAATCAGGGCTCTTGGAATTTTGACAGCATCTCCATGGTCATACCCCAGGATCTAATTCACCATATCAAGAGCTCCTTCTTTGCTAACCCCAAAGTAGCTTTAGACACCCCTGTCTGGACTATAAATGGCAAAGGAACCTTCTTCACTAGTGGTGCTTACCATCATCTGATCAGTCATAATACCAACCTTAAATTTTAGTTGGACAAATCTTTCAACTGGATCTGGTGCCTCCCCATAGCTCCTAAGATCAAATTTTTTATGTGGCTACTTCATCATGATAGAATCCCCACTGGCCTATATCTTTCCAGGAAAGGCCTAGATATAAACCATCACTGTAAACATTGCCCCAACTTCATTGAGGATACAAACCATCTATTCTTCAACTGCCCCTCCACCAATTCTATCTGGGCAGGCACTTTCAGTGAAGCTTCGTGTTCAACTACTGGTAACCTTTCAAACCTCTTCAACACCAATTGGTTTAATATGTGGAGGATCACAAAGTATAAAGCTTTTAACCGCATGGTTCTTTTGCATGAAATCATCCCCCATTGCCTATGGGAAATTTGGAAGACCAGGAATCACAATATCTTCCAACAAAAATTTGTTAAGCCTTCCTTCTCGAAGGCTTATAGTGAAGCGATTGAGTACACTCTACTAAACAACAGATCTCACTGTAGAGTCCTCAATACTACCATTTATATCAACTGGATCCCCCCAAAAATAGGCCACTACAAGCTCAATATAGATGGTTCTTATCTTGGCAATCCTGGAAGAGGGGGTATAGGAGGGGTAATACATAACCACAATGGTAAATGGTTGATAGGCTTTACCCAAATTTATATTTTTGCTACTAATAACCAAATGGAGCTACTAGCTCTCAAGGTTGGCCTTTCTATCGCTATCCAACAAAACCCCACCCCTATTGAAGTTAACACTGATTCAATGAAAGTATTACAAATGCTCAAAGATGGAAATATTCAGTATGATGGCATTGTTACTCTTTGTAGGTCAAAGATGAGAGAGGCAGGGGCTATAATAGTCCAACATTGCTTCAGGGAACAGAACCAAGTAGATGATAAGTTAGCCAAGCAGGGAGCAGCCATAAATATCTTCAAAGAATCTCTTCTTTTGCAAGTTTCACCTGTGTATGCTCTTTAAGAATTGGAAGCATAAATGCGAGGAAATTTTTTTGAAAAATCCATTAAAGCAAATGCTCAAATTCTAACTGAGCAAAACTATAATCTTTTTATAATTAACCCTGGCTGACTAGCCCTAACGATGTAATACCTTATATGTCTATTTAAATGCTCCTAATTACCTAAAAAAAAATAAAACACATTCTAAACAATAATAAGGTAAAGTGAAAAAGAATTACATTATATATGAGCATAATAATATCACATTACTTATAATAAATTAACAATTATAGGAGGAATCATGATAAATTTAGTATATGTTCCTCTTGTTTAGCTAGTCAATCATAACCAAGACTTTTGGTGTCGATCAATAAACAAAATTAAACAGAAGATCATTTAGTGTTATCCCCAATTCCTTATCATGACGGATTCTACCGTAATATTATAGTACGATTGAAATTATCTCTGTACATTAGTGTTCATGAGCTAGCAAATCCACTATTCACTCCTTACATAAAGAACTATAAATTAATTTAAACTTATAGATTTGTCCAATTACTTGTCTACTCCAACTGAACTGTGAGTATGCTTAGTTTGCTTATATTATGATTGTCATGTAGTCACATGCTGGAAAATTTACAAAGGGACATTTGTTGACTTGCTAGGCCTAATAAATCAGAAAGTTGATGCAACCTATTCGATGTACTGAACTTTGTGGTCTCCAATTAGCATATATAAATCTTACAATATAATTAAAGTACAAATTATGTACTTGTAATTCTTACTATACAATTGAAGTACAAATTGTGTACTTGTAAATTATTACTATTATATAATCTTGTGGATCTGTAACACCCCGCACTTTTGGGCTACCATTGAACCATTTTTTCTACGTTTATAGACCCGAACCCAACGGTTTCTATTTATATATAAGAGTGAATAACATTTTATTAGTGTGGGAACATCCTTGGAGATGAATATACATCATAAAAATCTCCTAGCTCGAAATTTAAGTTGAGCACTTTCCTATCGGTTAACTTTTAGTTGACGATTTTTCTTGGATCAATTTCCAGCAACTATTTCTCCTAGTATATAAGGATTCATGTGGCCTACTATATATCAAATTAACTCCCTTTGATTCTTCTTTCCAACGTCACCGACTGTTCGTCAATCTGAGCCCGGAGACAAAAGTTATGAGTGTTTGAATAAGGCATTGTACAGGTGTGAAATGGCCATATACCGCACACCAATCGCCAAAGCACACTACCTCAGCTTTGATATGGCCGTGAAATGTAAATCCTAAGGTTTTCTTTGACCATGCGACGCATAGACTTTTCGAGGCATCAAAAAGTGCTCTGTCTTTTTAAGGCCAATAAGGTCTTTTACCACCCTATGACCATTCCTAATCATATATGGATGAAAATTGGAACTTTAAACACGTTATTTTCACTTGTCAAATTCCCAAATCATCTCTCCAAAAGCAACAGAGTGGAAAATACCTAGGGTTGAAGATTTTGATCTTCGAGGGCAAATCTCTCTACGTCCTTTTCTATTTTTCTCCGTCAAAAGGTATGTGAAACTATCCTAAATTTCATGGGCATAAGTTTTAAAGTTCTTACAAGATCTAAAGTATATATGTACGCATGTATTATGAGATTTGAGATTGTTTTGAGAGCATGTATTGGGAACCCCAATTTATGAGTATGAAAAGTTATATAAAGGTATGATTTACAAAATTCTCTCTTATTATGAAACCCATTGTCTCAATAATTTTGTGGATTGTTTACACGGATGGTTAAAAATTTGAGTTTAAATATATTGCTAATATTTATGGATTGTTATTGCTTTATGAACGAACGAGAGGGGTTTTTCCTTGATTTACAAATGCTCATGTTTCCTAATAAAGAATTTGCATGTGACTGGTGAAAGAGATGACCACTGTATGATAAAGGATTAAAATGGGAGTAGTTTGCATAAGTTTTCATGTGTTTTGAAATAAGAACTCTCTCATATGATGTTTAAATATTTTGGGTGTTCAGTAACATGCTTTTGAATAAAAAGGACTATGGATATAATGTGGTATGATATGAATGACTTGCGTATGACGATACACTGTTGTGATATGCCCTTAACAGAATAAGAAAATAATTGTTTATAAGCAATCTTATGTTTTTAAAAGGCTAAAATTGGGCTTAAAGAGAGTGAGATTCTCACCTGAAGAAGGAATGAGTTTAGATAACGCATTACCCAAAATCGTGTTTTGCCAGTACGAGTTTATTATGTCCTGAAATAGGGATTGTACACTGGTGACGGACCTGTGGCGCAGTATGTATAACATACCTTAATTCTTGCAGAAAACTCTAATTGGGGGCTTGACCGCTGAGTTAAGGGTACATTCTATATAGCCCGTATATTGGTACGAATGTAGGGTGATCAATCTAGCTCAAAATTAATACAAAGAGTTGGGTCATGACTTACAAGAATGTTTTGAAGCTCTTGAATTATGTCCATGTGTTTTTGATATCTATAATGTTAAATTGTTTCCTAATGCTCTCAACTATTTTATATGGAATATGTGTTTTTTTTGGTTAGTTCTGCATACTAATACAATTCAAGTATTGACCATCCTTCGTGGTGGCTACATTGTCTCATAATGTAGGTTCTGAGGCAGATTTTTATGGTACAGCTCATCAGGACATTATTTCCTGAATTTCAGAGTTGGTGAGCCTCTCTTGCTTTAGAAGGCATATTCTTCTTAAGTAGTTCTATCAGTTTTATGGTCTAGCCGGGGGCCTTGCACTGTCCTATATAGTTTGTATTCTATAGAGGCTTCGTAGACGAAAGTTGAGTATTATGTTGTCATACTTTGTTGACATAGTTTGTATTATAAGTTCCCTTGAATTTTATTGTAGCTTTCACACTTTGATTATATATTGATTATGCTTATGATAGTATGCTAAGAGGGTTTCTTGATCCTTCATTGTTCGAGATGCCCGTTGTGGCCAAGGCCTTGGGTCGGGTCATAACAAGTTTGGTATCAGAGCATGGTTAATGGTCCTAGGGTATGTACGAAGCCATGTTTAGTAGAGTCTTTCTTATGGGTATGTTGTGCACCATAATTATAATCAGGAGGCTAATGGGCATTTAGGAGTTATTTCTCATTCTTTCATACTCTAGTTTGTGCTATAGCATCGTCCATATGAAAGTTATCCAAATTCTTTCCTTACTCTAATATTATTAGATATGTCTCATTGTTGAGGTGATTCAAGATCAAATGCTTAGAGTCTAAACGATGCGGTCCTTTTCAATTGAGTTATCCATGAAGTTATGAGATAGCTCAAGGAATAGAGAGGAGTCCATTAGTGCTTCAAAGTGTATTGATTTGAGTGTATACCTCTATCTAAATGCAATCGTTCTTGTAAGCCTGAGGTATGAAGTGTATTCAATTTCTTTCAAGAAATCCTTGTTGCAGATATCATGCTTAAGTCAGAATGTTGGAATAATACTTCCACCAAAGCTGTAGTATATGTTAAGGTGTCATAACCTATTGGTAGTAAGATGATCCCGAAGTTAGTTATATGAAGTCACAAGTTTAGAAGTCAGAGAGAGGGTGACTTTTACATAAATAAGTAGTTTTAGTTGTATAAACCTTGACTGGGGGGTGGTTTGCTCTTTTACAGTGATTGGCTAATATTGTAGCAAGATTTTTAGAGTGTATGGTAGTCTATGGAGAAAGTATTTGTCTATGATTATTATTTATTCAAAATAGAGAAGGATCCTAGAGTGGATAGTTATGGTGGTTATAGAAATCATTTATAGGCTGTGAATGAAAAGGGGTAGATTAGTTAATAAGTTATGGGTAGAGACTCATTGGTGTATATGAAATTTGAAGGTAGTGGGGATGTATGTATAGGTAAGGAAATATGATGTGAGAAAGTGGAATATGTTGATAAGATCATAATGTATTATATTATAAGATTAAGATCGACTATTCTTATTATGTGACTTTATGCCCCTTGATTGTCTTTTCTCTAGTAGTTGTACACTAGTACCATATTTGAGAAGGTATGTAGTGGATTTTGAGGTGTAATAGTAACATCATGGAGGGGATGTGATTATAGGTAGTAGTTAAGTAAAATAAGGTACTTGGATTGATTTCCCATTTGATGGACTAGTATAATATGTAACATGCTTCATCAATGTTACATGATTGGTGTTAGACAATATGATTGAACTTTAGATGTGGATTGTGGTGGTAAGAATAGTAGTTTAATACTAATGATGCATTTTTGGTGGAAATGAATTAGTATGCTTGATGTGAGGTGTGAAATAGCCTAGGTTTGCAATTTATGAAAAAAAGAGCGGAAAATTATGATATATATATACATGAGAACTAGGGTAAAATGATGAATTATGGTTGAGTCATTAAGTGGGTAAGGGCGTAAGTATTAAGAATAAGTTGAACCCCCAGGTAGCATGTTGTTAGATAAGGTTTTATGTGTATAAGTGTCATGTTTACCTATTTCATGTTCTTGAATTTTGTAGTATGGAGAAGTCTGGGGAGATATGGTATGGTGTTCTTTAGAGTTGAATTGAGGAAATATAGATAGGCAATATGTGCCTTTGGTATAGTTTTGCAATTTTTGTTAAGTTGTAAGTTATGTGATTAGAGATCTAATATTAGTGTGTTAAGTAGTGAAGAATGGATCATTATGTGATAAAGAGTGTGGATGTGTATGCTCATAGTTGTGTGAGTTGTGGGATGATGGTTATAGAGGCTAGCGAAAGTTAAGAGTAGCATTTTCGGAATACAATACCTTCAAACTATAGTTTATCAAGGGGAGTTTAGTGGTTTTGTATATGGTGATATGCCATTGTGCTGAGTGTTGTTCTTGTAGATTTAATGAGAGACTACGTCCTCAAGTCTAGGATTGTGACTTTGATCTAAGGGGGAGATAATGAATTAAGATAGTTCTTGAATTTTCTCGTGGTGTCAAGTTTCAGGGAAGATTCATGATAAATCTATTCCTATTTAAGCAAACTCCTCTTACTTCAATTTAAAATGTCATTCTACTAATGTCTTATGTATTCAAGTCATGTCTATGCCTAAGGTTCGAGTTCTCTATGCAATTCATGTCCATGTTCCGACCTCCAAAATGAGAAGCAATAGCTTCAAGTATCAATCTTTGTCTCAATCGTTGACTTCATGAATTCTGGCCTTATGTTATACGACTCATGATGTATGCACTCATGTTTCTCACTGTGGTATATCCTTAGAACTCATGTTGTGTTGTGTTTATGTCCCAGCGCTCTCTATTTTTGATCTAGACATCTGATATGTGAAGCACTTCATGTCTATTGTATCATATCTTCACCTCATGTCCCACCTTGAGTAGTGCAATAAGTATAAGTTATAATCAAATAGTGTTACTGTCATTCATGATGCTTATGCTCAGGTACCTCAATGACCCTCAGAATGATAGTATAATAGTAGTTATAGAAGAGTAGTAGTGACTTAAGTAGGGGAATAAATGTTCTTGAATGTGAAATCTTGATGTGATTTATTTGGCTAAGGTTATAGGTGAAGGGGGAAAGAAAGAGATGAACTTTATTTGTGTGAAATAGTTAGGAAGGAGATATGTGGCAAAAATATCTATAAGAGTGATTGATTTTGCTGTTCATAGTGTGGAGATCCATAAAGTGAGTGTAGTAGTGATAGGCTTAAATATTGTGATTGATGAAAACACAAACACAAGGGTATTTTATGGTAGTGATAAGGTGAAGTAATATTCTTAAAGGGATGTAGTGTATGGGGTCCCATAACTTAAGCTAGCACCTCTTTCCTCCGAGTTAGGATTCAACATAGAAGTACTACGTAGTGGGACTCAAACTCTTGTAGTTAGATGTATGATGGGAGAATTGTAAGTTGTAAATAATGAAGTATGTTATTTATTTTTCGTGGGCATAGATGAGTAGTGTTTTTAAGTTTAAGGTCTATTCGTTGTATCTTGAGGGGTGAATAATGGTTCTATTCTTATCTCCAACAAAATCTTATTTCATGATTAGTATTGATGTTAATAAGGCCTATGATCACCAAATAAACTCATATCTTATGTTGTGATGATTATGATCCATAGAACTTACGTGCAAGGTCTTCTCTAGGTCAGTTCTTAGTATCTCACGCTTCGTGCTTACACGATTCACTAGGGATTATCATGGAGCTCTTTTGATACTTTTGCATATTTTGTTGTGAAAAAATGTTCAATGCGAGATTACGTTCTTTATTTCATACTTTAAGAGCTTCAACAAGTTTGTATCCATCATTCGGGGATGAATGGTCCCATGGGGAGATAATGTAACACCCACACTTTTGGGCTAATGTTGAACTGTCTTTCCTACGTTTATAGACCCAAACTCACTGATTTCTATTTATATATAAGAGTGAATAACATTTTGTTTGTGAGGGAACATCTTTGGAGATGAATATACATCATAAGAATCTCCTAGCTCAAAAGTTAAGTTGAGCACTTTCCTATCGGTTGACTTTTAGTTGATGATTTTGCTTGGGTCAAGTTCTAGCGACCATTTATCCTAGTATATAAGGATTCATGTGGCCTGCTATATATCAAATTAAATTTCTTTGAGTCTTCTTTCCAACGCCACCGATTGTTCTCCAATCTAAGTTCGAAGTCAAAAGTTATGAGTGTTTGAATGAGGCACTGTCCAGGGTATGTGATTTCCATGCGTCGCACACCAATCGCCAAAGCACACTTTCTCAACTTTGTTATGGTGATGCGGCGCAAATCCTAAGGTTTTCTTTGGCCATGCGATGCATAGCCTTTTCGAGGTGTTAAAAAATGCTCCATCTTGAGTTATTTTAAGGGCAATAAGAACTTTTTACCATCTTATAACCATTGCTAATCATATGTGGACGAAAATTGGGACTTTGAACAAATTATTTTCGCTTCTCAAATTCCTAAATCATCCCTCCAAGAGTAAGAGAGGAGAAACCACCTAGGGTTGAAGATTTTGATCTCCAAGGAAAAATTTCTCTACGTCTTTTTTATTTTTTATCCGTCAAAAGGTATGTGGAACTATCCTAAATTTCATGGGCATAAATTTTAAAGTTTATACAAGATCTAAAGTATATATGTACAAACATATTATGAGATTTGAGATTGTTTTGAGAGCATGCATTGGAAACCCTGATTTACATAAAATCTTGTTTAAACTATGGTGGTTTTTCCTAAACTTGAATTATGTTCATGTATATGGATGTTATGAGTATGAAAAGTTATATGAAAGCATGATTTACGGAATTTCCTCTCTTGTTATGAAGCCTATTGTCTCATTAATTTTATGGATTGTTTACACGGATGGTTAAAAGTTTGAGTTTAAATATTTTGCTAATGTTTATGGATTGTTATTATTTTATGAACCAATGACAGGATTTTTTCCTTTATTAACAAATGCTCATGTTTTCTAATAAAGATTAGCATGTGATTGATGAAAGAGATGACCACCGTATGATAAAGTATTGAAAAGAGAGTAATTTGCATAAGTTCTCATGTATTTTGAAATAAGAACTCTCTCATGTGATGTTGAAATCTTTTAGGCGGTCACTAACATGCTTATGATTAAAAAGAGCTATGAATATCATGTTGTATGATATGAATGACTTGCAAGTCTGGGTATGACGATACCCTGTTGTGATATACCCTTAACAGAATACAAAAAGAATTATTTATAAGCATGAAGTATATTTTTAAGAGGCTAAAATTGGGCTTAAAGAGAGTGAGATGGTTACCCAAAGAATATGAGTTTAGATAATGCATTGTCCAAAACAATGTTTAGCCGATATGAGTTTATTATGTCCCAAAATAGGGATTGTATGCTGGCAACGACGTAGTGTGTATGACGTACTCCAATTCTTGCGGCAAACTCGAATTGGGGGCTTGGCTGCCGAACTTAGGAAAGATTTCATATAGCCCATGAAGTGGTATGTATGTAGGGTGATCCATCTAGCTCAAAAGTAATACGACGAGTTTAGTCATGACTAACAAGAATGTTTTGAAGCTCTTGAATTATGTTCATGTGTTTTTGATATCTATTATGTTAAATTGTTTCCAAATGCTCTCAACTATTTTATATGGAATATGTGTTGTTTTTGGTTAGTTTTGCATACTAATACATTTCAGGTATTGACCGTCCTTCGTGGCAGCTACATTGTCTTATAATGTAGATTTTAAGGCAGAGTTTTGTTGTCCAGCTCATCAGTACATTACTTCCTGAATTTCGGAGTTGGTGAGCCTCCCTTGCTTTGAAATGCATATTCTTCTTATGTAGTTCTATCTGTTTTATTGTCGGGCCGGGAGCCTTGTCCCAGCCTAGATAGTTTGTATTCTATAGAGGCTTCGTAGACGAAAGTTGAGTATTGTGTTGTCATACTTTGTTGATATAGTCTGTATTATAAGTTCCCTTGAATTTTATTATAGCTTACATACTTTGATTATGTATGGATTATGCTTATGATAGTATGCTAAGAGGGTTCGAAATGCCCGTCGCAGCCAGGACCTCGGCTCGGTCTGTGACAGGATCTTTCAAAAGCAATTAGATTTCATTAAGATTATGATAGAATACATAAGGCTATCTTATTATGATTCATATAATTCGAGAACATGTATAGAAGGAAAATATAAGAACGAATATTACATTAATCGAAGAAAAACTTACATATTTTTATTAGGAGAAAAAAAATATTTTGTCATTCATTACTCTTCAAGAAGCAATCTTTGTTTCTAGAATTTGCACTGAAACAAATAGTTAGCCACATAGTTTTTTGATTATATTGTTCTATCACAATATAGTTTTTTGATTATATTGTTCTATCACAATATAAATATTAAAAAGGTAAAATGCACCAACCTATATATTCGTCCGACCTTCAACAAAAGAAAAAAGAGTGAGCTCTGACAATCTTATCAACATGCTGATTGTATCTAAAAAGATCTAGTGTACCAGAAATATTTTTTTTTAAAATTAAATAAATTGAGTCAGATCTAACTTTCATCAAGTTAAACAATAAAATAGTTAAACAATTAGAATTAGAAGACAATAACTTTAAGATAATATAATCTTAAAAAGAGATGAAATTAGTATTATCTCTAAAATGATCGGGGTACTGGTGCATTAATTTGGCGGGAATATAATAAATAAAAACTCTTTATATAAATATTTCAGTGTTGCAGTCCAATTTGAATTAGTTATAGGACTGTAGAAATTCAGTTGTCCATTGTATAGGACTATGGAATTGCGTTGCAGGGTTTCAATCCTAAATTTTACTACTATAATTTAGGTATAACAGTTAATTTTAAATTTAAATTTCTTTATAAATTATTTTATATAAGATAAAATTTTAATTGATTTAAAAGTGTTAAGTATTATGATTTCTTACTTAAATTAAATAAAAAATTTAATTAATTTCAAACTCCTAAATATTAGGATAATAATTAAATAACAATTATTTGAAAATACAATAGATGAAAAAATTATGATAATTTTTTTTAGTAGGGTTACAGTATTATAGTAAAAAAAAAAGAAAATAATAATAAACCTTTTATAATTGGTCCTCTTTGACTAGAAAAATCTTCTTTGATCTAACAAAGCTCGGATCAAATCCCACAAAATTTAACAATTCAAATCTAATTCAAATTTTCTAAATGTTGCAGTTTTCCAGGAAAACAATCAACCTTATATTCTTTTGGTCCTCCTTCTTTGAGGTTGACAATTTCATGAACAAAAATCTTGATCTTATTCTAATTCTAAAAATAAAAATTCAACCTAAAATAATTCACAATCACAAGCAAGTGTATATATCTTGTTTAAAATAAGTGTAACCTGTAAAACACACATGAATCTAATTGTGGAACGTAAATAGGAACTTGAAATAACTTAAGAACGACGTTACGATAGTTACCTAACTCGTTGATTGTTGAAACTAAATTGTAGTAAGAATTTTCTTATCCCTTCGAAAGGAGAATGTAACACCCCGAAGTTTTCTCGATTTGATACCACTCTTAGTAGCATGCATAGGAGCTAGCAACCTGAAATTCCTTAAGCGTTAAAGGACTTAACCATATTTTAAACTCCTAAACTCCAATAATTTCTAAATCGACCTTCCCGACCCTAAGACGTAGATTTTTGAGTTGATTCGTATTCAGGGGTGTAAGTAGCATGTCTCGGGTAAGTTTTGAATTTTTTGGATTAGGTTTGGACCATGTTTGGGTTTCCAAGACAGCAAGCCACCGCAATTTCACCACGTCGCGGTGGATTTAGCGATGAGAGGTTCATCCCATCATAGTGGGTATCAACAAGGCATTGGTCAGTTTTCAGCGAGTCACCGTGATTGCACCGCATCGCGGTGGGTATCGCGATGACTTACTTGCTATATCGCGGTGATGACCAAATTAGCAATGGTCATTTTCCAGTGGCTCACCGCGATTGCACCGCATTGTGGTGAGTATATGTAACGCCCCGAATATGGTACTCTAAATGCTACACGGTGCTCATAATCCCAAAGGACCATAAGCTAACCCATGACTGATATTTGTAACTGAGCACTGAATAATAATAATAATATCATAAATGCGGAAACATGAACTGAAAGGCCATAAGGTTCAATACTGATACATAACTGAAAATATGGTAAAACAATACCAAAACAACTGAAATAAATGTCTGAACGTGTTGTAGTCTGAAAGCCTTTAAAACTGAACTGTCTGAATAAAGAGTTGATAGGATAATCCCCCAACTAACTCCATCTTCTCAAATAAAATAAGTACTGAAAAAAATGAAATAATCAAATAATAACATCCTCGAATAATGAGGACTCACTGCTGACTCTGACTGCTGAAACTGGAATGCTACTGATACTCTGGAGCGCGTACTTCTGAACCTATGGTATAAAACACCATAGCAAAAATGCGTCAGTACGATTGAATGTACTGTATGCAAGTGAGGTAGGCTGAATGCAATGGTTCATATGCATGAACAATACTAACTGACTGAATAATATGAACTCGAGAATACATGTATGAATACATAACTGTAACTGAGATTGTGATGACATTAACTCATGAATTATGATAATGTGGATTTACTGATATCTGAGTACTAATACTGGGATACTGAATGACTAAGTCTATTGAGTACTGAGGAACTGATGTCATATTACTGATAAAGGAATGACAGTTTCTAACAGTTCTGATTATGAAGAACTGGTCTGATTGACTGTATCTGATAGTTCTGAAATCTGAATACTGGTAACATTATTTTCGTATAATTAATATACTATTAACTGGGTGACTGTGTCTAACAGTCCTGATTCTGATGGAACTAGCTGAGTTTCGTACTGAGCTGAGCGACTGTATCTGACAGTCCTAAAACTGTAGAACTGAACTGAGTTCTATTACTGAGACTGGATCCAAAATTGAGACTGTAGGAGGTAATCATCTAATCGACATGTCCCTAAACTGAACTAGTGGGGTCCAACCTGTAACCCCAGCTGGAAGGGTATCAGTAGCGTACCACGGGTAAAGACAAGCTATGAGTAAACCCTCTCTGACAGGAGCTCTTCCGTCAACCCCTCCTAGTAGGAAAACTCGAATGAGGTGTATAATCCCTAAACTCATAGGGTACATCTCAACCTACGCTGGCTATGTAGTTCTAGAACGCAAGGATTGCTTCTAAGGATCACACCCTCTACTGGCTAATAGGTGAGTCCCCATCCTTGGGTTCATTCGGTAATGAATCCTACTCCCAACTGAAGAGACACTGAACTAATTTAAACTGAACTGAACTGTTACTGACAGTATTGTTTAGTTGATTTGAACAAAGTTCACTAAATTTCTGTTGACTGAAGAAATACTACTGAGATCTGATATCTGACTGAGATTACTGAGGTTACTGAGATTACCGAGGGTACTGAGATTACTGAGTTTTCCTGAGTCATGTAACTGACTGAATTCTAATGATCATGGCTTGACTGAGAGTATCGTGAAAACTGACACTGGCTCTAGGCACACAGCTAAATTATCGGGTACAAGTACCCCCAGGACTCGATAGCATGAAATTGACAAGACTTGACACTTCTTGAACACGTGACCAATATCAACAATTCATAATACAATAAGTTAGGGATTTCATGAAGCACATGGTTATCATAATGTTGTACATGGATGGAATTGCATATAGACATGTCATACTTTCATCAACCTAATCTCATGAACATTCCATCAAATACTCATAATGCACACAATATCATAGAAGTCATTCTTGGTCATAAGGGTAAAGCATCCATTTATTATTTGAGTCACAATTGAGCTATAATATACAATTTCTATCATCTTAGGCATTTTGTCAAACACCTTACATGTACAACTTAGGGCATAGTTGCAATTATCAACTTACACATCATAAAAAACTCAATTCATGGATTTCAACTTGCATGCTAATGTAGTTTCATAAAAAAACTCATAAAGAGTCCAACTTGGGAATCATACAACAAGATAAACATGGTTACAAACAACCTAAAACATAAATATCATGTTTTATAATTTGAAAGAGGGTTCTTGGACTTCATGGATGAAAGGAATCCATAAATCAACACTTGACATACCTTAGTTCTTGATTTTATGAAGATTGATGGAGAGATTCTTGAATTTGAGTATTGAATTTGAATCCTTAATTGAAAATCCTAACTTGTTCTTGAGAGAAACTTGAGAGAAACACTATATTTTGGCTGAATTGATGTTAAATCTCGTGTTTTAGACTTATATAGGGGTGGAAAATTGACCCTTCTGCCCTTAAAAATATGGACATTTAATGACTAAAATTGGGCATCGATGCGATAGTCGATGCGTCGTGCCATCATCGTATCGAGTCTTCGTACTTTGACCCTGGAAACCTGCAACAATAGCAACCGACACGAGTGGCGATGCGAATCACCAAAATTGCATCGGTTCACTGTTTTGGGCTTCCAAACGTGGTTTGAAAAATCCAAAACTTGTTTGGGACCACCATGGGCCTCTTTGATCATGAATTAACAAAAATACGGATCATTAAAGGATGTTAAGGTGGCAAAATGAGATTGCCAACTTTCGAAGGCCAATAAGAGGCTTAGTCTGGGAACTTACTTAGAACCTTCTAAGTATAGGACCCCCTTAACAAGCATAAATGGACTGAATTAAGCTTAGGATTTTGCGGGGTTAGCGATGAGGGCCTCACCACTCCACGGTGAGATCCAAAAATGGGATTCTGCTATAACTTTCAAAAACCGAAGGGCAATCTCGTCCTTTACCTACAAACCAAAGTCGTGTAAACATTGAATTAAAACATCTTTTGGGCATAATATGCCCAAATACCCTCAAATTATTCAAGAATAAAACCCTAATTTTCCTTTCTAAGATCAAGAATCCATTTTTAAGTTCAAGATTTTCAAGAAACGAGTCAAGATTTGAGTCCTATTCTTCAAACTAAGTAATCTAAGTTATATGGGATTTTTCTAAACTACATGAGTATGGTGAAATCGTGTTAATTAGGTTTTAAATATTGATAAATCATGTTGTAACAACCTGATTTGCTGAACCGGAATGCTACACGGTGCTCATGACCCCGAGGGAACACAAGCTAACCCATGACTGATATCTGTACCTGTATACTGCATAAGATAACTTAATAATGCGAAAACATGCACTGAAAGGCCATAAGGTTCAATACTAAACATAACTGAATGATATAACATCTGTGTGGGGTAATAAAATACCCAAAACAAAACTGAAAATATTGACGTCTTAACATGATAGTCTGTATCTAGTCTGCATCTAGTCTGAAAGCCTCTACTGTCTGAAGAATCTGAATAAGGAGTTGATGGGACATATCCCCAACTAAGTCCAACTAATAAGCTAATCAATGAGATACTAGAAAATCATTATGTCCTCGAAGGATGAGGATCACTTCTACTCTGACTGCTGAATCTGGAATCTATTGCTGATCTAAAACTCGTGTCTCTGAACCTATGGTGTAACATAAAAAGAAACTACCATAGCGCAAATACGTTAGTACATATATACAGAGTATACATGTGAGGTAGGCTATATGCAATGGTTCACATGCATGAATAATGCTAACTGACTGTCTAACATGAATGTGAGAATACATGCATAAATACGTAACTGTAACTGACAACGTGATTTCATAATTTCTGAGTCTGTATACTGATAACGTGACATGCTAGTAACTGATATGACTGATAACATGAAGGACTATATCTGAATAATGCTAATAACATAGGTGACTATATCTGAGGATAACTGATAACGTGGGTGACTGTAGCTGACAATCCTGAATTTGATGGAACTATCTAAGTTTTGTACTGTATCTGACAGTCCTAAAATCTGAAGAACTATCTGAGTTCTATTACTGAGACTGATTGATTGTATCTGATAGTCCTGATTTTGTAACATGAAACTATGGGAAGTAGTATCTAACCGATATGCCTCAAAGGTGCTATAATAGCTAAGCTGGGGTCTAATCTATGCCCTGATTAGAAGAGTGTCAATACCGCGCCACTGGTAAGGACAACATGTAAGTAACCCTCATATAACAGGTAACTCTAGCGAGAATGGTGGGAACCCTCACATAACAGGTTAAGCCACCTCATCTATCATCATATAGCAGGCTATGATGTCTCAACCTATGCTGGCTACATAGTTCTTGAACACAAGGATTGCTTTTAAGAATCACACCCTCGTTTAACAGGTGAGTCCCCATTCTTGGGTTTACTCGGTGCTAATTTCTACTCCCATCTGAATGGATACTGAACATGATTTACTGAACTGAACTGAGCATGGACTGAGTTACTGAATTTTTGTAGCTGACGGAATACTATTAATATCTTACAACTGACTGAGTCATGAGATCATAGAGATTTTTCCTGAGTCATAAGACTATCTGAAGTCTAAGAGTTCATAGCTTGACTGAGAGTATCGTGAAAACATGACATGGATCTAGGTACACATCTAAAATTTTGGGTACAAGTACCCCCAGGACTCGATAGAAGGAAACTGACATAGTATGATTTACTTGAAGACTTGACTAACATCATAATACATACTACATTCATAGGATCCTTCATCAAACATGAAATAGGCATAAAATTGTACATACATGGGGATTTCATGATATCATGCTAGTTAGACAATTTTCCTTCATCTAGGCATTTAATCAAACATATAGTAGGCATAGTACATGTAAAGCACATTATACAACAATTAAACATCATGCTTCAATTCTAATTCCATCATACAAGGTTTTAGTTATGAGATTTCATAATTTTTTATGTATACAAATCAACCCACATGGAATTTATCATCAAATCATGGAATAGAAATCAATTCCTCATTTATCAACATGAAAGAGAACATACAAAGCATGAAAACATAAAGAAAATCCATAACTTGTAGTTAAAAAAGATTCTTGGACTTCATGGACGAAAGGATTCCATGAATGAATACTATGCATACCTTAGATCGTGATTTCATAAATATTGATGGTGAAACCTTCCTGAATTTGAATCCCCAATAGAAACCATAGTTTGTTCTTGAGATCAACTTGAGAGAAACTAATATATTTTGGGTGAAAAGTGGCTAAATCACGTGTTAAAGGAATTACATAGGGATAGGAAGTTGACCCTTTTAACCCTGGGAACGTTATTAAATTTTCAGTAAAATTTCTCGAGTTAGGCTCTTGGTGCGACGCGGCATTATCGTGCTGTGTCACTAGAAATTGACAATTGGAAAACTACACGGTGGCGTGATGTGGAGCTATTGTGTTGCCACCTTGTCTACGACCTAGAAGTTTGGCGCGATGTGCCAGTATCATGGAGCAACACTAGAATTTGACAATTGCCATTTGAGCTATCTCCGCGACGCGCTGAAGGCTCAGGTCAAATACTATCTCACTAAAAAGGCTCTAACTCTTCGTCCGGGTGCCGGATTTGGGCAAATTATATATCGATGGAAAGCTTATTCAATTTCCCACTTGATAAGAAGTGAAAATTATGGAAATACCACATGTATAAGAATAAATTCTTATTTCAAAGAAAGTTCTAACATCCTTGAGATAATTTTTGAGCTAAGAAAAAGCACGGGTATTTCAATATCTCCCCCTTGAGAACATTCATCCTCGAATGAGATTGACTGAGAGTTGAAACAATGAGCTGAAAATGAATAACTAGAACATGATCTCATGACGGACGTGACTGACAAGATGAACATAACATATTGAACATGCATATCTGATGCATGCGTAACTGATTCATAAATGCATAACTGAAAGTTCTAAAGAACTAAGTTTTCTCACAATAAGAATGCATGTTTGATGCATGACTATATAACTAATCTGATACATGAATGCATGAATGAATATGCAGTGGTACTTGATACTAAGCTTATCATGGGAACATGAACATGAGACTGAATACTAAGTTAGCGATGTATACTAATCATGAAACTGAGTAATCTTAAGGAGAACTGTTACCTTGAGCTTGATTTGAGTTGGCGGGGAAGAGGTGAGGATACTTGGTGCGCATATTTTCTTCTGTTTCCCAAGTAGCTCCCTCTACAGACTGATTTCGCCAAAGAACTTTAACTAAAGGGAATTCTTTGTTCCTCAATCTACGGGTTTGATAGTCCAGAATTTCAACTGGAATCTCTTCATAAGAGAGGCTATTCTGAACATTGATGCTCTTAATAGGGACTACGACTGATGGGTCACCTATGCACTTCTTGAGCAAAGAGACATGAAAGACTGGATGAACTGAGGCTTGATCTGAAGGCAATTCGAGCTCATTAGCTACCTTGCCGAAATGATTGAGAATCTTGAAGGGACCGACATATTAGGGAATGAGCTTTTTCTTCTTGCCGAATCTCTTCACTCCCTTCATAGGAGAGATCTTGAGGTAGACATAGTCACTAATCTCGAACTCGAGATTCTTTCTATGAATATCTACATAAGACTTCTGTTGGCTCTGAGCAGCCCAAGTCTTTCTCTAATTAACTAAGCTTTCTCTAAGGCGTCGAATACTAGGTCAGGACCTATGACTGAAGCCTCACCAACTTCAAACCAACCAATCAGAGATCTACATCTCTTACCTTAGAGAGCTTTGAATGGAGCCATCTAAATACTGGAATGATAGCTATTGTTGTATATAAACTCAATCAAAGGCAAGTGGTCTTCCCAATTACCTTTGAAATCAATTACACACGCCCTTAGTATATCTTCTCGAGTCTGAATGGTCCTTTCTGCTTGACCATCTGTCTGAGGATGAAAGTCTGTACTGAGATTTAGGTACCAAAACCCTTTTGGAATGCTTTCCAAAAATGAGAGGTGAACTGGGTATCTCTATCTGAGATAATAGACAATGGAACACCGTGCAATATGACCAACTCCTTGATGTATAGGTTGGCATAATCCTCGGCTGACTAAAAGGTATGAACTGGACGGAAAAGAGTTGATTTGGTTATTCTGTCTACAATGACCCAGACTGAATCATGCTGACGACGAGTTCGAGGTAAACCCATCATAAAGTTCATGTTTACAACTTTCCACTTCCAAGTAGGAATACTGAACTCCTGCATAGGACCACTAGGCTTCCCATGCTCTATCTTAGCTTGCTGACATGTAGAGCACTTAGCCACAAACTCTGCAATATCTCTTTTCATCCCACTCCACCAATAGATTTCCCACAAATCACGGTGCATCTTAGTGGCCCCTGGATGAATAGAGTAACGCGCACCATGTGCTTTTACAAGAATTCGCTGCCTTATGTCATCTACTTCTGGAACACAAAGACGACCCTGAAAATGGAGAACACCATCTCCCCCTTGGGGCAAAAACTCTATTTTTTGATTCTAAACTGACTCTTTTAGCTTGACAAGGCTAGGATCCTTATCTTATTTTTCTTTTACCTCGAAAACTAGAGATGATTCTGAACTACTCTGAACACATACACCGCTCTTTGAAGAGTCGACTAAGAGAACGCCTAGTCTGGAAAGCTGGTGGACTTCCTGGACTAACTTCTTCTTACTATCATCAACATAAGAAATACTACCCATGGACAGTCTACTGAGAGCGTCGGCCACTATGTTGGCCTTGCCTGGATGATAGAGGACAGTCATGTCATAATCTTTCAAGAGCTCTAATTACCTTCTCTAACAATGATTAAGATCTTTTTGAGAAAATATATACTAAAGGATCTTATGATCTGTGAAGACGTCTACATGAACTCCTAGAGATAATGCCTCCAAATCTTCAAGGCAAATACTACGATTGCTAATTTAAGATCATGAGTAGGATAATTCCTCTCATAGGGTTTAAGCTGTCTGGAGGCGTAGCCTAGGATCTTACCATTCTACATGAGGACACAACATAAACCCACTCTGGATGCATCACAATAAACTACAAAATTGTCTAAACCATCTGGAAGAGCTAGAATTGGAGCTGAGGTAAGTCGAGTCTTCAATTCATGAAAACATTTCTTGCATGAATCTGACCACTAAAACTTAACTTTTTTCTTAGTCAATCTGGACATAGGGGATGCAATAGAAGAAAATCCCTCAACAAACCGCCTGTAATAGCTAGCCAGACCCAAGAAACTCCTGATATCTGATGGAAATATAGGGCGAAGCCAGTTTCTTACCGCTTTGGTATTTTGAGGATCTACTTTAATGCCATCACCAAAAATAATATGGCCAAGGAATGCTATTGATCTTAGCTAAAATTTGCACTTACTGAATTTGGCAAACAACTGATTATTTTTGAGAGTCTGGAGTACTATTCTGAGACAATCTGCATGATCTCGTTCGGTGTGGGAATAGACCAAAATATCATCTGTGAAGACTATGATGAATATGTCCAAGTACTGCGTGAACACACGATTCATCAAGTCCATGAAAGAGGCTGGGGTATTGGTAAGACCAAATGACATAACTAGAAATTCGAAGTCACCATACCGCGTACCGAAAGCTATCTTCGGGATGTCACATTCTCTAACTCTGAGCTGATAATAGCCAGATCTAAGGTCAAACAAGTCATTGAGTCTGGGAAGAGGATATTTGTTCTTAACCGTGACTTTATTGAGTTGACAGTAATATATACACATTTTTGCGCACGAATAAGACTGGTGCAGCCCACGGGGAAATGCTGGATCTGATGAATCCCTTATCTAAGATATCCTTCAACTGTTCTTTCAGTTCCTTGAGTTTTGCTGGTGCCATTCTGTATGGCAGAATAGAGATAGGCAGAGTGTCTGAAAGAAGATCAATACCGAAGTCAATTTCCCTTTTGGGAGGAATTCTTGGAAGATCTTTAGGAAAGATATCTAAATATTCATTCACTACTGGGACTGATTCGAGACTTGAAGCCTTAAAACTGGAATCTCTAACATAAATTAGATGATAAATAGTTTCCTTGTCCGAAGGTAGGAAACAAGCTGACCACTGAAAGCGGATACACTACCCTTTCACTTTAGGACGGGTTCATTTGGGAACTGAAACTAAACTATTCTATTTTTGCAGTAGACTGTGGCATAAAAGGAATGAAGCCAATCCATGTCAAGAATGATATCAAAATCAGTCATCTCTAACTTGACTAAATCTGCTGATATGAATTTCTGAAATATCATAATCGGGCAGTTCCTGTATACCCGCTAGGCTATAATGGTTTTATCTAGTAGGGTAGAGACTGAGGGCTCTGCTAGAATTTTGGGACTAATTCCACAATCAACTACTAAGTAAGGAGTAACAAAAGACAAGGAAGCTCCTGGATCTAGCAAAGCGTAAACATGCACATGAAAGATCTGTAATGTACCAGTAACTACATCAGGAGAACTTTCCTAATCGTGTCGAATTTGAAGAGCATAGAGACGATTTAGGCATTGACCGCTAGTAGCACTGGAAGTGGCACCCTGCTGATTTGGGCGATCGGACTGAGCTGAAGAGAGATTCTGTTGACCCTGAGGACCTGGTTACGAACAGTCTCTAACTCTATGGCTTGGCTTGCCACAACCAAAAAAAATTCCACTACCTGCTCTACACATACCCTGATGGTGCTTACCGCAAGTCTGACAAAAAGGATAGGTGCGGGCACTATTAACACTGCCCTGGGTCTTAGAGCCTAGCGCTCTATCTTTGTTACCCTCTCTGAACTTAGGAATTGGAGCACTGGCTGTAGAGGGAGCTAGAACTGATGACTTAGGATGAAACTGGGAACGGTTTCCTCCTTCTGACTTAGGCTGACTAAAATTGAAGCTACCTATCTTCGCTCTCTTATTCTGCTTTTCCTTCTGCTTAATTTTCTGCTTTTCTATCTACTGAGCATGGGTCATAAGTCTAGCTAAGGTCATGTCACTGTTCAGCATGGCGGATCTTCACTCATTAACCACGCTTTCGTTTACCCCTGAAGTGAATTTACTTATCTTGGATCTACTGTTTGCAACCACATGAGGGGCATACCTAGCTAACTGAGTAAACTTAAAAGAATACTCTTTCACGGTCATATTTCCCTGCTTGAGGTTGATGAACTCTAGCACTATAGATTTTCTAAGCTCTTGGGGAAAGAATCTGTCTAAGAAAGCAGTGACAAACTGTAATACCCCAGGAAATTTTGTGCATAAACATGTTGGGTTCTATCTTCTAGGATGAATTATAATTTTTCATGCAAAATGTCTTAGATTATGAACCACCATTGCGTAGAGTATCAAATAAGCTTTCCAACGATATATGGATCATCCAAAACGGACACCCGAGCGACGAGTTATGAACATTCCGATCGAATCGTGAATAGTAGTGAACAGTAAAACGTGCAAGAAAAAGTACTGAGGCCTAGCGTATTTTTACTTCAACTTTAAATGATCTTAACTCCTTGTACATAATGATCTGGGTGATCTACTATATATCAACAGAAAGCTCTGCGAGTCCTCTTTCCAATAAAATTAGTTTCATCCAATTTGTCTATCGGAGCAAAAAGTTATGGTCGATCTACTTTAACCTACCAAAAGTGAATTTTTGGGTCAACTTCAAATGATCATAACTCCTCGTACACAATGATCTGGGTGAGATACTATATATCAACGGAAAGATATAAGAGTCCTCTTTCTAATGAAATTTGTTTCATCTAATTTGAATGTTGGAGTAAAACGTTATGGTTGATCTACTTCAGACTATCAAAACAATCTACAAAAGGACAGATTCGAGATTTTTTTTTATTTTTAGGGGCGTTTTGGTTATTCCCCCTCACCCAAAATCCATCCAAACCCTATATTAAAGCCTATAAGAAGTATTATATGTTATATTTCATCAAACTCCCTCAAAAAAAAAACCCTAAGCTCCTACATCCAACTTCAAGAACCTCCAAAGTTCACCATTACTTTGCAAATATATTCAAGATTCCAAGTTCCTAGTTCAAGAACTCCAAGAACTATTATTCAAAGGCACTATTAACATCTCAAAAATGAGTATCGATCTAAAGTTCATTATTCAAGGTATGTGGGATTTTTCAACAAGAACTCTCTTTCATTCTTGTGCCCAAAAGTAATTTTCTTTACAAAGGCATGATTTTTATTTGATTTTTACGAATTTGAAGCATGAACCCATATCTTATGATGATTATTATGAAATCTTGATGCTTATGATTTTGAAAGATGAATTTACATGTGTGGAGATATAAAGCATGAATCTTGAATGATATTTATCATGATTTTGATATTTGGGTCGTGAATCCCCATTGGAAATTGTGTTTTTTTGAGAAAGTGTGTGTTATAAGAACGTTGATGTTGAATATTTGAGATATTTTGAATGATTTGACCTTTTGGTCTTAATGGAGTTGTTTTGAACTCGAGTGTGAAAGAAATTCACAACGTGGTTGATTTTGATAGATGGGAAGCATGATGACTCCCGATGTATATTTATATATTACTGAAATTATTTTGTTGTGGATTGTATTTGAAATGATCTGAGCTAAGTTCGGGGGAAATCTTTAGCACCGAGTGGGAGGTATAAAGCGACCTTACTTCCCTAGAACTACGTGCCCCCGTAGGAGTGAGACTGAGACTGATTTATATAGTGATAACTAGTTTGTGTGGATTTGATATCGATAGTCCTACTCCGATGGAGAGGATAGGACGACTCTCCCCAACATGGGTTGTATGTTGGACTCCATGTAGTTCACATGGTTTATGTCGGTTATAGGATCTCCCAGTGTGTATGTGTTTCCTTGTGTCTATGGTGAATGGTGAAGTAATTTGAAAGTGGAATTGTGAAATTTATTCTTTCAAAAGATTTAAATGATATTTACATTATGAGGATTGATATTCTTGATGAACTAAAAGTGATTGACAAATTATATGATGACTCACATGTGTTATTGTACTTATTTCATCCTCTCATGATTATGATGATTTTCTTCAAGCTATATGAGTCTTTCATACATCCTGCATATTTCTTATAAATATTTATGATGATGATGTTTATACAAATGCATAGACCCCCATATACTCGGTTTCTTTCCATGGTACTGACCCACATCTTCGGATGTGGGCTGTATTTTCTCAGAATATAGGTTTAGGTGCTCAGTTTTAGGTTCGACAGTGATTCTTCGGGCATGCTTTTCTACATCCTCTATTGTGGTGAGTCCTCATGTTCCGAGGATGTGATGTCTGATGTTGGTTTCACGGAATTGTTTACGTTTGATAACTGAGTATGAGTCAGTTGGGGCATGTCTCAATGGCTCGCGGATTTTATTGATTTTCTTAGAGGCTTGTCAGACTAGTATAGATGTTGGGAGTTGACTAATAAGTCGTATTTTGTTACCTTTCTAAAATTCTTTTATTCTTGGATGATGATTACTCTGTTGATATTTGAGGGTTATTTATGGAAACCGCGTTGATTTGTGTTGAACGAAATGAAAATGGCTCAAAGGGTTAGCTTGGGGCTACTCGTAGCCTCAAGCACCGTGTGATGCTCCACGACCCATTTTTTGGGGTGTTACAAACTTGGTATCAAAGCCTAAGGTTTTAAGGTGTCCTAGGGAGTCTGACAAGTCGCGTTAAGTAGAGCCTTGATCATCGGTGTGTAGTGCGCCACATCTATAAGCAAGAGGCTATAAAATATTTTAGGAAAAAGTGTGATTCTTTCTTTCAGAAGTCTATCGTGCTTAAATTATCTCTCTCTGCTATTGATTCGTGCTCTCCTCTTTTAGAAATATGCCTCCACGTCGAGCGAGAAGAAATAATGATAGTTAGGAACCTCAACCCGCTGACCCATTGATAAAAATATGTCTCATGCTGAATTTCGGGCAGCTTTTCAGATGCTGGCCTAAGCTGTTACTACAAATGTTTAGGCCAACTTGGCCCTAGCTCCACAACAGCAGGGAGGTGATTCAGCTGCTGCCAGGATCCGCGACTTCATGCGGATGAATCCGCCAGAATTCTATGGGTCCAAGTCTGATGAGGATCCATGGTTGTTTTTAGAGGAGGTGTGTAAGATTACTCAGGTAATGCATGTATATGAGGAACATAGTGTGGAGTTGGCTGTGTATAGGTTGAAATACCTTGCTTATGACTGGGTTGTTGCTTGAAGGAAAGGTAGAGGTGAGGGAGTTGTCCCTACAACTTGGCAAGAGTTACAGGATGCATTCCTAGATAAGTTTTTCGCTTTGGAGATAAGGGAGGCGAAGGTGGAAGAGTTTATGAACCTGCGATAGGGCTCTATGACTGTTAGAGAGTACTGTCTAAAGTTAAATCAGTTGACCAAGTATGTTCCTGACTTAGTGGCTGATAATCGGGCTAGTATGAGTAAGTTTGTGACTGGAGTGTCTAGTTATATGGTTAAGGTGTGTAGGTCTGCTATGCTAAATAGTGATATGAATCTTTCTAGGATGATGACTCATGTCCAATAGATTGAGGCAGACAAGATTAAGGAGAGAGATAGAATGAGAGGGAATAAGAGAGCTAGGTTCAAGCAGCACGGACAAAGTCAGACTAGATCGTAGGAAGGGAGTCGTCCTCAGTATCAGGATCATTCATCTATGCCAGCACCGTCATCTGCTAGTGCTCCCATTCCTAGAGGTAGGCAGGAGCAAGGTAGTAGGTCATATGCATCCAGGTCCCAGTATAGTGCTGGCAGTAAGCCAAATCATCCCCAGTGTCCTAAGTGTGGTAGGGCTCATTCGGGTGAGTGTTGGGGTGAGAAGAGGGGTTGTTTCTGGTGTGGTGACATGGTTCACAGAGTTAGAGATTTTCCACATGATGGACAAGGGCGTCGTGACTATCGCCCTCAGATCCAGACTCAGACTGTTAGTGCTCCAGTTCCAGCGACTCACCCAGCCCCAGCTCAGGGCGTCTCTTCTAGCAATGCTGGCGGGCAGTGCCAGAATAGATTCTATGCTTTATCATCCCGCCAGGAATAGGAGGACTCTCCCGATGTTGTTACTGGTATGCTTTGTATATTTCAGTTTGATGTGTATGCTTTGTTGGATCCTAGATCCAGTTTCTTATATGTTACACCTTTGATTGCTGTGAATTTTGAAATGAGTCCTGAGATTATTCCTGAGCCTATCCTAGTTTCTACCCCAGTGGGTGATTCGATTGTTGCCCAGAAAGTGTATAAAAAGTGTCTTGTTACCGTTCTTCATAGAGTCTTGTTGGCTGATCTGACATGGTAGATTTTGATGTGATTCTGGGTATGGACTGGCTGTATTCTTCTTATGCCTCTATTGTTTATCAGGCCTGAGTGGTCAAGTTTCAGTTTCCGAGTGCATCCGCGTTTGAGTGGTCTGGGAATTCTGTGTCACCCAAGAGTTATTTTATCTCTTACCTCAAAGCTAGAAAGGTTATTTCCAAGGGGTATATTTACCATTTGGTTAGAGGCAAAGACACTAAGTCTGAGACTCCAACTCTCCAGTCTATTAACGTCGTCAATGAGTTTTCTGATGTCTTTTCGGATGATCTCCCAGGAATACTTCCTGATAGAGAGATAGAGTTTGGGATTGATCTTCTTCCCGATACTCAGCCTATTTCTATTCCTCCTTACCGTATGGCCCCTGCAGAACTTAAGAAGTTGAAAGAGCAACTCAAAGATCTACTAGATAAGGGTTTCATAAGGCCCAGTGTTTCTCCTTGGGGTGCTCCTGTGTTGTTTGTGAGAAAGAAAGATGGCTCTTTGCATATGTTCATTGATTACCGCCAACTGAATAAAGTCACCATAAAAAATAAGTACCTCCTTCCGAGAATAGATGATTTGTTTGACCAATTGCAAGTTGCAAGTTATTTCTCAACGATAGACCTTCATTCCGGCTATCATCAACTCAAAGTTAGGGAGTGTGACATCCTGAAAACCACTTTTCGAACTCGTTATGGCCATTTTGAATTTCTTGTTATGTCTTTCAGGTTAATTAATGCCCCAACAGCTTTCATAGACCTCATGAATTGAGTGTTCAGACCATATCTAGATATATTTGTCATAGTGTTCATCGATGATATACTGGTGAACTTCCGTAGTGAGGATGAACATTCTGATCATCTTCGAACTGTCTTGCAAACCCTTAGAGATCACAAATTGTTTGCCAAGTTCAGTAAGTGTGAGTTTTGGCTAAGATCAGTTGCTTTTCTAGGTCATATCATTTCTTCCGAGGGTATTAGAGTTGATCCCCAAAAGACCGAAGGTGTTAGAAATTGGTCTAGGCCTATTTCTCTGACTGATATCCAAAGTTTCTTGGGTTTAGATGGCTATTACCACCGTTTTTGAGGGTTTCTCCTCTATAGCGTATCCTATGACTCGATTGACCTAAAAGAAAGTGAAGTTTTTGTGGTTCGAATGTTGTGAGAAGAGTTTTCAGGAGTTGAAGACTCGACTCACTTCAGCCCCTGTTTTGACTTTGCCTGATGGTGTTGAGGGTTTTGTGGTGTACTATGATGCTTCGAGAGTTGGTTTGGGTTGCATATTGATGCAGAAGGGTAAGGTGATAGCTTATGCTTCTATAAAGTTGAAACCCCATGAGAAAAATTACCCCACCCATGACCTTGAGTTAGCTGCTGTTGTGTTTGCTTTGAAAATCTGGAGACACTATTTGTATGGTGTCCATCTTGATATTTTCACTGATCATAAGAGTCTGTAGTATGTGTTTACCTAGAGAGAATTGAATCTTAGGCAGAGACGATGGTTAGAATTGTTAAAGGACTATGATATGAGTGTGTTGTACCATCTGGGCAAGGCTAATGTTATGGCGGATGCCCTAAGTAGAGTGTCCATGGGTAGTGTTTCGCATGTGGTAGAAGGTAAGAAAGAGTTGGCTCGTGATGTACATCATTTGGATAGATTGAGGGTTAGGTTGTTTGACTCTTCTGAAGATAATATAGGGGTTTAGAGTAATTTCGAATCCTCCTTGGTTTCGGAAGTGAAGGAAAAACAATACTTAGATGCTAGTTTGGTCAGACTAAAGGAGTCAGTCAAGGACCAAAAAGTAGAGGTTTTCTCCCAAGGGGGAGATGGTGTGTTGAGAATGCAGGGTAGATTATGTGTCCCGAATTTTGATGATTTGAGACAGAGGATTATGGCTGAAGCGCATGGGGCGTGATATTCTATTCATCCTGGTGCCACCAAGATGTACCGAGACTTGCGGGAAATCTATTGGTGGAGTGGCATGAAGAAAGATATAGCAGCATTTGTAGCTAAGTGTGCAACATGCCTACAGGTTAAGGTTGAACACCAAAGACCTGGTCGTATGATGTAAGAGTTTAGTATTCCCACCTGGAAGTGGGAAGAGATAAATATGGACTTCGTGATTGGTTTACCTCCTTCCCGACTCCATCATGATTCCATTTAGGTTGTAGTTGATAGATTGACTAAGTCTGCTCATTTTTTGCCTGTTCATACTTTATATACTGCTGAGGATTACGCTAGATTGTATATCCGAGAGCTAGTCAGACTGCATAGAGTTCCCTTGTCTATCATTTAGGATAGGGGTACTCAATTCACTTCACAATTTTAGAAAGCTTTTCAGAAGGGTCTTGGCACCCAAGTGCTTTTGGGTTCTGCTTTTCATCCGAAGACCGATGGTCAGGCTGAGTGGACCATCCAGACCTTAGAGGATATGTTGAGAGCTTGTGCACTTGACTTTAAGGGAAGTTGGGATGATCACTTACCGTTGATAGAATTTGCTTATAATAGCAGCTTTCACTCTAGTATTGGCATGCCTCCGTTTGAAGCCTTGTATGGTAGGAAGTATAGATCACCCATAGGTTGGTTTGAGGTGGGTGAAGCGGCTGTGAGTGGTCCTGATTCGTTATTCGAGAATATGGAAAAATTTAAATTGATTAGGGAAAGGTTGAAAACTGCGCAGAGTCATCAGAAGTCATATGCGGATGTTAGAAGGAGAGACCTTAAGTTTGAAGTTGGTGACCTAGTGTATCTGAAAATTTCACCCATAAGGAGGGTGAAGATATTTAGAAAGAAGGGGAAGCTTAGTCCCCGTTATGTTGGTCCTTACAAAATTCTTAGTTGTGTTGGTAAGGTAGCTTATGAGGTCGAGTTGCCTTCCGAGTTGTTCTCTGTTCATCCAATATTCCATGTCTCCATGCTTAGAAATCATATTAGCGATGCTGTGGTAGTGAATTCCTCTGTGAATGCTAACATTCAAGAAAATATTTCTTTTGATGAGATTCTTGTTGAGATTCTTGATTTCAGTGTTTGAAGACTAAGGAACAAAGAAGTTTCCTTGGTCAAGGTATTGTGGCGAAACCAATCTGTTGAGGGTGCAACTTGGGAAGCTGAGGCAGATATGCGATCCAAGTTCCCGTACCTATTTTTTGCGAACTCCGATCAAGCCGAAGGTACCGTTCTTTCCTAAATCATGCACTTTTAATAAAAGTTGCAGCAGTTCAGCTGTCATTTATTATGTGTTTAGCTGTAGTTTCTTGAATTTATGTATTCTATGTTGCATTCGGAGTGAGAAACGATGTGGTGATGAGTCTAACGAATGGTTTCAGTTGTATGCTCTATTCCTTATCTAATCTTGGCATGTCTATAGTCATTCGAGGATGAATGTTTCCAAGGGGGGGATGATGTAATACCCCGGGAAATTTTTTGTTGAAATTTTGTGCGTAAACGTGTTGGGTTCTATCTTCTAGAATGAATTATAAATTTTCCATGCAAAATGTCTTAGATTATGACCCACCATTACGTAGAGTATCAAATAAGCTTTCCAAATATATGTGGATCATCCAAAACGAACAACCGAACGACGAGTTATGAACATTCCGATCGAACTGTGAATAGTAGTGAACAGTAAAACATGCAGAAAAAAGTACTGAGGCCTAGAGTATTTTTGCTCCATCTTTAAACGATCATAACTCCTTGTACATAATGATCCGGGTGATATACTATATATCAACGAAAATCTCTGCGAGTTCTCTTTCCAATGAAATTAGTTTCATCCAATTTGTCTATCGGAGCAAAAAGTTATGGTCGATCTACTTCAGCCTATTAAAAGTAAATTTTTGGGTCAACTTCAAACGATCATAACTCCTCGTACACAATGATCTGGGTGAGATACTATATATCAACGGAAAGATATGAGAGTCATCTTTCAAATGAAATTGGTTTAATCCAATTTGAATATCGAAGTAAAACAATATGGTTGATCTACTTCAGACTATCAAAATAGTCCACCAAAGGACAGATTCGAGAATTTTTTTGATTTTTAGGGGCGTTTTGGTCATTCCCCCTCACCCAAAATCCATCCAAACCCTATATTAAAGCCTATTAGAAGCATTATATGTTATGTTTCATCAAACTCCCTAGAAAAAAAAACCCTAAGCTCCTACATCCACCTTTAAGAACCTCCAAAGTTCACCATTAATTTTGCAAATTTATTCAAGATTCCAAGTTCCTAGTTCAAGAACTCCAAGAACCATCATTCAAAGGCACTATTAACATCTCAAAAATGAGTATCGATCTAAAGTTCATCATTCAAGGTATGTGGGGTTTTTCAACAAGAACTCTCTTTCGTTCTTGTGTCCAAAAGTAATTTTCTTTACAAAGGCATGATTTTTATTTGATTTTTACAAATTTGAAGCATGAACCCATATCTTATGATGATTATTATAAAATCTTGATGTTTATGATTTTGAAAGATGAATTTACATGTGTGGAGATATAAAGCATGAATCTTGAATGATCTTTATCATGATTTTGATATTTGGATCGTGAATCCCCATTGAAAATTGTGTTCTTTTGAGAAAGTGTGTGTTATAAGCACGTTGATGTTGAATATTTGAGATATTTTGAATGATTTGACCTTTTGGTCTTAATGGAGTTGTTTTGAACTTGAGTGTGAAAGAAATCCACAACGTGGTTGATTTTGATAGATGGGAAGCATGATGGCTCCCGATGGATATTTATATATTACTGAAATTGTTTTGTTTTGAATTGTCTTTGAAATGATCTGATCTAAGTCCAGGAGAAATCTTTAGTACCAAGTGGGAGGTATAAAGCGACCTTACTTCCCTAGAACTACGTGCCCCCGTAGGAGTGAGCCTGAGGCTGATTTATATAGTGATCACTAGTTTGTGTGGATTTGATATCGATAGTCCTACTCCGATGGAAAGGATAGGACGGCTCTCCGCAACGTGGGTTGTACGTTGGAATCCATTTAGCTCACATGGTTTATGTCGATTTTAAGATCTCCCAATGTGTGTGTGTTTCCTTGTGTCTATGGTGAATGGTGAAGTAATTTGAAAGTGGAATTGTGAAATTTATTCTTTCGAAAGATTTAAATGATATTTACATTATGAGAATTGATATTCTTGAAGAACTGAAAGTGATTGACAAATTATATGATGACTCACATGTGTTATTGTACTTATTTCATCCTCTCATGATTATGATGATTTTCTTCGGGCTATGTGAGTCTTTCATACATCCTGCATATTTCTTATAAATATTTATGATGATGATGTTTATACAACTGCATACACCCCCATATACTTATTTCCTTTCCATGGTACTGACCCACATCTGCATTTTCTTAAAATGTAGGTTCAGGTGCTCAGTTCCAGGTTCGATAGTGATTCTTCGGGCATGCTGTTCTACATCCTCTGTTGTGGTGAGCCCTCATGCTCTGAGGACGTGATGTCTGATGTTGGTTTCACAGAATTGTTTACATTTGATAACTGAGTATGAGTCAGCTAGGGCATGTCTCAATGGCTCGCGGATTTTATTGATTTTCTTAGAGGCTTGTCAGGCTAGTATAGATGTTGGGAGTTGACTAATAAGTCGTATTTTGTTATCTTTCTAAAATTCTTTTATTCTTGGATGATGATTACTCTGTTGATATTTGAGGGTTATTTATGGAGACCCCATTGATTTGTGTTGAACTGAATGAAAATGGCTCAAAGGGTTAGCTTGGGGCTACTCGTTGCCTCAAGCACCGTGTGACACTCCGAGACCCATTTTTTGGGGCATTATACAAACTCCTCCTACTCTATAGGACCTGCATCATCAGATCTTTTGGATTTCAACTATTTGAACCCAGCATAAGCCATATCCTACAACTGGTATGCAGCTAGCTCAGCACTCTCAATAGTAGTCACCCCCACAGAGTCTGTCACTTTCTGAACTTGATCTAAGAACTCCTGAGGGTCTTCATCTACCTTAGACCCGAGAAAGGTTGGAGGATTCATTTGGGTGAAGTCTCGAATCCTCGCTGCAGTTGAGTTGGCCACTGGTTGGCCGGAATAACTGCTGGCCGTTCATTATGAGAAGCAACTAATTAAGTAAGAGTGGTAAATGCGGTCCTGAACTCCGCATGAGAAACATGATCACCCAAAGGTTCTTTGAGCTGAGGGTCTGACTGATTTCTTCTCTTAGGAGGCATGTTCTGAAATAAAGAGAAAAAATAGATTAGACTGAGAGACTGACTTGTGATTATGCTCACAGGCACGACATGAATACTGAAAGAGGGGAAACTGTTCTTAAAACATCTCATAGCCTCTTGCACATACATGTGGCACGCAACACACCCAAGTACAAGAATCTACTAGATGCGGCTTTCAGACTTCCTAGGACTTTATTAAACCTGGCTCTGATACCAACTTTGTAATGACCCGATTTACTGAACCAGAATGCTACACGGTACTCATGACCCCGAGGGATCACAATCTAACCCATGACTGATATCTTTACTTGTTTACTGCATAAGATAACTTAATAATGCAGAAACATGCACTAAAAGGCCATAAGGTTCAATACTGAACATAACTAAATGATATAACATCTGTGTGGGGTAATAGAATACACCAAACAAAACTGAAAATACTGAAGTCTGAACATGATAGTCTGTATCTAGTCTGCATCTAGTATGAAAGCCTCTACTGTCTGAAGAATCTGAATAAGGAGTTGATGGGACATGTCCCCAACTAATTCTAACTAATAAGCTAATCAATGAGATACTAGAAAATCATTATGTTCTCGAAGGGCGAGGACTCACTTCTACTTTGACTGCTGAATCTGGAATCTACTGCTGATCTAAAACTCGTGTCTCTAAACTTATGGTGTAACATAAAAAGAAAGCACCATAGCATGAATACGTCAGTACATATGTATCGAGTATACATGTGAGGTAGGCTATATACAATGGTTCACATGCATGAATAATGCTAACTGACTGTCTAACATGAATGTGAGAATATATGCATAAATACATAACTGTAACTGACAACATAATTTCTGAGTCTGTATACTGATAACGTGACATGCTAGTAACTGATAACATGAAGGACTATATCTGAATAATGCTGATAACATGGGTGACTATATCTGAGTATAACTGATAACGTGGGTAACTGTAGCTGACAGTCCTGAATCTGATGGAACTATTTAAGTTTTGTACTAAATTTGAGTTGACTGTATCTGAAAGTCCTGAAATCTGAAGAACTATCTGAGTTCTATTAATGAGACTGATTGACTGTATCTGATAGTCCTAATTCTGTAACATGAAACTGTGGGAAGTAGTATCTAATCGACATGCCCCAAAGGTGCTATAATAGCTAAGCTGGGGTCCAATCTATGCCTTGATTAGAAGGGTGTCAATACCGTGACACTGGTAAGGACAACATGTGAGTAACCCTCATATAATAGGTAACTCTAGTGAGAACGGTGTGAACCCTCATATAATAGGTTAAGCCACCTCATCGACCCTCATATAGCAGGCTACAATGTCTCAACCTATGCTGGCTACATAGTTCTGGAATGCAAAGATTACTTCTAAGAATCACACCCTCGTATAACAGGTAGGTCCCCATCCCTGGGTTCACTCGGTGCTAATTTCTACTCCTATCTGAATGGACATTGAACATGATTTACTGAACTGAACTGAGCATGGACTGAGTCACTAAATTTTTGTGGCTGACGGAATACTACTGATATCTGACAACTGACTGAGTCACGAGATCATGGAGATTTTTCCTGAGTTATAAGACTATCTGAAGTCTTATAGTTCATAGCTTGACTAAGAGTATCATGAAAACATGACATGGATCTAGGTACACAACTAATAATTCGGGTACAAGTACCCCAGGAAGGACTCAATAGAAGGAAACTGACATAGCATGATTTACTTGAAGACTTGATTAACATCATAATACATACTACATTTATGGGAGCCTTTCATCAAACATGTAATAGGCATAAACTTGTACATACATGGGGATTTCATGATATCATGCTAGTTAGACAATTTTCCTTCATCTAGGCATTTAATCAAACATATAGTAGACATAGTACATGTAAAGCACATTATACAACAATTAAACATCATGCTTCAATTCTAATTCCATCATACAAGGTTTTAGTCATGAGATTTCATAAATCTTTATCTATACTAATCAACCCACATGGAATTTATCATCAAATCATGGAATAGAAATCAATTCCTCATTTATCAATATGAAAGAGAATATACAAAGCGTGAAAACATGAAGAAAATCCATAACTTGTAGTTAAAAGGATTCTTGGAATTCATGGATGAAAGGAGTCCATGAATGAATACTATGCATACCTTAGATCGTGATTTCATAAATATTGATGGTGAAACCTTCCTGAATTTGAATCCCCAATAGAAACCCTAGTTTGTTCTTGAAATCAACTTGAGAGAAACTAATATGTTTTGGGTGAAAAGTGGCTGAATCACGTGTTAAAGGGATTATATAGGGGTAGGAAGTTGACCCTTTTAACCCTGGACACATCATTACATTTTCAATAAAATTTCCCGCGTTGGGCCCTTGGCGCGACGCGGCGTTATCACACTGTGTCACTGGAAATTGACAATTGAGAAACTGCACGGTGGTGCGATGCGGAGTTATTGCGTTGCCACCTTGTTTACGACCTGAAATTTGGCGTGACGCGCCAGTATCACGGAGCAACACTGAAATTTGACAATTGACATTTGAGCTATCTCCGTGACGCGTTAAAGGCTCAGGTCAAACACTGTCTCACTAAATCTATCCTTTCTCAGTGTCTACCCCAGTAGGTGTCTCTATTGTACCCGATGGGCATACAGGAACTGCCCGATTACAGTGTCTTAGAAATTCACCTTACCTGATCTTTTGGAGTTAGAGATGATGGATTTTGACGTCATTCTCGGCATAGATTGGCTTCACTCATGCTATGCTTCAATTGATGGCAGAAATAGAATAGTTCATTTTCAGTTTCCAAATGAACCAGTCCTTGAATGGAGGGGTATTACTACAGCATTTAGGGGTTAGCTTATTTCGTACCTTAGAGCGAGGAAGATGATGTCCAAGGGGTGTATTTATCATATTGTCTGAGTCAAAGACTCAAATTGTAAGACTCCAAACCTTAAGTTAGTTTCAGTAATGATGGAATTTCCCAACATGTTCCCTAAAGATCTTCTCGAAGTTCCTCCTGAAAGTGAAATTGAATTCAGAATAAACCTTTTTCCAGACATGTAACCTATCTCTATTTTGCCATACAGATGGCTCTAGCCGAACTTACAGAGTTGAAAGAATATTTGAAGGATCTCCTAGATAAAGGATTCATCAGGCCCAGCATTTCCCCATGGGGTGCACCTATTCTGTTTGTGCGTAATAAAGATGGTTCACTTAGAATGTGTATTGATTACCGTCAGTTGAACAAAGTCACAATCAAAAACAAATATCCACTCCCCAGAATTGATGACTTGTTCAACCAACTTCAGGGTGCTAGTTATTTTTCTAAGATAGACCTCAGATTCGAATATCATCAGCTCAGAGTCAGAGAATGTGACATTCTGAAAACAGCTTTCAGAACTCGATATAGTCACTTTGAGCTTCTAGTCATGTCTTTTGGTCTCACAAATGCCCTAACAGCCTTCATGGACTTGATGAATAGAGTGTTCAAGCAGTACTTGGACTTGTTGAGAGTGTGTGTCGTTGACTTTAAGGGTAATTGGGGTGACCACTTACATTTGATTGAATTCACGTATAATAATAATTATCATTCTAGTATTCAGATGGCTCCGTTTGATGATATTTATGGAAGGAGATGTAGGTCTCTGATTGGTTGGTTTGAGGTAGGTAAAACTGCTTTGATAGGGCCTGACTTGGTCTTTGATACTTTGGAGAAAGTTCAACTAATCCAGGAAAGGCTTAAGGCAGCCCAAAGCCGATAGAAATCTTATGCATATGTGAGGAGAAAGAATCTTGAGTTTGAGATTGGAGATTTTGTACATCTAAAGATCTCTCCTATGAAGGGAGTGAAGAAGTTTGGCAATAAGGGGAATCTTAGTCCTCGATATGTTGGTCCTTACAGAATTTTGAGCTGTTTAAAAAAGGTGGCTTATGAGCTTGAGTTGCCTGCAGACCTAGCATCAGTGAGCCCAGTATTCCATATCTCCTTGTTGAAAATGTGTATTGGTGACCCAGTTGTAGTTGTTCCATTAGAAAGCGTAGATGTTCAAAATAACCTTTCTAACAAAGAAATTCCAGTCTAGACCCTTGATCGACAAATTTGTAGACTAAGGAACAAAGAAATTACTAGTCAAAGTTCTTTGGCCAAATCATTCCGTTGGGGAGCCACTTGGGAAATAGAAGCAGATATGCGGACCAAGTACTTTCATCTTTTCCTTGCAAATTCAGATTCAGCTTGGGGAAACAATTTTCTTAGAATTTCTCTTTTCCATGATCAGTTTCAGCTGCATATCATTCTCATGTCAGTCATGTATTTACAGAATCAGTTTAGTTATGTGCATATTTCAGGCTTAGTCATGTAATCACTTTTTCATCACAAATATTCAGCATGTAATCTAAATTCCTCAATACTTTCAGCTTGACCAATCTCATTCGAGGACGAATGTTTCCAAGGGAGAGATATTGTAATACCCTAAAAATCCAAACCTATGTTAGAGCCATGTTTCAAGTTCAAGAAATGTACCTTATAACTCTTGTAGTTTTATGAGTGAGTTTGATGTATCTTAAGGCTTTTAATAACTCCCAGCTATTAGATAGATTTAAAATATTCCTTATCGATTTGAGTTTTCGAGAAGAATATTGCTCTAGCCAACTTCAAATAATCATATCTTTTCCTCTACTGAGAATTTTCCAGTTCAAGACCTACCAAATTGTAGGAAATTGAATTAGCTTTCCAATGATACCAATTTTGCCTAAATCCAATATCCGGGTGAGAAGTTATGGCACTTTTAGCAAAAATAGTGTCTCAACACAAGCAACACCATCTCGGTGATCCCAAAAATGGCACATATCCTTTTTCCAGTAAAGCACCATGATTAGACCATATCAATGTGAAGCCCAAATTCCCATTTGTCCCTTTCCATTAGATCACCGTGATAAACCGGTATTGCACCAGAAAAATCAATAGATAGACACCGCATCGTGGTTGAGTGCAAAATGGGACTCACTCCTTATCATGCGAGCCCAACACGATTTTACTGCATCACGTCAAGGGCCAAAATTATGTTCTTCCCTTATCCAGAATGGTACCACGATAGGCCCCACATCACGCTGGGTGTCAAAATTAGGATTTCCAATTTAAACAATTCAAATTCTAGAGACCGTTTGTCTTTTTCCAAGGAACCAAATCTATCCAAAACACATAATTAACACCCTAAAGGGGAATTATGGGCCCGATTACTCATAAATCCTTTTCAAGTAATTAATTATCCTTCAAGAACAAACCCTAGCCTTCAAGATTCAAGGTCTCAAGAATTCACCATCAATTCTTAGAAATTCAGAAATCAAGGTATGTTAAGTGTTCATCTATGGGTTTCTTTCACCCATGGAGTCCAAATATCCAATTCTAAATTCAAAGTTAGAATCTTTGCAAGTTTTCATGATTTTAATTGTGATATTTAACCATGAATTCCCATGAACTGTAATTCTACACCATGTTTACATAAAATTCTTGTTGTTATCAAGCCGCATATGTAAGAATAATGTTATTTGCTGATTTAAACCATAGTTAGTGATGTTAAAATCATGCTATTACTACAAGCTTTAAACTATCCCCATGCTTAGTTTACACTATACATACCAAGTTTTTGATGAAATGCCTACAAGAATGAATTTTGAATAATGCTTTCATATTATTTTCCCAAGTTTAAGTACTTTTTTTCTATCATTGCTATCGAGTCATGGGGGTTATGAATATCTGAAAACTTAGTTGTTTACTTAGCCTCAGTACCTTTAGATTAGATTTAGACATGTTATGAGCAATATCAGTTCGGTCAGTCATCATGATCAATTTAACTTAGACAGTTTAGTATTTCTGAGTTAGTTCAGTTGGGAGTAATATTTAGCACCGAGCGAGTCCCGGGATGAAGACTTCCCCACTAGTTAGGTAGAGTCGTTAGTAATAGTCCCTATACTCCAGAACTACATAACCAGCATAGGAATTGAGGAGTCACACTTCAGTCAGGCTTAACTGCCTCTCAGAGGTTACCCGCCAGTTTAGGCTTGACACCCTTAGTCCTTCAGAATAGTACATCAATGGATCCACACAGCCAGTGTTAGTACCCGTGGCACAGTACTGATACCCTTTCAACTGGGGTCACAGGTTGGACCCCAATTTGCTCATTGGGTCATGTCAGTTAGATGGTAGCTCCCACAGTCTTAGTTTAGTATTTTGTATATTTTAGTTCAGGATTGTATTAACCATAACATACAAATATCAGTTATTCAGTTATTAGAATTTAGTATTTCAATTTATAGATTATATTCAGAAAATGCTTTATCCTTGGTCATGCACTCTCAATATTTACAGATTTCATGCATTCTATTCGGTACTTCATGTTATTCATCCAGTTAGTTATTACTCATGTACATAAAACCGTGTATATCCCCCTACCTCATTTAGCATACCAGTACATTCAAAGTACAAATTACATACTCTTTTCTTGCGCTATGATGAATTATATCATAGGTTCGAACGCTCAATTACCAGTTCACGCATAGACCTTCCAGATTATTAGTCATAGTAGTGGTTAGTCCTCATAGTTTAAAAATAGACTATATTTAGTTTCATGTATTCAGTTCAGCAGTTAGTTGGATTTAGTTGGGGTCTGTCCTACCAATTCTTATTTAGTCAGTTTTAGAGGCTTTCAGACATTTCAAACAACCAATCAGTTGTTTTTATCTTATCAGAGTTTTAGACAGTCATTTTCCATATTTATGATTCATAATTATTTTAGTATCTAAAACCTTATAGCATATTCAGATATTTCGTATATGTTATTTTGTTGTTATCATTCAATGCTCACAACAGGTACCAGCTCATGGGTTAGCTTGTAGTCCCTCAATACTGTAAGCACCATATGACGCCTAGGGTGTACTCTCGAGGCATTACAATGTTAGTTTGGTACGATGGTGTGCTATGCTTGTGGCTAGCCAGGCCATGTTCAAAGAGATTATTCAATAGTTAGAGGTAATATTGGGAGTGCTAAGTCTTAAGCTAATTCCTCAGCACTACCACCACCATCTAAGGGTACTACTTCAATCACCGGGGGTGGTTACAACCTATTGTATGCTCTATACAATTGCCAGGATGCAGAGGCTTCACCAAATATGGTCACGGGTATGTTACAAATTCACTTACATGATGTGTATGTTTTGCTTGATCCCGGGTCCATCTTGTCTTATATGACCCTTTATGTGGCCATTAGTTTTGGTTTCAAACCTAAAAATATTCCTAAACCTTTCTCTATTTCCACTCCTGTTGGTGACTCTATTATGGCTAGAAGGGTGTATAGAAATTGTATGGTGTCTGTCTGTAGTGATATCGTGGTAGACCTTATAGATCTTGATATGTTCAACTTTGACGCTATCCTAGGGATAGATTTGATCTATTCCTATTATGCCACACTAGACTGTAGAACCGTAAAGGCCACTTTCTCCTTTTCAAATGAACCAGTGATAGAGTGGGAGGGGTATTCTCTAACACCCAGAGGGAAATTCATATATTATCTTAGAGCTCGTAAGCTTATATCAAAGGGTTTTTTGTTTCATCTTATTCGGGTCAAAGACTCCAATGCCTAAAATCCTTTTTTATAGTTTGTTTCGGTAGTTAATGAATTCCCAAAAGTATTTCCCAATGATTTCCCAGGGCTACCCCTTGATAGGGAGATAGATTTTGGCATCGATTTATTGCCAGACACTCAGCCTATTTCTAATTTTTCATATAGAATGGCACTGCAGAATTGAAAGAGTTAAAAGAGCAGTTGGGTGATTTTCTTAATAAGGGATTCATCCATCCTAGTATTTCTCCTTGGGGTGCCCCTGTACTCTTTATACGTAATAAAGATGGTTCTCTCCATATGTGTATAGATTACCATCAGTTAAGTAAGGTCACAGTCAAAAATAAATACCCTCTTCCCAGAATTGATGATTTATTTGATCAACTCCAAGGTGTTAAATGTTTCTCTAAAATAGACCTTTATTCGGTGTATCATCAGTTGAAATTTAGGGAGGTTGACATTCCCAAAATAGCTCTCCGAACACGATATGGCCATTATGAATTCTTAGTCATATCCTTCAAACTGACTAATGCCCCTATAACTTTTATGGATCTAATGAATAGGGTGTTCAGTCAGTTTCTAGATTTTTTCATCATAGTTTTCATTGACGACATATTAGTTTACTCTAAGAGTGAAGAAAACTATTCCACCCACCTCAGTATCATCCTTCAGACCCTCAAAGATCATGAATTATATGTAAAGTTTTCTAAATGTGAATTCTGGCTTAATGCTATTGCTTTCTTAGGACATATTGTGTCTAGTGAGGGAATCAAGGTTGATCCCCAAAAGATTGAAGCATTGAGACACCTGGATTGATAGGAATTTGAGTAGTGGTCTGTTGCTCAAGTCACCTCTTGGTCTAAAGCATTAATCTTTGTGCTTCATTTCCAGTATTACTGCTCTATTTTCACTTCCTACAAAATTAGTCACATACTGCTTTAAATAAGTTGCATTAACAAAATGATAAAGTTCTAAGAGATACGTACAGATGTATCCAAAGAAGATGCAGTATATTGCAGCCATGATTGATGCAGGTATTGAAGCAAAGATTGCTCCAAATTTTCCTGGTAAACAATAAAGCATGTCATGAATTAAATCGATACATTATATCAGCTAGCATATGGACAAAAAAGTCTAGTTTTGGTAGGAACCCAATTAGTCAGTCTTTCAAAATCTATCAATATATCATGATTACCCTCTATCGATTCTTATTCTTTGAGGCAATATAATACATTAGGATTAGAAATACCAAAGATGGAGAAGAAAATCATAAAACCAGCAGATATTTGTACGGCTCTTCGGCTTCCAACTCTTGTCATTTCCAATAAACCAGCATTTTCCCTGTGAATCATAGTTAATTAATTCATGACGCATGAAAGTTCAAGAACAGATGAGACTGTTGCCATCCGTGCCTAAGTCATAGTACAAGGAAATTTAAATTGAAAAAGCACAACAAAGATGGGAGATTGTTACGTTGTAGCAATGCAACTGCTGACACTACTAAAAATGTGATATGGGACAAATGACCATCTTATCTTTTGATCATATCTTTAGAGGCCAACACATAGAGGCTCAAGACTTGGACTTGGTCACCTCGAGGATACGAGAACATGCATGGAGGACACATTTTGATTATGCCTTTAAACAAATCCGTGTGTGGAAGAATGTGTGGGGGCTTACATTTGATACCTATTTGAGACTAAGTTTTGAAGTGTGACCCATGGTTTTGGAGCATTGAAGAAGCACCCTTCATTAAGGGTAATTTGGGGATTGCACATATTAAAGAAACAACCCATGACCTCCCCTTTCATTAAGGGTATTTTGGTCCATTATATATGTAATAAGCTAGGCTATATATAGTCTCTTATTAGGTATTTTCTCTTTAGTTGTTTAATGATGAAAATATGAGACATTGAAAATCCTCTCTCTTGAGAGTAGACCACCTCAGTGTAGTTCTTAGTTAGGGCTTGGACTAGCCATTGTAGCTTAGGGCTTGGAAAAGCCAATATTGTTCTTTGCTTGGAAATGTTGGATCTTGAGGTGAGTTGATTCCCTTGGCGATCACCATAAGAACTTGGTTCTTGTTAACGTATTTTGTACAGATTTTAGAGTTTAATTTACTCTTTAGTAGCTACATTATGTGTTCTCTTTGTGTCAAGTTACTTATCTTCTTTTTTTGTTTAAGTTTGTGTTTGTTGTTTCCATTTGGTGTCTTGCCGTGTGGACTATTTTGCGAAGATTGTGGAATGTTTTGTGCTCATTTAGCTACTGTTTGGTATCATTTGGTATCAGAGTCATCATTGATTTCGTTCCCACGAGATCAATCTTGGGTTTGTTCACTCAAAAATAAGAAAAAAGTATTGAAAAGCTGAGAAACTCAAAAATAGTAATCTGTCCACGTTTTTGTGTTTAGGCCGAAAGTTGAAGCCTAGTTTTCCTGTAATTTTTGTGTGTTCTAGTGTTAGATCTTTGTTTCCTAACATTAGAAGAGGTGTCCAAGGTCAAAAATCTCACAAAAAAAGTTATTCTACAGGTTTGGTGTCTTGGCCAAAGTGTTGTTGTTGTTTGGCCGAATTTATGTATAGATTTAGGTGTTGTTTTTAGTGTCTTTGTTGTTTATTGTGTTGGTTTTCTTTCTCTCTAACACTACTTAAGTGTATCCTAAGTTCTTGAGCAAAAAAAAAATGCAAGTTGTTGTAGGAAGAGTGGACGGTTTTGTTGTTGTTGTTGTTGAAGTTCTTGTGTTGTGTTGAAGAAGTTTTGTAAAAGGTCCAAATTCAAAGGGAAGAGAGTGTGGGTTCTTGTTAGTCTTGAAACAACTTTCAAGACATTACTAAAGGGGAAAAAGAACAAAAGAACTTCCAAAAGTCTTCATACCAAAAAGGGAGTAAGTTTATTTTTCTAGACAAGCCAAAAAAGGAAAGGGGGACAAGACCTCTAAAAGGTTGTCTTACAAAAAAGGTGAAAGTTGGTCAAGGTTTGAATTTTGAAAAAAAGGACTTAAAGTCTTGTTTGTTAACCTACCAAAATCAAAATTCCCCCCATATTTGTGAAATTTGAACAACCAAAATTGTGGAACAAAATTTTTCAACTTCAACAATATTTTTTGTCCATCGACGAATAGTCGGGTGCCACATCATCAATAGCTCAAGAACATTGGAATTCCTAGTTTCAATTTTTTTGATTCTATTGGTTTCCATTTTGTTGGTTCTCATACTAATTAGCAAGCTAGTAAATACCTACTAGATTGTAGATTAGTTTTTGAGTACATTTTCTTTCGTGTTAAGCATTGTATTTTGTGCTTTTCTCATTTATAAGACATAGTTTTTATTTTTTTCAAGTTTGTAGTTTTTATTTGTTTCAAGTTCGTAAGTAAATTTTGTTTTTGTGTCTTGAGTCGATTAAACAAGAATCCATTCTGGACGCCAAGTAGAATTGACATCCTATTGACTACCGGAGTATAAGCAACTTCCAATATTCGACGCTCCAATTGTGAGAATCACAAAGGTGGATGTATATGAGTGTTGGTGATGAGCTTTTACTACTAATCTTGTTTGTTCGTTATGTAGGTACAAAGGTGATATAAGGGGAACATGTCTTCGATAGACGGAGATTATTGTGACTACAACATGGGAGACTATGATTGTAGTGAGGGGTTTTATGGAAACGAAGTTGAGGGAGACTGCAGAGGCTATGAAAATAGCCATGATCAAAACTTGGGAAGATTTGAGAGTTACGGTTTTGAGGGGGAAAATGAGGTGAATAAAGTGCCTAGGGTTTATGGTGAATTTAGAGATGATGTAGGACCTCGTGATGGATCTTATAAAGACGTTGGGGCATGTGAGGAGTCTTACACTTCTCACTCTGAACCTAGATTTTGTGTTAGGTATAACCCTTTCGTTCGTAAAGCTTATGAGAGTTATAATGAGAGTACACGTGAGGAGTGTTAAGATTCATATTCTCCACCTTGTAGTACTTCTTATCAAGGTCAATATAGTGTAAATGGTTATACTATCTCATGTGGAGGTTGTCCAACAAAAAGAAGAGGGTATGCATCTTCAAAACTGAGGAGTACTCGTGTGCTTTACAATATTGATCCGAGAAGGAGTGTACACTCCGAAAAGGTGACCATTTGTGGGATACCGGTCTATCTCGTTGTGTTAAATGATAGGTACATAGAAACTACATTGGTCCATCCATGGTTGACTACTTGGGGTTGTTTTGCGAGCCTTTACTTGTTCCATACTTCTTGGACTGGTTTAAGGTTACCGAGAGGGTCAAAGATGTCTTCTCCCAATTTGAATACCATGAGGAGGTGTGGTGCGATATTCTTCCATTGACATACGGTCAGGTATGATTAGGTGCCGATTGGTTTGTACAACATAGAGTTCCAAATATGCAAAATTGGCCAAATATTGTAAGAGACCGGTGGGGAAATCACCTCGTGACATACATGCTGCCCAAGCCACAAAGAGAAATGAATACTTACTCCAATCTGAATGCTTATAAGAGACAAAACATTGAGAGGAGTAAAGGTGTACAAGGTGGTAATCCGAGAGTGAAAAAAGGAGAAGTTGTGTGGAGCGAAGTAAAGGGATTTCCACCAAATCGAGATAACATTGTTTGTCCTTCTATTTCTAAGGACATTTGTGTAGGTACCGACATGGAAAGTGAAGGAGAGCAATGCCGAAGTAAAGTTGTTGCCCAAGCTTGTGGAGGTCCTTTACAACACGGCAAAGGAGATTCGACTCAAGAACTTCAAGGTAAAATATGGCTAATATCCCATTGAGTATGAGTAGTAGCTTACTTACTTGTGAGTCTAATGATTCTTTGCCTTTTGTTGATTATGTATATGTTGTGAGTGTGGATACACTAGTTGATCCTATTTATGACCAAATTGACTCTTCCTGTAAGATCAATTTATGCCCACCTAGTGTTAAAGCCTATATATTGAACGGAAGTACATCGTCCTGTGTAATTGGTGTTGATCAACCTATTTGTGAAAATTGTACACCACTTGAGTATGTGTGTGATGTGATTAATCAAACTCAAGTGAGTGAAGTATTTGAAAAAGTTGGTTAACAAAAGGGAAGTGAACCCCAGTGCTATTCTTGGGACAATCTTGTGCTTGAAACCTCTTTGAAAGTTGATATTGATCTCTTAGAGAGTGAGGAACTTGTTTGTTCCAAATCTTCTCGTGGGTTGGATCATGCACTCTTTAGGTATAATGTCTTGTTTGAAAAATGATATAAACACTCCTAATGAGCCTAGTGGTGAAAAGATGGTATAGCTTACCTTGGAGGCTATAACCTATATGTTAACCCTCTATGGTGTGACAACATTCCTCCTAAAGATGAAAATCTCTTATTGGAAGATGAGAGTACTCTTAAGGGTAAGGAATGTATAGTCTTAAAAGTTACTCCTTCTTTTACTTTGTGTGACTTTATTGTTGAGAGTACTCATGGTAATGATTGAGAAACTAGTAGTGAGTACACACATGAGGACACCTTAGTAGAAGTACACTTGAGTGATACTTTTATCTACTCTCTATTTTTTTTCGATGATATGTATATTATTGTACAGAGAATGTAATTTAGTTTGGGTGGAGACCACGGGAAATGGGAGTTTTGTCTAGACCCGTGTCTATGGCCACTCTTCCCGTTTGACCCTGGTGCCAAATATGGAAATGGTAATGTTAGTGCACCCAACTTGTTGCTTGGTCTACATGACAAACAAAGTGTCACTCTTGGTGAATCCCATAACCAAATCCTTCGAATATCTTTCATTGAGTTTTTAATATTTCATTCAAAGGATCCTTGGTTATATTGAAAATATGTACCACCTTGGCATGTTGAGATGATTTGTTGTGCTAAACCTAACCTTCATTCCATGAGGAGTTTGTATTTGTTTGTCCTCTCTTCGGTTTTGCAAAGTTTGGATTCGAGGTCGAATCCTTTTCAAGAAAGGGAGGATGATACGGGACAAATGGTCATCTTATCTTTTGGTGACATCTTTAGAGGTCAACACATAGAGGCTTAAGACTTGGTCACCTCGAGGATACGAGAACATGCATGAAGGACCCATTTTGAGCATGCCATTAAACAAACCCGTGTGTGGAAGATTGCGTGGGGGCTTATATTTGATGCCAATTCGAGACTACAAGTTTTGAAGTGTGACCCCATGGTTTTGGGGCATTGAAGAAGCACCCTTCATTAAGGGCATTTTGGGGATTGCACATGTTAAAGAAACAACCCATGACCTCCCCTTTCATTAAGGGTATTTTGGTTCATTATACTATGTAATAAGCTAGGCTATATATAGTCTCTTATTAGGTCTTTTCTCTTTAGTTGTTTAATGATGAAAATATGAGACATTGAAAATCCTCTCTCTTGAGAGTAGACCACCTCAGTGTAGTTCTTAGTTAGGGATTGGACTAGCCATTGTAGCTTAGGGCTTGGAAAAGCCAATATTATTCTTTCTTTGGAAACGGTGGATCTTGAGGTGAGTTGATTCCCTTGGCGGTCACCTTAAGAACTTGCTCTTTAGTTGCTACATTATGTGTTCTATTTGTGTCAAGTTACGTACTTCTTTTTCGTTTAAGTTTGTGTTTTTTGTTTCCGTTTGGTGTCTTGTCGTGTGGACTGTTTTGCGAAGATTGTAGACTGTTTTGTGCTCATTTAGATACCGTTTGGTATCAAAATGGCATTTAGCATAGTCCCAATCCCCTGCGACAATTTAAAATTCATGAGGTAAATGAAACTTGATACAAAGGACAGAAGAGAATATTTGATCTCACCAGCCATCCAACATCCCAGCTATTGAGAGAAGGTGGCACTGGTGTAACGCTTCCATATCTCGCTGATGCATGAAATACACCAGTTGACTACACAACAAAAGTGCTTCCATATCTCGCTGATGCATGAAATACACCAGTTGACTACACAACAAAAGTACTCAAAATTAATTCAAGAGTAGTTTTCACTATACAAATGAAAAGACCAGTTTACCAAAACAATTCAACACTTATTTTTAGCAGCCAATTCCTTTTTTCACAACATTAACTATGAAGACTATATGTTACATACCAATAGCAAACAGATAAGAAGAGGTTCAGAGAACAGACCTCCACATGAAAAAGATGGCATAATAAATTGTATAGAGTGACATAACTATTACATTGGGTGTATCTTGCTTACAAATGTATATTTGGCTATCATTGTCAAATCAAAGCTAATCTACCAACATAGACCAGGTAAGAAAGGAATATTCAAAACTAACATATTTTGTAAGGATGCTACAAGACATATTCACAGATATTGATGCAAAGATATGTCTCGAGAAGAGTTTCAACATCTCTTTCACTTCTTAAAGCCCAACACTGGTTCCATAGTCCTTGTTGGGGCTGATAATTTTATCAAACTATTATTAGTTCATAAAATACAGAGGAAAACAAAATAAAGAAAGAAAATATGTATATCCATGAACCTTAAAAACGTGCAGTAATTAGATAACTTGAAGTTAATACCTGTGGTCACAAATTCTCACATGCATGTACAAAAACAGTTAACGGAAGAAGCAAATGTGCCAAAATATAAAATTCAACAGCAGTTAGTTTAGAAATCAGTGTGAAGATACAACAACAACATACCGACTAGAATTCCATACGTGAGATTTGGGGAGGATTAAGTGTACACGGACCTTACCACTACCTCGAGAAAGATGACCCCAAAATTAAAAAAAAAAAGGAACTTGCCTTTTATGGGTGATTGCATACTTGTAAATAAAATCCACTGCCATGCTATCTATGTATATTACTTGCATAGTATGTCTCATTGTGTAAATAGAATTGTTAATGAATCTAAAACAGTACAACTATGGAACTCTGAATATCGTTCAAACTAACTGTTACAACATGACATATTGTCCATCCAATTTGTTCGTTGAATGAATTACTGTTGCATCTTACATGGAATGTTATAAGCTACCCACAATATTCTCTTGCTATGCTTGAGGTATTCTAAGCATTTAATGTCAATCAAATTTGACTACATGTGAAGCAAAAAGTATTCTTTGCTTGATAATTGGTTTGGAGCCTATCAAGAGGGGTAAAAGTTACTGCATCTTACTTGGTTTGCTGCTTCTGAGACATATCAAAAAAAGAGAAAAGATTGATTTCCCTTGTTTCTGTATTCCTTGAGTTTTTTTAGAGCATTTACGAGAAGTACAATTATTAAAAAGGAAAGCACAAAAAGACATAGCAAAATAGACAGTACAGTCCAACAAAGTGGTGTCTGAGAGAATAGAGTGTAAGCAGACCTTACCTCTATCTTGGAAGGTAGAGAGAGTATTTCTGATAAACTTTCAATTCAAGGAAAAAGAAATCCAAAACATTACAGAATTCAGACTCACAGTAGATCAATCTTAAATAAGTTACAATAAGATATGCAAATACTATATTGTAAAATATAATTCGACAGAAACTTACCAGTTTACATTGCTACACCAGAAACACCCAAAAGAATTATATTTGATAAAACTGATTGTCTTTAGAAAAACAAAACAAAAATTCAGAGATATGTCGTCTAATGCTATTAAAACAACAATACACATCTACATAATGATAATAGAAACCGAACAAACCTCTTTTAATAAGTCATCATCCTTTGGTCTAGGTTTTTTTTCATATCCTTGTGGTGTAAATGAAGTGGACTATATGATTCCCCCAAGTCAATCTTGTACAGTCTATCTACCTGTTTGTCTGAGTAGCTAAGAGGTTGTGGGAATTAAAAAACGTAGGAATCAACTTGTTTTGCAATAATGGGGCTTTGAGGGATGTCTTCTATTTTCCTGAAACATTAGTAGTGTAAGTTACATGCCAAAACCTGCTTCCAGCTTCAGATTTCTTTCAAGCAAAAACTTGGAAGAGAAAAAGGGTTTAAGCATAGATTAAAATGCTCAACACTGAATGATGTCTATGTGAAAATTGTTTCATATTTAGAATGAAAACAGCCCATACAGAATGCTCTTCAGTCAGATTTTCTCTTTAGCTAAGTCATAAGTAAAGCTCCCTCTACTAAAAAAAGATTTATAATAAGAAGATGATAATTAATGTGAAATTAAAATTTTAGCTAAATAAAAATGTAGTGTCTGCATCAAGACCAGGAACAGTAATTCACCCCAAGTACTTCCATCGTCCAGTGTTATCGAAAGAAAAAATCTCTAAGATCCTTTGAGGCTTTAATCACAAAGCACAAATAAAGTGTGGGTTTTAACGAAAAAGGTGCAAAGGGAAAAAAGTACAAATATATGTGTAGTTCACGACTGATAATTGAAAAAGAATTGCAATAAAATGGAATATCAATTGTTTAGTGCTTCATTGTTGAGGAAAAGAATGCATTTGAACCTTAACAATGACACTAAAGATGCACATTAAGCAGGCAAAGAACTCAACACGTCACAACATCGATTTATAGTCATTAGGACCTCACAAAACGATCTACTAAATTCATCATCGTAGGAGGGGACTTCAGTTAAAAACTAAATATACTTACGCATAAAATCAAACCAAAGGGCCACCTTAAAATGTCACTTTACGCATACTACACCTTCAATGCAATAACTGTCTATAGAAGTCGCTTACAGTTTGGACAATCAAATGGCTTTCTATCTGTTGTGCATTTTTCTGTCTGTAGCATCTGATATTGACATTGCCGTCTCAACGTACAAAACTCCAACCTGTCAAGTAGAACAAAAGTATGCCTATATTTAGTGCCCTTCATGAGTAAACTGAGCAGGTGCAGATAACTCTAAAACTTACTGAAGTTTGTGAGGTTATTTCTGCAACAGACGTAACTTCATGAGAGACAGAAGCAATGATGAGAGGGGTGGATGATGATGAGGTCCCTAAACCTATTGAATTCGAGAGACTGCCAATGCCTGAACCATCTACAAATCAAAAGACTGTTCCGACAGCAGTAGATCCCAGTCAAAAGGGCAAAAAGTAGCTCCCAGTCAAAGGGACTCTGATAACTACCTCGAAAGACGATTCAAACAACAAAAAAATGATAGTGAAAACTTATCTTGAGTTTCAAACTTAATTTCACAGTAACATCAAAGAAGTCGACAACTTTCACCAATTCTTCCTCTACAAATCACCTAGAAGTTGAAGAATCTCACAGAATTTATAATTCTCCACATCCTAATTAACTACAAAAACTAACTATCAACTTTGTTAGAAATATTATATTCCAATAACTTTCAGTTTACACTAGGAAAGTTTCAATTGATTGTATTATTCTTTTAGGTTCGTACGAGGTTTTTTTTTTTACTAAAGTTTTATCTTATTAATGTATATAATTATATATAAAAGCAAAACTTTCTTACAAAATCTTAACAAAATGGCATTCACATATTGCGCCGGCGCCTTGCTTCTGCCTGACTATATGGGCTGCAGCTATGAGTGCTACAGACGGTTTAACGAGAGGAATGGAAGTGATTGACACAGGAGCTCCTATAAGTGTTCCGGTCGGGGGAGCGACTCTGGGACGAATTTTTAATGTGCTCGGAGAGCCTGTTGCAATCGCCTAAGGTCTCTCAACGGGTGCTGCTCCTGTCGACACTGTGCCTGCTCCTGAAGTAACCCAGGCTACCATCCTTGCTGCTAAAGAGACTGTATCATCAAAGAGTCAAAACACTCAAACACTCACGTTTTTGCTAGTAAAAAATCTTAAAGTTATATGTTCGATTGATTTTTTTACCATTTAAAAGTAGAAAGAGAGAGAAAGAATTATTATTGACAAGAGTAAAATATCATTATCTTTATATGAAACTTTCAAAGTTTAGAAATATTTAATTTTTTATTCTTTTTATACGTGCAATTTTCTTTTTTAGTGTTGAATGCACGTGTAACGCACGTACACTAAACTAGTATATATATATATATATATGTATAAAAACTTATATATATATATATATATATATATATACTTCTTTGAAAGATCTTTTTGATCTTGTGTTGAGAGTATTACATAACTTCATAATTGTTCTTGTTTTATACTTGAACTTGTGTTGAAGTTGCTGTACCGAAATATAAATTTTTGTACCCGAAAACAACAACAATATATATATATACACACACACAAAAAAAAAACAGATTTGTTTTGTTTGCATGTGTGTGTATATATATATATACAACCAGCTTTGTATATATATACAAATGAGTGCCCATTAGTTAATAAATATATATATAATATACAAATACCTCTTTGTCTTTATCTTCTTTCGAATCATATTAAGAAGGGGGGGGGGGGGGGGGGGGG
>NC_061119.1:13398575-13407744 GCF_002878395.1 Capsicum annuum | reverse complement strand
GATTAAGGTTTCTTCAATCTTTTTTGTTTCATTATTTTGTCCATCTTCTCTCGATCATTACGATGCTTCGGCCTTACCTCTTCGACGCTCACTGATTTCTTCAACTGTTCTACCATTAGAGCAAACCCCACAATTATACAACAAAAAATTCTTAAAAATTTAAAAAAAAAACGCAATAACAATAATGAACAAAAAAATACAAAATATATAGAATTTGGGAAAGTGATAACATACAATAACTGTAAAATTAATAGTTATCTTATTTTATGGAGCACAATCTTTATCTATAAGGTGAAAAAACGTGAGAAAACAAAGTAAAATAGGAAAAAGAATTAGGGTTAGAGTGAAAATAGGAGAAGATAGCGGTAAACAAGCATGTATTGAGTGGTCCCATCAAAAAATATTATTTTTGCTATAAATTGTAATATTATGAAAATATTGCTATTTATCATAATTATAGCTTTAAATTTGTTGCTTTCTGCAATTTAACCTCCTAAATTTGACTCTATTTGTAACTTGCACCCCAATACTGAGTTCCACCAACATAGAACTTCCCTTGCATAGTTATGATTCTGATTCATTTATACCTACATTACAGTTACAAGCTTATTGATTAATTCAGCTGTATAAATAAATATCACCAAATTCTAGGTTTTTATGAAAAAGTTACAAATCTGTATATTGAAAATTATGATTAGCATTTTAGTTAAATAGAAATCAAAAAAAAAAAAAAAGCAATGTTTGTTATGAGAATTACCATTGGAAATCGAAGCAAACATGAGCGCCTTGTCTTGTAATTGTAGAAAAGTTGGGTAAGGCTATGTGACCCTTGTGGTCCGGCCTTTTGCCGGAGCAGGGGACTATTGCACCAGGCTGTCCTTTCTTGTCTTTCAAATGTAGGTGTTTCAAGGATCCTAAAGATCTTTCAAGAAATTGCGGCAAGACATGTAATTACTACATTTATAACGTTTGGTACACTCTCTGTTCCAACCTTCCAGCTCTTTCAATAGGACCTACAAATTCTAACACAAGTGCAATGGAAAAAGGAGGAAGAGAAGTGAAGAAGGGAAATTATTAAGGTGAAGAATGAGGTCATAATAATATTGCAGTATACCTGTTGTATTAAGTTATGTTTTAGGGCATCTGAATTCACTGTCACCAGCAAGGTCCTCGGATGGAAGTAACCAAACAATTCAGCAAGAAACGATTCATAACTTGGTTCTGATGAAGAGTGTACTACCAAATTTATGTGCTTTATAGTTGATACGAAGTGATTGAAAATTGCTTTGAAGGTTTCCCGGATGAAGTATTACTTCCTTCATAGACAAAAAAATTTGGTAATTGTTGGAAATACTAAAGATGGATGTACTAACTAGAAGCACACTTATTGAGACACAATCGAATTACTCTAAAGCAAAAAAGCAACATAATTTAGCTCACAATGTACATACCATTGCTTCAGTTGTGTCGGTTTCCAAGGACAATGTGACATTTTCACCTAATTTTCCGGCGAAAGTTCTAATCTCGAGCAATCTATTGGTTGATGCAGGAGAATACTTCAATCCAATCTCAACATCAATTAGCCCCGAATCCACCATGGATAGTGAATTTTGAAATTTTAAGGGATCTATTTATTAGCCTGAATGAATGTAAATTGGGAGTATGAATGCATACATCATCGAAACTAGCCATGCCAATTAAGGTCAGACTCTCCAATTCAGTACTAACAATTTTGATTGTATTCAATCCTAAACATAACTCAAGAGATAAGTGTACACACCTAATTTTGTCACTCCCGAACATCAATTTTACCTATCTATTTATTTATTTATTCTCGTCTTACCACATACCCTACCCTATTTAATTATCCCTTCAAAAAATGACAAAAAAAATAATACAACCCTTACCCTAACAAAATTTATCTAATCCTAACAACCTACCCAATCAAATTAGAACACCTGCCCTACCCATACCCCTACCTCACCACCCCACACCCCTATACCCACGTACCCCTCCCCTTCACGTGTTTTCTTTTCTGGATGGGATAAACCAAACACAAGGAGGAATATTCAAGGGGAACCTAGGTGATTCATATACAAATCCATATACACAGTGACATTTACAGGGGGGTCACGTTTTTCTCATCATCACAATACACATACTCCATTTTCCTTTTCCTTCTTCTTCACCAAGACACCCACACACAATCCTCACGCCCCTCTCCATTAGCAGACCATATCAAAGGTAACAACACAGAGTCCCTTCACAATTCATACCCAAGATCCACAGTTTCTCCATTGATTATACACAACAAACGCACAGCATACATACACTCCATTGAAGATGGCACACACTCTCCATCTTTGAAAATCACTTAAGAACACACCGTAAACACACAGTCAATATATCTATGCACTAATCCACCAAATTCACACTCACCTTTACACACGCAGGAAAATCTTAGAAAATCGGAGAAGACATTGAGTAGCAAAGATATCGGAGAGGAATGGAGAGAGGGTGAGAAGAGAGTGAAAAATCGAGAGAGAGAGATCGGAGACTGGTGAGTCTTCGCCTGAAGCTCGCCGGAAAGGGCTCATCCGCCGCCGAAATTGGCAAAACCAGCCCCTAAACAACTGAAGTCGACCTATTATGGGCTGATTCCGGCCAATTCCACCGAAAAATTATTCTTTCGCCCATCACCGATCACACACAGCTGCAACCTATCGGAAATCGTTCGACAACCTATGACCAAACTTCACCGGTGCTGCTGTCACTGTTTCGACAGCAGAAATACGTCGAAAAAGGTAATATTCCCACTGATTGAGTTTTGAGTGACGACAGTCGTGGATTCTCGATTTGATTTTGGGTTAGTCGTTGTCTTTGATTGGGGTCGGTCAGTTCGTGTTGAGGTTTCCTATTTGAGCTTTTGGATTTCGGACTTTGGCTTTCATTAATTCATTATTACCAGTGAAAAATCTGCGCTCTTGAGGTCCAATTCTACTCCTTTCATTCTTTATTTCATTTATTAGTGATGTTTGATGCGTTGAATTAAATATCATTAATTGCTTGTGCGTGATGTGAATGATGAATATTGAGTTTACGATAGTTGTGGATTGTTGGAACTAGTGGTGTGAATTATCATGTTTGAATTTCGGTTTAAAATTAGATCGGGGTGGGATTGAGGATTGAATAATTGATAAAAGTGAATACGTATTTGTTTTGATTCATTATTAGCGCTTTAATTTTGAATAAGCATGAATTTTGTTGAAACAGATAGGCAAACATAGGTCGGGTAGGCAAATTTAGGGATTGTGGATTGATGGAATATTTGAGTTGTGTGATTGAATGGTTTTTTTTAGCTATATTGTGTTGGGATCCTTTGTATCATTTGGCCGGGGAATGCCCCGAAGTACTTTTATTGATTTATCCGGGGAATGCCTTGAGGTATCTTGTACTTGAAAAATGTTTGTGGTGAAGGCCTGAGGCATCGGGTAAAGCACGGGAGAATAGTTAGAATTAGTATAGGTTAGATAGGATTTATTTTCGCATTTTTATATTTGGACTGTATAAATTGGACTGGACACTGTACTTTTGATTCGTTTTTGTTTTGTTTGTCTGTTTGATTATTTTACATGTTTTGTGTGGTTTGTACATTCGTAGTATCAAAATTAGCCGATTCGCTCCACCAAGCGACCGTGGTCGAACCACGGGATCGAGGGGTGCCTAACACCTTCCCCTTGGTCAACAGAATTCCTTAGCCGGAATCTCTGTTCGCAAACCAATTTCAACGAGTCAAATGGTTTTGAAAAGGATTTTAAAAGGTGACTTGGCACACCGAGTTTATGTCAAGTGGCGACTCTGAATAAAAATGTAAATAATCCCTTTTCAAAACAAATTTTCAATCTTTTGTCACTCAATAAATCAAAACCCTTTCGAACCTTAAACCATATCTTTTTGGAGACAAAAAAGGGGTGTGACAGCTCTGAAGACTCTGCTGGGGACCTGTTCAGAATTCGAGCTTATTTTGGAGTCGTATCGGTTTTTTTGGCACTATAGGTGTATAAATATTTTTTTTGTGTTGTTTTGTGTTATTGTTTTATTATTATGGAATGTTTCGTGCTCTTTGTGTACAGTATTTATCCTATGTGTTACTGCTTTTATATCTGGCATCATGTGTCTACCCCCGGCCTTCATTCTGCAACAAGTCCCTAGTACACGTGTTGTACACGACCTTTAGTTGAGTCACCCTTATTTTAGGGGGGGAGGCGTCGGTGTTATGGAGTAGGTGGAAAGCTGTCGCAGCCACTATCGACCATACGCTCCCCTGAATAGCCTTGTTAGTGAACCCCAATGTAGGTCAGCCTTTAGGTCATGTTTATGTACATCATATTGAGACCTAGCAGGGCCCACTTGGTCCTTTGTGGGAAACTCACCTCTAAAGCATCCCTATGTGCTAAATGTTGCCTCTTTGAGGACAACGTGGTCATTTGACAGACTGATTTGGAAAAAACATGTGTTAGAAGTAAAGTGTGTGGGTAATGAAAAAAAACAAGAAAAAAAAAGAGTTTCGTAGTTTTTAGAGTTTTTATGGCTTTTATTTTTCACAATTCCAAAATTCAAAAGGACTTTTTTACCTTTCGCACTCATTTTCTCAAAAACATCAAAAAGATTTTCCTTTGTCTCGTTTAGCATGCATTCACAATTCGAAAACTTCAAAAAGATTTTTTTCTTCATTCATAGGAGTGTTTATAAAAGAAAAATGCAGAAAAAAGATGTTAGAATTTTTTTTTACATTTCGTATAACGAAAATACCAAAAAGATTTTTTCTTTCATAGTTGTTGATGTCATTTTTCTGTGAAGTATCCAAATGAAAACTCAAAAGATTTTACTAACATGGTTCATCATCTGTCTTTGGTCGTGTCTCTTAAGTCAGAGTCTAGCCTGTTATTTAATCATTAATTGTCCAATCTGGACGAACTACACACCCCTGATTCTCCTCTCTCGGGAGTGAGATACGTAGGAAACCTATTGTGGGTTCGGGGATCTTATTTCAAAAATCCAAAAAGATTTTCTTCACTCTTTATTAGAGTAGGTGTTTCATATACGTCTTTAAGAGAAAACAACAAAAAAGATTTTTCCTTTAATAGGTTCAAGTTTTGTTTTCATATGAAATTCAAAATCGAAAAGCCAAAAAGATTTTCTTTGGTAATCATAGGTTTCATTTTGTATAGGGATGTTAAAGCCGAAGAATTCAAAAATATTTGCGTCATTTCTTTTGACAAATTTTTATTTTCTTTCCTTTTTAAAGTTTCAAGAAAAAGAAAATAGAAAGAAAAAGAGTTTAATCGACCATTTTGACAAGACTTCACGAACTATGCACACCTAATTCTCCTCTTTCGGGAGTGAGATACGTAGGCGCCCTTATTGGGTTCGATGATCTTTTCAAGGAAAAAAAGTGGTTTTGAAAAACCGTTGAACTCTAACCATTTGCTATCTCTTGTCCAGTTAGTTTAAGGTGGTTGGTTTGTGGCATTTTGGCTGGTCCTTCATATTGATCCAAGTCACAAAGGAAGTTATGGCCAACAAGGATACCGAGTTAGTTGTCACTAATCAGATAGGGAGTACGGGGAATGAGAATGTAGGAGATAATGAAGAGATTCAGAAATTAAGGCGGCAAATAATAGAAATGCATCGAGCTTGGGCTAATGGGTTGCCGCCTCGTCCAGTTCCCACTGATAATCTGGAATATCTTTCTAGCTTGCCTCCCGTGTCACATGCACAATTTCCCATTTTTGTTGATATGCCACAACATGCATCAGGATCAACTCTGGGACAACAATATCCAACCACTTCTAAGGTTCATTTCCTCACTCCCCAATCCAAGACTACCATATACTTGGCTCCAGCTGCTGCTCATGCTTTTGCGGCGCCAACCCCACTTGAAGCTCCTACTTTTGATGTTCATCCACAAGTTGTGCCTCCCTACTCTATAAGAGAGCCTGGATTGAATATTTTTAGTGATCATCATTATGCTCTCGAGCCCACATTTAAGTCAACCGATCCTTACGATTGCCCTCAACCGCCTGAATTTCCTCCTAACACTGAGAATCCTGTTATGATAGAAGAACAAGAGGAAATAGCAAGAAAATTGAGAAGTTTGGAACTGACTATGAAAAACTTGCAAGGACTTGGGGGTACAAAAGTGTCTCATATAAAGATCTGTGCATGTTTCCAGGTGTACATCTTTCTTTTGATTTTAAAATGCCGAAGTTTGAGAAGTATGATGGACATGGTGATCCTATAACACATTTGAGATGCTATTGCAACCAGCTAAGGGGCACTAGAGGGAAGGAAGAACTACTCATGGCTTATTTCGGGGAGAGTCTTTCAGGCCTAGCTTCGAAATGGTTTGTTGATCAAGACATTGACAAGTGGATTAGTTGGGATGACCTAGCTAATGGATTTGTGCAACAATTTCAATACAATGTGGAGTTGATACCTGACGAAAAATCCCTAACTGATATAAAAAAGAAGAATACTGAGAGTTTTAACGAGTATGCGATCAGATGACGTGAACAAGCTGCTAGAGTAAAATCGCCAATGAAAGAAAGCAAGATAGTGAAGGTGTTTATTCAAGCACAAGATGAAACATATTATCAACACTTGTTACCTACATTAGGCAAGCCATTTATTGAGGTCCTCAAAATATGGGAGATCATAGAGAATGGAATTAAGACTGGTCGCATTGTGAGTTTTGCAACATTGAAAGCGACTACTCAAGCAATTCAAAAAGGTTTAAGAAGTGTTGGAGGAAAGAAGAATGAGAAAGATGCATCTGCTATTATAGTTGGACAACAGGCACGGGCAAGAAGACTATACCATCGTTACCCACGGGCTCAAACCCAAGTTTATGGCCAAGTTCCACAGAATCCTTCCCAAAATCCATTATATTCCATTCCCCCATCTCCATATCAAGTGTATAATGCGCAACCATATGTTCAACCCCCATCTTACCCATACTGGCACGCGCCAACTCTGCCGAGTTATTCTCCAACTCCACATGCATACCGAAGCCCTTCTAGGCCTGGTTTTCAATTTAAGCCAAATAATAAAATGAGACAGAAGTCGAGGGATAGCTTCACACCCATTGGAGAGTCGTATACCAGTTAATTCCAGAGATTAGTACAGTAGGGTATGATCACTCCTCTCCTTAGGTATACTCCTGACCCACATTCAAGAAGTTTTGTACAATGTACATATCATTCCGATGTTCAGGGTCACAGTATTAAAGATTGTCGTTCTTTGAAAAGAAAAATTGAAAAGACAATTTAAGATAAATCAATCATGGTGCAGAACATTGACAGTGAGGAAAGCTCTAGTCATGCTGATATGCAAACCAGTGGCTAAGATATCAGGTTGAGCAATTGAGAAGTCACCCCTCTCCTTACTAGGAAGGGGTTTGGTAGCTTGTTTTGTTTTATTTTTTGTTCTCCAAATTATTTCAGGGTTGTAGTTCGGGATCTGTCATGTTTTGTCCTTTTGTTGTTTATGTTCAAACCCTTCTATCTTTTTTTTTTTGACTAAATAAAGTGTCTCATTTTCCTTTGTGTTTTAAATATGTGTTGTTTGTTTGTTTTCTTTACATAGTACATTTTGTGTTGACTCTAGTGATATGACATGCTAGTGAAATTTTCAGCCAGATCTTAAAATCCAGTTTAAGCATAACATTGAATCAGAGGATTAAAGTTAGAAAAAGAGAGCATATGAGAAAATAGATAGAGTGCTGAGACATTTGGTGACAAGTTAAGGCAATTATTTTGAGAATCACAAGAACAACTTGGTCATCGATCGAAAGGCAAGTCCCAATTAGGTCAAATAGTAGACGTGTGATCCATATATCAAGAGAAACAAGAAGATAAGCAGCTCCACGAAAGCATGAGTCATTTGATGTGAGGAATGTACAACAAAGGTGGAGTTTACAGAAGAAGTAGTGACGTACAGACTCAATCTGCTTAAAAAGATGTCGCTAATGATCTTCATCTCTCACTTCCAATTGCATATTATGTACTTGCATTCTCAAGGATTGATATGATGAAGGCATTTCATTCTGCTATCCAAACATTGTGTCATCCTTTGTTTACCCCATTTGAGCCTTAGTGTTATTTTCTTTCATACCCCTCTTTTGGAATCAAGATAGAGTAAGCAAAGTTCAAAGAATAGTGTCGAGTAAAAAGATAAAATCAAAAAGTTACAAAAAAGAGACAAAAATATTTCCAAAAAAAAAGAGTGTCAAGAAAAATAGAGTTAGAAAAAAAGTATCGCAAAGTGAAAAGAGCGAATAAAAGAAAAAAAAAAGAAAAATCAAATCAAAGCAAAAGAACAAGCTGCTAGAACTACGCGTGACCTGATTCTCATCTCTCAGGGGTGAGATACGTAGGCTGCCCTACTCTGGGCTCGGTCCAACCAAATAAACAATTTAGTATTTTACAGTCAAAAGAATCTGGGGCATGAGTTGATCCTCATTGTTTGAGTCAATTTCAAAAGTTGTAAGTCCCACCCCACTTCAAGTGTCGTTTGGGCCTCAAATCATCCTTTCTTTCTAACCTTATCCAAAAGTTAGGTTACAACCAAAGAAAGACCTTCATATCAATCTTTGAGAATGTTAAGGTTAAGCATGCAATAGATATGATAATGCATTTTGGGAACTACTTGTCTTTCTTGGCATAAGGAATCAGGAGAGAAATAAAAATGAGAGTCTTATAGGTGAAAACCCTCACGGGCACCGTAAGATGATAGTAAGCTGAGAAAAATAACAATGAGAGAGTCTTATCGGTGAAAACCCTCACGGGCACGGTAAAACGACAGTGAGTTGAGACAAATGAAAATAAGAGAGTCTCATTGGTGAAAAACCCTCACGGACACCATAAGGCAATGGTAAGCTAGAAAAAATGAGAGAGGCTTCTTGAAAACAAAAACCCTCCAAGGCACCACTAGCCGAACAAGGTCTTAAATGCAATTGACCTAAGGAAACAACTCAGTTTCAAGGCCATTAACTCAACAACAATTGGTAGAAAGTTTGGATAGAAAGATCAGGCAGCCTGACCCAAAATGCATGGCATAGACTTTGGAGTTGACTGTCATTTTTAGATAAATTTTTATTTCTTTGTTT
>NC_061119.1:13388009-13398475 GCF_002878395.1 Capsicum annuum | reverse complement strand
GAGGACACTATGCTAGAATCTGTGTTCAGATCGATTTAGGTAAGCCAGTAAAGACCTCTATAATTGTTGGAAACCATAAACAGCTTCTAATTTACGAAGGTGAAAAAATTCTATGTAAATTTTGTGGTTGTCTGGGGCACACGATTCAAACTTTCCCAGAGAAACTTTCAGTCCAGCAGTCGGCTTCTCTTCCTGCGCAATCTACCACCCTGAAGCCTACGAAACCCAAAGATGAGTGGAGGACTGTTGTTTTTTCATGAAAAAAGAACCCACGACAACCGGTAACTCCCAACAGAGGTAAAAAAGCGATGGTCGCGGTGCCAGGTAAGTATTCTAACTCTTCTCCCCCCAGAGCATCTTCACCTATAGCTAGCGGCATAGTTTCTCCTCTATGGCAGCAACATTCAATTGGGCCCCTTCGGGTCACTCAGCTACTAGGGCCTTTTTGGGCCCCTCAAGATCACCCCACTATCTCTACTAATATTAGCACCCCCCCCCCCCCCCCCCTAAGAAATGCTGGCCTTCAGCTTCACCCTTCTGGGCTTGTAGACAAAAATAAGCCCAGTTCTTCTAACCTGGGTGTAAATCTCAGGCCCCTCTCTTTGGGCCTAAAAGTAACACCTGAGTCCAGGTCTCATCTGTCTCTTAATAAATCTCTTAACTCTACTCATAATTCAAATAGTACCCCTTCTAACAATAGTTATGAGATAAATAAAAAGGAGATTTCCATGAGGACCCACTCTAATCATCTAATGATTAACCCCATGAACCTTCGTAACTCTCCCCCTACGCCGGCAAAAATCTCTTCCGCTTCCCCGGGGGATTTGATTGATAGTAGCACTAGCGCAGACAATGCATTCAATGCTATTAAGTTGTCCAAAGCCAAGTCCCTCCACATTCCTCTTCAGCTTCCTAATATTAACAACCAAATGAAAACCATGAAAAATAATTCTCTTCATCAAAATGAGCTTTCATCCTCCTCCAAACATGATCACCTTGATCACAACTATCCATCTACACCTGCAGTGAGAAAAGGGAATCAGATGACAATACTCATTCAAAACCCGAGCTATATGGCTCTATTGGCAATAGAGTGCCTCAATCAGGGTCTTCAACAGTTTTGTCTGAATGTCTAGATGGCAACATTGATACAAATTTTCAACCCAAACTTTCACGGGGAACTAACTCTATCGACCATAACAAAAATGATGAGTCTCACCAACTCAAGCCTTCCTTTCTTCCCTCTTCTGAACCCACTTCTCTTAACTCTGGGGCCTCATTTTGTGAGACCCAATGGGGAAAACCTCTTCCAGCTAAATCAAACTCCTTTGAGTATGACCCTTTCATGTACGCCCCAGAACATAGAAGTCGCTAAAAGAGAAAAGACCTTGGAAGCTCTGAGGGTGAGCAACAGGGAGATGGAAACACTCTTAGATCAACTGAGGATCCCCATGACGGATGCACTCACTTTGAAAAGGCCTGTAAACCTAGTCTTCGAGGGTCTTGCATAAGAGATGGTCATTGTTCTCTTACCCCGAGACATTTCAAGAATGGAAATAGGCTTAGGTATTTCAAACCCTATGATAGGGGATCATTACAAAGACAAGATTTCCTCACTCTCCAGGAAGAGGAAAAACATGGATCAACCGAGTTCCTCGAATTTTTTAAGGAAAGGGAAAACAGTATTACATGAGAATCCCCATCCACCAAAGATAGTGATACAGAATTTACTAATATGGATGCTAGAGGGGATAATAATGCAAAATTTATGAGGAACTATAAGTCTTTAGTAGATATCCACCAACCGTCCATTCTTGCTCTCTTAGAGACTAAAATGTCTGATCAAAAAGGACTAGCTGATGAGTTGGGTTTCCCTTGTTTTATCCAATCTTCTGGCACTAGTACCTTTAGGGTATGTTCATCTGCTGGAAGGATGATAACATCGCCATCAAAGATATCTCCATCTCTTTCCAAGTCATCCATGTTACTGTCAAGGTGAGTTTCCCCCCTTCTTGTTGGATTTTCAGTGTTATTTATGCTAGTAATTTTCCCCCTTAGAATAGTTTTGTGGGACCAATTAATGTGTTTAGATGACTCTCTTCAGGCTCTTGATAGTGATTGCTGGATACTGGGTGGGATTTTAATGAGCTCTTAAAAGCTTCTGAGAAATTTGGGGGTAGTAGTATAAATCTTGTTAGGTCTTCTTTCTTCTGGGAATGCATAAATCATTGTAAGCTTATAGACTTAGGATTTAAGGGTAGTAAGCTCACTTGGTCTAACATGAGATTAAGCATAGACAGAATCTTATTTTGGAGAGACTTGATAGATTTTTTTCTAATGACTTTTGGATTCACCTTTTTTCTGAGGCTTCAGTCATTTACTTACCTAGAACCCATTCTGATCACTCCCCCTTTCTATTGACCTTTTTTAGACCTACCCAGACCATCCCTAAGCCTTTTAAGGTTGAGTCCATGTGGTGCTACCATGCTAATTTCCCTAACCTAGTGTCCCAGTTTTTCCCTGAAGGCTCCAGTTTTACTGGAGATATTTCTGACTTTGAAGAGGTTGCTAAATCTTGGAATAGAACTGTATTTGGTAATATTTTTCATAAAAAAACATCTCTTAGCTAGGTTGGCAGGTATCCAAAATTCTCCTAACTATCCCACAAGCTTCTTTATACATAACCTTGAAATAGAGCTTACCAGACAATATAGCTCTATTCTCAAGAATGAGCAAGATTTCTGGATGTTAAAATCCAAAATAAACTAAATTATGAAAGGGAATACAAATACTAAATTCTTCCATTCCTCCACTCTTAATACAAGGAGGAGGGACAGAATCAACTCTCTTAGGAGCATGGTATTTGGATCCATGATCAAGTTGGTATCAAGGACACCATTCTGTCTTTCTATACTTCTCTTTTCACTACTAATCATCTTAGTGCCAATATTATATGTCAGCTCAATCCTTCTCTATTCCCTTCTCTGCTCACCCTCTTCTTGATTTTATCCCTTGCTTAGCAGAGATTAGAGCAGTTGTCTTCTCCTTCAAACCTTTCAAGGCTCCTGGTTCTGATGGAATGCATCCCTTCATGTACCAAAAATTTTAGGATACCTTTGATCCTCTGCTCCTTGACTTCTGTACATAGACCTTCTCTAATGGTATTATGGATACAAAAGTCAATTTTACATACCTTTGTCTTATTCCTAAGTATAGAAATGTCATAACTCTTTAAACTTTAGACCTATTGAGCTTTGCAACACTCAGTATAAGATCATTACCAAAATCATTGCAAATAGAATCAAACCTATCCTCCAATCCATAATTGGTCACACTCAAGCCAGTTTTCTGTCTAAAAGAAGAGCTTCTGATAATGCCATCATTGTACAAGAATATATTAATTACTTTAGAAGAATGAAAGGAAAGAGACATAATATGCTTCTAAAAATTGATCTTAAAAAATCCTTTGATAGGCTGGAATGGTCCTTCATTAGGCAAGACCTAGTTTATTTCAATCACCCCGGACTCTCCAAACTTATCATGTTCTGCATCTCCTCCTCTTCTATTTCCATGCCTGTTAATGGAGGCTACACCTATAGTTTCAAGCCTTCCAGGGGTATAAAACAAGGGGATCTCCTATCCCCTTATATTTTCATCCTTTGTATGGAGCTCCTGTCTAGAAGGATTAATCATGAAGTGGACGCTCTTCAGTGAAATCCCATTCAGATTAATCATAGAGGGCCAAAAATCTCCCACTCTTTCTTTCGGATGAACTTACCCTATATGCTAAAGCTGATATTCTTAACTGCACTATCATTGTTAGAACTCTAACCAGCTTCAGCACTTACTCTGGCTGAAAAGTAAATCTCACCAAATTTAAGGTGTTTTTCTCTTATAACTATCACTCTTCTACTAAGGATCATCTCTCTTCTACTCTTAACATTAAGGTCAGCAACTGTTTTGGGAAGTACTTGGGATTCCCTATGTTCCGTGACCCTTCCAAATTCAATGACTTTCAGTTCATTCTTGATAACTTGAGCACCAGATTAGCTGGTTGGAAGGTTAAATTCTTAAACATGACCGGTAGGACCACTCTTGCAAAGGTCAGTCTGGAAGTATCCCCAACCATGTCATGCAATATATCCTTCTGCCTAGAAAGATACATAACCTTATTGATAGGGATCAAAGAAACTTTATAGAGGGCACTACCGAATCCAAAAAAAATGCACATGGTTTTTTGGGACACTATCATCCAACCCAAACACTTGGGTGGTCTGGAAATGCAAAAATCTAGTATCAAAAATGACACCCTACTTTGCAGCTTATCCTGGAGACTGCACTCAAATCCCTCCCCCTTATGGGCTAGTGTTCTTACCCAAAAGAACATTCTTAACACTAGAAGACATATCTCCTCCCATTCTAGAATCTGGAGGAATGTTCATAGATTTTGGAACCTCTACCATGATCTTTTCCATTAATCTATCAATAATGGCACAAAGATAATATTTGGAGACATAGATGGGTCCCAAACCACCCCCTCTATGCTCCATTATTCAAGGACCTCTCCCCAAACCCTGTCCCTCCTTGCAACTTTCTTTCTTTTGGAAAAATGAAAATTGGAATTTTGAATCCCTCCCTTTTGACATTCCCAACACCATTGGATTTGGCATCAAAAACTCCTTCTTGCCAAAATATCAAAGTCAATATGAAACTCCTCTCTGGCTCCCACGAGCAATGGAGTCTTTTCTTGCAAAACTGCCTACCACCACATATTCTATTATAGGCAACACTCAAGTCATAGGTACCCTCATCTCGGTTGGATTTGGAAGCTTCAAATTCCTAATGAAATCAAGTTCTTTCTTTGGCTCCTTCACTGTGAAAACTTTCCCACTAATTCTACTTTGGCCTACAGGGGTTTAAACATTCTTCCTTACTATCATATTTGTAATCATTAGTTGGAAGATATACAACACCTCTTCTTCAACTGTTCTCATGTTGTATCTTTCTGGCAAGACCTTATTCAAGGTTATAATGGAGACAAAGCCATTCCTCACCATCTTTTCCATCCTTCTCTATGGAATAACACTTGGAAGTTGCTTAAGGATTCTAGTTATGACAACCTTCTTGACTGGGCAACTTTACTTCCCTTTTGCCTTTGGACCATCTGGAAGAGTAGAAATTCTAATGTTTTAAATAATAAATCCTTACCCCCGTCCTTCAAAATGGCCTACTCAGAGGCAGTCGAATTCTTTCATCTAAAAACTCACCCAATCCCTAAGCTAAATAACTCTATAGAATTCCACTGGATCTCATACCCAAGGCACTTCTATAAGCTCAATACTGATGGGTTTAGTTTTGGAAATCCTGGTAGGGGTGGAATAGGTAGTGTTATAAGGAACTCGAATGGTGATTGGATCTTAGGCTTCTCACAGAGTTTTTTGCATGCCACTAACAATTTTATGGAACTTGTAGCTCTTAGAAAAGGCCTGGAGCTAGTCTTGGAGCAAAATCTTCACCCTATTGTTATAAATATTGACTCTGAAATTGTGATCCATATGCTTTAAAATGAAAATCCACTCTTTAACCCTTACATTCATGATTGCAGGTTGATGCTAAAAAGACTAAGTGGACTCCCTGTCCAATATAGGTATCGATAACAAAACAAAGTAGCGGATGCTCTAGCAAAGAAGGTGATAAACAGGACTTTTTTTAGAACTACAATTTCTTGCCCTCCCTCTTTTTGTAGCCTATACAGTATGAGAAGATATGGGAGGAAAAAAACTACTGTAGGGAAATTTCACATCTGTAAATGCTTGCACTGCGCCGATTTTTTTGTGTATTAGAGTCAGACTGAGCTCAAACTTTTCTTATTATTACTTATTATAAGGGAGGATGTTTCATTTCCATCGTCCTCACATCCTTACAGGGGCTAATGAGAATTTCACAGGTGACTATTTCAGTTTGTACATTATCCTCAATTTTTTTATTACTACCATTCCCACATGGAACGTAATATAAAAGGAATAGGCCCCACATGAAAAGTAATTTTTTTAGTATCTCTCTTTAAGTGGGCCCTACTTCCATCACTACTTTTCTTTTCCTTATATTTTCCCTTTATATATTGTTTGACTTTTGTGAATTTGATACATATTTACAAAAACTTTTAAAGATATATAATATGCCTCAAACTTTGTGAAAATGTTCAGATATAACCTCCGTTAAAATTTTAGCTCATCAATGCCTTTGTCGTCCAAGTTTTGGACCATATATACCCCTGTTGCTAAGTTTTTGGTCATATATACCCCTGCTGTCGTTAATTACTTTGTTGGGATTTCCCAACTCATTTTTCTTTTTTTCTTAATTTGTCACATTATTTTTTTATTGTCACATCATATATAATTAAATTCACTCTTTCTTCTACATATTAAACGACAGTCAAATGCTCTCATCTACCTTACAATCTCTTTGGATTTTTTCTAATTTATCGAAATTCTTTTGCTGTATTTTCAGATTCTTGCGTAACCGTTCCTTTCATACATACATACATATGTATAAAAGATATCCTTTTAATTGACAATTTGATTTTGCTGTCTCTATATTGACCGACTCTTTTACACTTCTACATTTCAATTTATCACTTGGCTTTTCCTTATTCTTCTTATTCTTGATGTTAGATTGACAGTGGTGCGAAAGATGGAGTCGGTTGATACGATACTAAAATAATTGGCAGTTGGTAAGAACTTTAATTCTTGATTTTCGTCTCAATTGTACATTGAGTTTTTATGAGGTACTCTTACTTTTTTTATTTTTTTACTTGATGATTCTTGAGGTTATGCAAGAATCGAAAACACACAACAAAGGAATTTTGACAAATTAAAGAAAATTCAAAGAGATTGTGAGGTAGATGAGAGCATTTGACGGATATGGTTAATGTGTAGAAGAAGGGGTGGGTTTAATTATATGTGATGTGGCAATTAAAAAGTGATGTGGAAAATATGATTTATAAAAAAAAAAAAAAGAAGGAAAAAAGGGGTTGGAAAGTTTTAGCAAAGCAATTAACGACAACAGGGGTATATATGATTCAAAACTTGACAACAGGGGTATATATGACCAAAAACTTAGCAACAAGGGTTTATGTGGCCCACGACTTTGACGGTAAGGGCATTGATGAGCTAAACTTTTAACGGAGAATATATCTGAACATTTTTGCAAAGTTTAGGGGTATATTTGACCTTTTTTCCTTTATTAAATTAATTTAATTAATAATCTTCTTAACCATTGTATTTATTTATTATCGTTTCTATTTTTTAATTTACTTCATTTAAATTGTGCACACTCTTTAATAAATCACTTACTCCTATAAAATTAAAAGTAATTTTATCAATATATCCCAAATTAAATCTTATATTATTTTTCAAATTAATAATAATCACATTTATTGAACAAGGACATAATAAGAAGATTTTGTTCAAACTATTCTTGAAAGATTAAAGGAGCAAGTGCATAATAAGAAGATTTTGTTCAAACTATCTTGAAAGATTAAAGGAACAAATATTTAAGAATATAAGCACAATTCAAATGAAGTAAATAAAAAAAGGCATTACCAAAAAAAAAAAAAAAAGCAAAATGGTTCAGTGGACCCCTGTACTATATCGGTTTTGTAAGTTGGACACTTCTACTTACATGTTTGTCATTTGGACCCTTGAACCAATTAAAAAGCAGCGTTTGAAACTTTATTTTTGGTGAGTGTAACACACTCTCCCATGTCAGCTACCACATAAGCTGTCACGTGTCACGTCATCTACCACATCATTTTCAAGTGTTCATTAAATTCCAAGTCATTTTTAAAATGCTACATGACAAATTAAATATTAAAATTAATTTAAGTAAACAAAAAAAATTATAAATTATAGAAAAATTTAAATAATCATTTTTAAAATTAAATATCCAAATAATTAAATTATAAAATGTCATTTAATTTATTTTTGCCCACAAATTAAATATCAAATTCATTCCAAATAATTAAAATTCTTCTCCAACTAATTTAAATTTTAAACTATAAATTCATATATACAAACATAATGAATTTTCAAATTTTAAATTTTAATATCTTTAACAAATTCACAAAAACTTTAAATTTTTTCAAGCTTAATCCCAAAAAAATATGAAAAGATTCAAATTTAAATTTTAATTAAAAAAATGAAAAGATATTCAATTGAGACAAAAAAATTTAAAAAAAATTGAAGGTGGTGCTGGGGAGGGGGCTGGCGTGGGGGCTGGACGAGGGGTTGGGGGTGGAGAGGGGGGCTTGGGCGGGGCTGGGGTGGGGTGGGGAGGGGCTGGACGGGCTGGGGTATGGTAGGGAGGGGGCTGGGATGGGCTAGGATGGGCTGGACTGGACTGGGGTGGGGAGGGGTTGGACGAGCTGGGGTGGGGTAGGAAGGGATTGGATGGGGTGGGTGGGGTGGAGAAGGGCTGAGGGTGGGGTAGGGAGTGGATGGGGGGATGGGGTGGGGTGGAGGAAGTGCTAGATGGGGTGGGGGCTGGGGTGAGATGGGGGGTTGAATGGGGGTGGGAGGAAGGGTGGTCTTTTTTTTATTTTTTATTTTTAAATTTATTTATTTTTATTTTTTTCAAATATTTTAAATTTAAAAAATTAGAAAAAAGTTGACTATCCATTTTTTATTTTTTTAAAATTATTTTAATATAAAATTGACCCCCACTCGCACCCCAGACGAGTGACTACATTCTCTTTGTCCTAGTCAGCATTTGAATACCACATAGGCTTGGTCAATGGTCAAAGGATGCAAAATGCTGTTTTTTAATGAGTTCAATGGTCTAGATGACAGACATGTAAGTAGAAGTGTTCAACTTACAAAACTGACATAGTACAGGGGTCCACTGAACCATTTTGCTCAATAAAAAAATAGGGGGAGGAAGGAGGGGGGAGTACTAATTTATATAGGTATTTAATGCTAAGAAAAAAAAATTAAAAAAAAAGCTCTCCTAATTTGTTGAAATAGATGAGTAAAATAAATATTTATTTTTTATATAGAGGTCAAGTAAAATAAAACGGAGCGAGTATAGCTAGCTTTTTGGCCATGAATATCGGGAGTAATTTTTAAAAATTTATTTTCAAATATCTATTTAGCCATGATATTTTATCAAATTCTTCAAATTCATTCATAAAGCTTTAAAAAAATTCTAAGTAAGACGCTTGTCCAAACACATCTTTAAATTTCAAAAAACACAATTTTAAAAATTCAAATTTGCAAATTTCATTGAATAGAATTACATGTTGACATTTCGCAAAATGCAAAAATATTTTTTAATTTATGATCTTCATCTGTAATTATTATATTTTATTATTTCAGATACTAGAATATGAATCACTTGAGTCTCTTGGGTTTTTTAGAAGCAATCTCTTTACCTCACTGAGGTAGGGATAATATATGCATACACTTAATCTCATTGGACATATTATTATTAAATCACTTGTGTCCTTTGATATTTACTAATTTTATTTCTCCATAAATTGATGTTTTTGATAATTATGAAAATTTATATCTGAGTTAAGCCCGGGCCACTTAGAACTAGTTTCTATATTAATGCAATTCTACTTTACCAAACTAAAAAAAAAATTCTCCACTTTTAGAATTAATATTTTATTAAAATATCAGTAAATTATAAAATTCTAAAGTAATAATACATATACAAATATACTGTAACTAAATAACTTTCATAAATATTTAATACATTCTAGGAAGAATATAAAAATATATTTTTATCAAATTTTAATTTGTATTTGATGTTCTCAAATATGGATGTTACAACAAAACACTCAAATTTAGATTCGTTAGCCTTCGACGCAACGACACAGGACGAAGAACAAGACCCAGTGTTACAATGGAGATATGTGATTTATTACTGCAACACCTTAGGATATTTTATCATCTTATTTATGAAATGTGCAACACCTTAGGATATTTTATTATCTTATTTATGAAATGTGGTTTGCTTATTTAGTAAGATTATATAAAATTTGAAGAACTTCAATGTCTAGATCTAGAGACACATCTTAATCATCCACATATCCATTCAAATTCTGACATCTCAAACTTAATAAAAACAAATAAGGCCTAACACGGCCAAGAATCACTAATAGGTAATTCCATCGTGTTTTTTGGATCAAATTTAAAAGTGGACAGCCTGGTACACTAAAACTCCCGCTATGCGGCATTTGGGAAAGGGCTGGTGTTACACTAATTAGCTAATTAGAATTGGAAATTGCCATGTCAACAATTAGCTAATTAGAATTGGAAATTGCCATGTCAGCAAAATCTGTTATAACTGACAGTTAGTTAAACTAACCACTGTTCATTACTGTTACATTGAGATATTGTTCAAGAAAGGTAGTTGAGCTGATAGTTAGTTGAGAATTAGAGGGAGTGGGTCAATTCTACAAT
>NC_061119.1:13384550-13387909 GCF_002878395.1 Capsicum annuum | reverse complement strand
AATTTCCAATTCTAATTAGCTAATTAGAATTGGAAATTGCCATGTCAACAATTAGCTAATTAGAATTGGAAATTGCCATGTCAGCAAAATCTGTTATAACTGACAGTTAGTTAAACTAACCACTGTTCATTACTGTTACATTGAGATATTGTTCAAGAAAGGTAGTTGAGCTGATAGTTAGTTGAGAATTAGAGGGAGTGGGTCAATTCTACAATGGTATATAAACTAGTGAAGTGTACAAGAGTTTTAGAATAATACAATTCATTGTTTTCTTCTCTAAAATCTCTCTTCTCTTCTTATTCTCTTCTTCTCTGTTCTTAACTTGTGGTGCTGTTCTGCAATAGCTTATTCCAAATCCTTGAATCGTCAGTGATTCAAGCTATTTGGGTAACATTGGTATCAAAGCTTTTCGTTCCTTAGAACAATGATGAAAAGTAATAGGGGAATTGATGGAGCAACCAGTAGTGAAATAGGTGAACTAAGGGAGATGATGCAAAAAGTTTTGACAGAGGTAGGAATAGGTGAACTAAGGGAGATGATGCAAAAAGTTTTGACAGAGGTAGGAACTCTGGCAGGAGAAGTGTTGACTCTCAAGGGATTGGATCAAGCAGTAAAGAGAGAAATTGGCCTCGACAGGTGATCAAAGGGGTAAATCTCCTTCAATTGTTCGAGAAAGGGAAGGCTTAAATGATGTACCTAGGCAGTTTGATGAAAGGTCACAAAGGGAGAAAAGTACAGGCAGTTACAACAATCATCATTTCCAATTCTCAAGGTGGTCATGGTTGGATTTCTTGAAGTTTTCAGGAGAGGATTTGAGGTCATGGTTGTTCAAGGTGGAGCAATTTTTTAATATGGAAAATGTTCCCATGGATGAGAGGGTAAATGTTGCATCCGTGCAATTTAAGGGTGAAGCTGTCCAGTGGCACTTAGCTTTCATGAAGTATAGGCAGTACTTACATCCACCAACATGGAGTGAGTATGCTATGGCCTTAGTTGAAAGATTTGGGTCAGACTATGATGATCCCATGGAAGAAATAAAGAAGGTGAGACAAACAGGATCCGTGAAAGATTATCAGGCTATTTTTGAAAGGCATCTAACTAGAGTCAACTTATCAGAGGAAAATGCAATCAATTGTTATCTTGGAGGGTTAAAGAATGAGTTAAATATGGTAGTAAAGATAGCAAATCCAAGGACCTTATCTCAAGTCTACAAATCAGCAAGGATGCAAAAGGCATATTTAGAGGCTATGAAGCAACCTGTTCAGAATTTCAATCACAATAAGAGGTATGATCAAAGGTTTCAAAGTAAACCTCCCTTATTACCTACTCCTACTAGCAATGCAGTTGCACCAACATCTAAAGGGGTCACTAGAAGGACTTTGAGTCCTGAAGAAATGAATGAGAAGAGGTCCAAAGGGTTATGTTACTTCTATAATGAGAAGTATGTATTTGGTCATAAGTGCACAAACTTGAAACAATTGTATTTGATAGAGGTAGTACAGAATGAAGAAGTAGAAAGTGAACATGAAGAAGAACCAGCAAATGATAATGAAGAAAGGCTGGAATTGATTAGGCCCTTAGAGCATATGGAAATCTCTGTTCATGCCCTTAATGGATCATTAGGATTCAGGACATTAAGAGTGATTGGTTACCATTCAAAGAAACCTCTCCATATTTTAGTGGACACAAGTATTTCACATAATTTCATTGATCCGGAGGTTGTGAAGGAGTTAGGATGCCAAGTGACATCTACTACTCCTCAGGCAGTGACTGCAGCTAATGGTAATGACATGCAAGTGAGTAAGATGTGCAGACTCTCTTGGCCATTACAAGGGGTGGAGTTTTCAGCAGAATTTTTGCTCTTACCATTAGGGTCTTGTAGAGTGGTCTTAAGGGTGCAATGGCTATTATCTCTTGGAGATATCAAGATGAATTTAAGGGATCTGACAGTGGAGTTTTGGTACAAAGGGAGAAAGCATATTCTCAAAGGAGTTGGCAGACAAATTAAAACCACAGGAGCTGGAAAGTTAGCTAAGATATCCGGTATTAACTCTCAATTGTGCATGATTCAAGTTGTGCCTACTATGACTAGCAAAGATCAATGGTATTCAGTTGATGCTAAGGAAAGTCTTGAGGGTGATCCTAGATTGATGAGTCTCTTACATAAGCATAAGACCTTGTTTGAAGAACCCCAATAATTACCTCTATCTAGGGTAATCTTTGATTATAGAATAGTATTGTACAACAATACTGGACCTATAACCAAGAGGCCGTACTGATATCCTTCTGTCAAGAAGGACATTATTGAGGTATTAGTTCAGCAGATGTTGGATTAAGGGGTGGTGCAACCTAGTTGTAGTCCATTTGCAGCTCCAGTTGTATTGGTTGGCAAGAAAGATGGTACATGGAGATTGTGTGTTAATTATAGAGACTTGAACAAACAAACTGTCAAGAACAAGTTCCCAATTCCAGTTGTTGAAGACTTGTTGGATGAGCTTGGGGGTTCTGTAATTTTTTCTAAGATTGACCTTAGATCTGGTTATCACCAGTTAAGGATGGAAATTGATGATATTCCTAAAACAACTTTCAGAACTCATTCTGGGCATTTTGAATATGTGGTTATGCCTTTTGGGCTATCAAATGCACCTGCTTCATTTCAGGGCTTGATGAATGTTGTATTCAAGGACTTTCTGAGGGAATATGTCCTGGTATTCTTTGATGACATGTTAATAAACAGCAGAAGTATAGATGAGCATATAGAACACTTGAGTTCAATTTTTGAGGTTATACAACATCACCGGTTATTTGCTAAGCACTCCAAATGCTTTTTTGGAGTCAAAAGGATTGAGTATCTAGGACATTTCATCACTCAAGAGGGAGTGTCTATAGATCCTCTGAAGATTGTTGCTGTAAGAGATTGGCCAACTCCAACAACTATTAAATAGTTGAGAGGTTTTCTTGGATTAGCTGGGTATTATAGAAGGTTTATTCAGGGTTTTGGGACTATGTTACCTTTGAATGATCTCCTGAAGAAGAACAAGTTCCAGTGGAATGATGAAGCTTCTAAGGCACTTACACAACTTAAGGAGGTATTGACAAAAGCACCTGTATTAGCTCTACCTGACATAACTAAGTTGTTTATACTGGAAACTGATGCTAGTGGAGTAGGGATTGGGGTTGTACTAATGCAAGAAGGTCACCCATTGCATTTATTAGTAAAGGCCTTTCACCTAAACATGCAGCCTTATCAGTGTATGACAGATAACTACTTGCTATTGTACATGCTGTAACCAAGTGGTTATATTATCTCCTGAATCAAAAGTTTGTCATTAGAATAGATCAAAAGGCTTTGAAGTATC
>NC_061119.1:13368582-13381550 GCF_002878395.1 Capsicum annuum | reverse complement strand
GGATCATCAATATAGGAGGTTTAAGAATATGGATCTTTCTCTCATACGTTATCGCTATGATGCATTATTTTTGAATATTGTTGCTACGAGGGAAAGAGCACGCGCCGCCAATGAAGAACAAATTTCTTAAATTGAAGTAGATTTGAACAAAGAAAAAAATGATTTTAATCATTTTGACAAAAAACACTTCATTAATCTCAATGATGAAGGAAGTGATGACCCACATGATATGAATTCTCTTATGTTTCCAAACCATCATTAAAAAGAGAACTTTCAACAAATGATATAGGAACTAGAAATCGAGTAAAAAAGAGTAAGACAAAATCTGCTAGAGAGGAACTACACTCTATAGTGGAGTTAATGTCAAGCAAAAGTACTGCCACATCTAATGCAGTAAAGGATCCCACCATTGATAAGTGTATGGACTTTTTGGCAAGTATTTCCGAAATTGTTATCCCGTCTGAAATCTACAACTATCCAGTCAACTTATTTCTAAAGAAAGACGTCCGTCAAATATTTCTTAAGATGACTAGTGATGAAGCTCGAAAGTCTTGATTGACATATAACTATGAGTTATACCTCCTTAAGAAAATGTGAAGGATGTATTCGGTTGATTTTAGTACTTTTGTTGTTTGATGTGTGTTATTATGGTTGTACGCGTGAACTTTATACGCTATGGTTGTATGATTAAAACCCTTTTAAAATTGAGTTGACTTTATTTGTATGTTGTATGTGTGTGTATTTTATACATATGTATGTTCTATTGATTTTCACTTACTAGATGAAGAGTATGCAATGAGATATGAATTACATAGATTCATAGTGCATCTTATAAATTAAATTATGTTGTTGTACCATACTCTACTAATATGAGGATTATGGGATTCTTACACTCCCATACTCTACTAATGTGAGGCATTTTTGATTTTCAGTTAAATGGAGAGTTTGGATATTAGCATATCTCCTGATTTAAGTGACTTATTAGATGAAGAAGATGAAGGATTGGAAAAAGTTCGCTAAGAGCAAGACAAGGAGTGGATGACTTTGTGTCAACTAGCACGTAAATATATTTTGACGTATTGCGAAAAGTACTTATGCAAGCAACCTTGTCGTACATCAAAGCGCTCCGGACATACATTTATTCAAGAGATATTACGAGGAAATGAAACCCGTTGTTATGAAAATTTTTGATTGAAGAAAGCGGTGTTTATTGATTTATCCAATGACTTAACCGAAAAATATGGGCTTAAATCCACTCGTGGAATTTCTACACACGAAATGTTAGGCATGTTTTTGATGATTTGTGCACATGGAGCGGGAAATCGAATGATACAAGAAATCTTTCAACATTCTGGAGAGACGGTTCATAGACACTTTCATAGTGTTTTAAATGTTGTTTCTAAGCTTGCAAGAGATATCATTAGACCACGTTTAAATTACAATGATGGTGTAGGAGCTCACAAGCCATGCAACGAGCGATATTTGCCCTTCTTTAAAGTAAGTTGCACTTTCTCCAAATATATACTTTATTATACTTAATATTTAATTTCTCTCTTGATTATTTTCTTAAGTTAAATTTATATATGTATATACTTGTAGGATTGCATTGGGGCACTTGAAGGCACACATGTTAAAGCTAGATTGCCGCAAGGTCAAGAAATTCCGTATATTGGTCGTAAAGGTTATCTGACTCAAAATATTCTTGCCGTTGTAGATTTTAACATGTGTTTTACATTTGCATTGGCTGGGTGGGAAGGATCGGCTCATGACAATCGTATATTTCGTGAGGCTCTTCATAGACAAGAACTCAACTTTCCACATCCGTTGAAAAATAAATATTATCTAGTTGATTCTGGATATTCACACACGAAGGAATACATGGCTCCTTACAGAGGAGATAATGTGAGGTATCACCTTTTTGACTTTCGACGTGGTGCAACACGACAATTGCGGGAGCGAAGGGGACGCATTGAAAAATTTAATTATTTGCATTCTTCTTGTAGAAACATAGTAGAACGCACATTTGGTGTATGGAAAGCGAGATGGTCTATTTTGCGCCACATGCCTTACTATAACATTGACACTCAAAGGGATATTGTAATTGCTACTATGCCCATTCATAATCACATTAGAAAAAAGTGCAATGTGGATAATGCATTTCAAACAGCTGAGAATGAAAGATATAGTCCATCGGTTGATTTTGATGTAGGCACAACTTCAACGGCTAACAATATAGACGACGAAAATGTGAGTGAGGAAAGTAATGTGCATTGGGTGTGGCTTCGGGATATGATTGCTACTGATATTTGTAATGCTTAATGCTTGTACTAATTGAATATTTTCACTTTTTGTATTTATGGCGAACTTAACTCTAGCCATATTAGTACCTCTTTTGTATGAAACTATTTATCTATTCTTGTAATTATAATGATTAGTAACATGTATATTTTGCTTAATGATAAGCTCAACATATATTAATATTATCCTCGAAGGTTAAAAGCAACAAGTTCAGTTTAATAAGAAAATGGAAGTGTTGTCACAAATTGCACCTTAATGATACTAAATCTTAACGTAACCATGAAGAAACAAATAATCTTTTAATATATAACTATCTTTTTCAAACACAAACATTCAACACTTAAACTCTTAAAAAAAATATTTTTTTAGCGCACAAATTAATAGTCATTCATGAAAATATTTTTTTTAATATATATATATATTAAAATATATATTAATTTTAATTTGAATCACTTTAGCAATAAAAACTAATAATAATCAACTCTATATATTACTAACAGCTATAAGGGTATTTCAGTCATTTTGACCAAAAAAAAAATGCTTAAAAGCATTATTTACCAAACACATCAATAACTTTTTTCCAGTTTCAGCACTTTTACCCAAACACTTAATTGCTTATTTTTAAAATAAGCTTAGCACCTTCAAAAGCACTTTTAAACTTTTTTTCAGCCTATCCAAACGGGCTCTATAAGTTCCAAAAAAAAAAAAAAAAGGCTAGGATTTGGTGCTTCTTGTTTTTGGCTTAAAAAAGGCCAAAAATAACTTTTTTTTAAGCAATTAGAAAAAGTGTCGAACACATTTTTAAGCAAAAAGCAACTTATAATCTATTTTGACTAGATTATAATCTCTTCCAAACACCCACTTAACCACCTTGAACTAAAATCTAGTGCACCAAAGAAAAAGAGAAGCTACCTCAGGAAAAGGAATGCAGAACTAAGTTGAACTCCATATTGCAGCATTGAAATTTTCCAACTCTTTTGAGCTCGATCCATATACCGCTTTAATTGTATCTATGCAACAACTGCAATCGAATCATTTTCTTAATCAAGACAGCAGTATCGAATAGAATGTCACTGGTCAAGACGCGAAACTTCCGTAAACTATGTAAGCAATGAATAAATAAGCAAACATCGATGAATTACCTGCAAGCCTCCTTGTTGAACTTCTTCTTTTCAATCCCATACAGTGTCTCAAAGATGGCCGGTTCCACCCGACAAAAATATGGACGATCTAAAGCAAAAACGAAAACAAAAAATTAAGAAATTCACCAATATTAACAGACTTACAGAACAACAAAAAAATCATCGGAAGATAAATAATGATAGCTCCAAACCCCGAAAGGGAGGAAATCAAGTTTCACCTGCATAAATGGAGCATTTTCTTGTGCTCTTGTCAAAATGTATGCACCATCCATCAGAACCCACCAAGCTGTTGAATAACTGAAAAGAAAAATCCACATAAAAAACCTCAAACTTTATATGATAGTCTCCTCATTTTAGATATCCCAAAATATTGACACAAATCTACTTTTGATAACAATTTGTGCATTTTACAACAATAATATACCCAATGTATTTGATAAAGAAATGGATCTTGGGCCTAACTCAACCTCGAAAGCTAGCTCATGAGGGAGGATTGCCCAAGACCATATAAGGAGACCAAGGACCCTTTAACCCACCGATATGGAACTCCAACACCCCGCAAGCCCAAGGCTGGAAATCTGGAGCGTGGACATATAAGACAGGGGCCTAACATCGAAAATAATAAACTGGGTGGGTCTGACTCTAATACCATGATAAAAATAGACTTTGGGCCTAACTCAACCTCAAAAGCTAACTCATGAGGGGAGGATTGCCCAAAATCATATAAGGAGATCAAAGACCTTTAACCCACCGATGTGGGACTCCAACAGTATTCCCACAGTGGGGTCTGGGGAGGGTAAAGTGAACACAGACCATATCACTACCTAGAGAGCTGTTTCCGGTGGACCCCGGCTTAGTACCGATAGCAGTATAACAAACTTAAAACATAAATGCATAATTTGTGCATTTGGAGTACTAAAATATGTAACACAACATCTATTAATTATATCACAAAATATTTTCGATAGCATTTTGCTTACGCCTTACTGTATTTGCCAGGAGAGGTGCATAATTAAAACACAAAATAATGAACAATAAGAACACCTCAACATCAGAAGGGTCGTCAAAAATCTCTTCAGCAGAAGGAAAATTTGGCCCTTTTTCAAGTTTACAACATGCTCCACACTTCTCAACGCACTGCCATTTGGGTTCTTTGTTTCTGCCGTTAAATCCTGACGTCGTTTTCTTGACGGTGATCGACGGTGGTGGTGGTACACTGGGATTGGGGGTGGTTAATTTTCGTTTGTTACCGATTTGGGGATTAGGGTTCGGTCTCCGACGCGCCGCCGTGACAACGGTGGCAAAACACGGCGGAGCTACCGGAGATAGAGAAACAGACATTTTGATTATTTTTTTTGTGGACTGATTGGGAGCCATTGGCGCCATATTTTTATCTTTACTGGTCGCATTTGGTCCGTTTAGAGCCACATACAAAATTAATACTCCCTCCATTTAAACAAAAGTGACTATTTTTTTTTAATTTATTTCAAAAAAAATAATTTTTTTATTTTTTTGTAATACTTTAATTTTAAATTTTCACATAAAATATTTAGGATCACATAGGGCATTTTGATACATTTGACACAATTTTAATTTAAGGTCACAAAAATAAAAAATCTTCTTTATTTTTTTAAACTTTATGTCAAGTTAAAGTAGGTCATTCTTTTTTAAATGAAGGAAATATTAAATTTTATATTTATATTTTTTTAAATCTTGTTGCTATTCTTATTTTTTATTTTTTTATTTAAATAAATTATATTAGCTAGCTCGACATTCTAGATTTCTAATATTAATTAAGAAATATATTCTTTTTAATTGAAATAATAATTTTTTTCTTAGAGTTTATTTTAGGTTTTCTTTTGTAGTTTCAAACACATACACACCAATACTATTTTTCTTTTTATTTTAATAAAAGTTTTGGAGATTAAAGTTTTTAATGATCAAATTGAGTTTTACCTCATGTTGAATTAGTTTTTCATTTTTTTTCCTCAATTCAACTTATATTGGCTAACCTATTTTTCATTAAGTTTTTCTCAATTAAACTTATATTAGTTAACACATTTATTATAAAAAAATAAATAAATTCTGACATTCAAAGTAATATAATAAATCTTTAATACTACATTGTTATATGATAACATCAATAAAATTAATTTATAAATAAAGATAGAATTTAATTAAAATAATTAAAAGATTTAACTGGACAAAATACTTTTGTAGATATTTCTTCATATTAAACCATATGAAAGAAATTGAAAAGCTATTTTTTTTTTAACTTTAATAGTTTCTTTTTCCTAAAAATACATATTAAGAAAGTTATATTGATTTCTTTAACATGTATGAAAATTTAAAATTTCATGTTAAATTAATTAAAATATACTAAATTATATAAACTATTGATTATCCCATTTGTTGTTAAAAAATTTTATTATTAAAAAATGTGAAAAGAAATTACTCTCATTTTTTATTATTTAGTATCATTAATATTTGGAGAGTTAAATTGTATTTTTTAAACATTAACTTTTCAAATATTTCTAGCTATATATAAAAAAAATTCGGTGAAAAAGATGTGCATTAAGAGAGTAGCAAATAGAGTTCCTGAGCCTAGCCCAGCTCGATTACAAAAACCACTGGGCAATGTCCGTCTGAGTCTACTTGTGTAGGAACAGTCCTACCATAGAAAGTACCTACATATTCGCCCAAACATCCTAGGCTCCGGGGGGAGGGGTATTCAAAAATTTACAAGTTTCATATTGTTCCTACCTAAGTCTTTCTTTCGCCAAAGTATCCTGTTCTGCTCCCTGTAACTATGGTGAATAGATGGACCTCCCAATCTTCTTATATAGATCTACAGTCATAAAAAATCGGGTTATATAACAAGTTACTTTGTTTCAACATTTGAATGATCAAAAGAGAATCAATACAAATCTCAATTGGATAAAGATGGTGCTCTAGGACACTAGTAAGGCCTTTATGTAAAGCCAACAGTTTCGTAAGGGTATTAGTAGTGTGACTGAAACTCTGACAGAAATCTAAGACCCAATTCCCACTCGAATTCCTAACAACTCCTCCCCTCTTATGTCTCTCTTACCAAGATTGTCATGGCAAGCTTCATTAATGTTGAGCTTGAAAGAGTTATTTTTCTTCTTTTTTTTTTTAGGGGGAGGAGGGGTCCAACAAACAAAGATAGGGAATTGATGTCTAATAGAGGAGGGAGTGCTTAAGCGGAAGAATTCAATTGCCTCAGAATGGGCATTCTTCAAGCAGGGGTGGCAACTGAGATTATTGTGCAGGTTGTCATTTCTATTTTTCCATATGTACCATAGGCAGAAAGGAATGAGGGCGTGGACTGGGGCTTGATGATTTCAAAGAATGAGTGATTCGGGTACTCCCAAGTGCTTTCCTGGTGAAAAGGGAAGAAGTGTTGGGAGGCGATAGCGAGGTTACCCCTGTAGTGAAAGATGAGATCTTCCCAAAGAAATGTAGCATAGCTGCATCGAAAGAATATATGAGGGATGTCTTCAGAAAGGTAGTTACACCTCATGCAGGATGGGTTGATGTCAATGCCTCTATGAGCCAGAGCAGCTTTAGTAGAGAAGCTATTGTGAAGCATCAACCACATAAAGTATTTAAGTTTATTGGGGATATAATTTTTCCAAATGCAATTCCATGAAGCAGTAGGGGAATCAAAATTAAAAGTTATCTTGCAGATAAAAGAGTAGGCACTTTTGCAGGAGAAAAGGCCTTTGCCATTCAAGATCTAAAGAGGGGAGTCAGCTTTGATTCTAGTATTGAGGAAAAAGGTATGCAAGATGGTATGCTTGACCTTTAGGGGAATTTCAAAAAGGATAGAGTCCAGGTTCCACACTCCATTATGCCATATATGGGATAGCCTGAAGGAAGTATAGGGATTAGAAAGAGGGCCCTGCATTATTTGGATAAGTGAGGAAAGGTTAAGAACCCATCATCCCCTCTAAGCATTTACCTTATTGCTATTATGAACCATCCATTGAATAGCATTCTTACAGAGGGTCCAGTTTCTTTGGATATTCCTCCAAATTTTAGAGGAAGAGGGACTTTGGTTGCTAGAGTTGCTATATTTACTGGTAAGGACTCTAGCCCATAACGAAGGGGGATTAGTATGCATTCTCCAAGCCAGGCTACAGAGGAGAGTGTTATTCTTAACTTTAGCTTTTTGTATACCTAACCCTCCTCTTTCTTGGACTTAGTGATGGTATCCCAATTTCCCCTGTCCATTTAACTCCTAGAATCAGTGGTCCTTCAAAGGAATTTTCTTTGGGTCCTATCAATCAGTTTATGAATTCTACTAGAGAGGAGGGTGTATTGCATCACATGATTGGGCATGATACTCAGGGAGGCCTTAGATAAGGTAGTTTTGCCAGCCATATTCAGAAACTTAGTCTTTCAATAAGTTAATTTACTATTCATATTATCTAAGATGAACTGGAAGCCACTGACCTTAGGGGTGGACTGAAACATAGGAAAACCCATGCATTTTCCAAAGTTATTGCTAGGGTTAATGCCTAGTACGGTATGTTGACACCCAATTTTGGCTCTCTTTTTTCATAAAATTAATTTCTGGATGCTTAGAATTTTTGAATATTTTTTTTTAATATATATGTTCCTTGTTGTCAAAATTAACAGTTTGAAAATGATATTTTCTTTTTCTATCTTTTCTATTGAGATACTAATATTGCATCTTATAAATTTGCTCAGAGAAAAATAAATAAATAAATGTATTTTAAATTGTCATTTTGTTTCTTTTTCTAAATAAATAAATAAATATACATATATGTATACGTTTTGGGGACAATTAATTAGAACAAAATAAGCATCATTGAATTAATCAAGTGAAAATCGATTTGGAAGAATTAGATTGATTAACTTATCAATTTGGGTCATTTACTCTTTACTTTTTAGGGCGTTTGGATAGGCTGAAAAAAATGGCTTTTAAAAAGTTCTTTAAAAATTCTTTTGAAAGTGTTGAACTTATTTTAAAAATAAGCAGTTACGTGTTTGGATAAAAGTGATGAAACAGAAAAAAAGTTATTGGTTTGTTTGGTAAACAAGCGCTTTTAAGCACTTTTTTTTGTCAAAATGTCTGAAATACTCTTAAAGCTGTTAATAATATATAGAGTTGATTATTATTAATTTTTATTTCTAAAATGATTCAAATTAAAATTAATATATATATATATATATTCATGAATGACTATTAATTTGTGCGCTAAAAAATCTTTTTTTTTTTTGTTAAAAGAGTTTAAATCATCAAGCAAATATATGGTACTAATCACTATAATTACATTAATAGATAAATTATTGGTCACAAATGATACTATTTGTTTGATAAAAAGACTCTTAATTAGAAAATATATTACTCGTTAATTGAGTAATTACTATCAATATTAAAACATTGGCAAATACGAATATTGCGTCATGAAATATAGATGGATCATTCACTAATCGTCCATGAAGTTGTATATCTTCAATGAGTATTCTCCATATATTTTGGTTGGCGAGTTATTTTTTTATTAGAGAAATTCATATAATTTACAATAATAATTGTCTAAATTTAAAAGAATATATTAAAGAAGAAGAATAATTTATAAAAATTAGATGTTTCATACAAAAGAAGTACTAATATAGTTAGAGTTAAGTTCGCCATAAATACAAAAAGTGAAAATATTCAATTAATACAAGCATTAAAAGCTATTTTGGGGCAACATAAGGGTAATTTTGGAATAAAGGGAATTATGAGGGATAAAAATATCTTTTAATTGGTCAAAATACAATAGCTTATAAGCCAAAAAAAAAAAATAAGTTGGGAATTGGAGCTTTTAGTTTTTGTCTTATAAAAAGTAAATTTTGATTTTTTAAAACAATTTTAAAACTTGTCAAACAAATTAAAAAGTATAAAATAGCTTAAAAGCTATTTTGACCAAAATATAAGCCCATCCAAACACCTACTTAGCCTAAACAACCCAAATGAATAAAACCTACCAGTCCGGCCCACTTGGACCTTGACCCGGCCCAAACCCTAATTAAACTATCCATCTTTCTCCTCTCTCAATCTCCCGTTTGTTTCTAACTAAACCTCAACCAAAATAACGTTGGTCTCTTTTCTGTCCTCGCTGCCAGCGACTGAAGCTGCTAGACCACCGGATAATGGAAAATCCAGTAGTTTTCAATCTTCTCCTCCACCTTTCCATCAATCCCATCATTTTCCATTAGTTTTCTTTCAAAATCAACTGCTCCTGAAAAGCTAAAAAAAAAACTAGTCTTTCTCTTTCACAATTTTTTCCCTTCTCTGTGATTTAGGGATTTTTTAAGAATTCAAAATTTGAATTCTTGGGGCCTGAGAACTGTTTCAGCCCTCAAAAATTCGGCCATAAAAAAGAGCCTTTGGGTTCTCATGAAAAAAATGAAGCAAGAATCAAGGATCAGCAAGAACCAGCAATTAGAAAATTAGCAAAAAACTAATAGCAATTACATTATACTATTTCCTCTTATTTCTCTTGCTCCTTTTTCGTAATCGAAGTTCGAGTTTGAGTTTGGATCTCTGATGAGGAAGCCCTAGTTCGTTGCTCCAAAATAGGGCCTTAATTCTCCTTTGCTTTATATTTTAAAAGATAAGGCCTTAAGATATTTTAAAAAGAAAGTAATGATTCAAGATTCTTTGATGGAATTTGTTATATGTATGCGTAAACAGAAAACTTGGCTTGCATGTTAATTTATCATGTTTGAGTTGTGTGTTTAGATTTCAGTGTCTCATGTATGCAAGGTTATTGTAACCGTTTAAGAATTTGCGATTTTGATTCTAACTTTAGCCTCATTCCCGTCTAAATAGACTATTTTGCTAACAGAAAATTTTTTCCGTTTGGAATCATATTGTCCAAAGCTCTACTTGTGTTTTTTCTAGAATCTTGTTTTGAGTATGTTAGATTGTTGTCCATGTGATCGAAAACATGCGTTCAGCTCTTGTTAGTGGCTCAATTTAACGGGTCAAATCATTTTCTTCTCTTGTTTATAGATCATAGCAAATTGTTCGTAGGGAGATGCTTAAATTTTAGTTCTTGTCGATCTTTATTGGTTGCCTTGTCTGCGCCCAGTTAGTTAGAATTGTTATGTTGACAACATGACCAGCAACGTGACCAGCTTTGTGGGTCACTTAGTAGTTTAGTTGTTGAGTTTATTTAGGAGTCAATAAGTTGTCTCTAGTCTTTAGGCTACAAGTTAATGTTAAGTCAGTTTTTAGATTCAGATTTATTAGGAGAATAAACGTGTTCTGTTGCTACCTAATTTCATCTATTTAAGACCCTTGTAACAGAGTATTTTGTAACTTGAATACAGAGTAAATTTCCACACTTGCAGAGTCTCTTTCTTTTCATTGCTACTGTAGTGTATTTTTCTATCATTTGGTATCAGAGCCAGAAAAAGTTTTTTTCTTTTTTGGAGTACTATTGCAGCAACAAAACAATGACCACTGAAAATTTTGTTCAGCCCGCTATTCCACGTTTTGATGGTCATTACGACCATTAGAGTATGTTGATGGAGAACTTTCTTAGGTCCAAAGAGTTTTGGTCAGTTGTGAGTGTTGGCGTACAAGAGCCAGCCACTGGTACTGCCTTGTCGGAAGCTCAGAAGGCAGAGTTGGACAGTCTAAGGTTAAAAGATCTCAAGGCGAAGAATTACCTTTTTCAGGCTATTGATCGCTCAATACTGGAAATAATTCTTTGCAAGGATACCTCTAAACAAATATGGGATTCCATGAAGAAGAAATATCAAGGAAAGGCAAAGGCGAAACGAGTGCAGCTTCAAGCACTTTGTGGTGAGTTCGAGGCTCTACGTATGCAAGGTGGTGAGTCGGTAACAAAATATTTCTCTAAAGTTTTGGCTATCGCAAATAAAATGTGAATTCATGGAGAAAAACTAGAGGATGTTACGATCATTAAGAAAATACTTCGCTCGATGACTACAAAGTTTAATTATATCGTCTGCTCCATTGAAGAATCCAAAGATGTGGATGTTCTTTCTATTGACGAGTTACAAGATTCTTTGTTGGTTCATGAGCAGAAATTAAACCAACAAGACAAGGATGAAGTAGCATTGAAGGCAGCGATGTTTTCAAAAGGAAGAGATCTAGAGAAAGACAAGTGGAAAGGAAAAAATTGTCACCAAAAAGGGGAGAAAAACAAAGCTGGCGATTCCCAGGAAAAGGAAAAAAGACGCGACAAGTCTCAAGTTGAAAGACGTGATAAGTCTCAAGTTGAATGCTATCGATGCCATCGATTTGGACACTACCGATCTGAGTGTCGTACCAATTCAAGTAAGAATCGTGGTGGTAGATCTAATTTTGCAGCAAGAAAGGAAGACGTGGAAACAAAAGAAGAAGAAGAAGAGGTTTCACTTTTGATGGCGTATACTTCCAAAGAGAAAGTTCCCACGAATTTGTGGTATCTCGATACCGGCTGCAGTAATCACATGTGTGGGTAGAAAGATGCATTCTCAAAGTTGGATGAAAATTTTCAAGATACCGTGAGATTTGGAGATAATTTTGTGGTCTCTGCTCAGGAAAAAAGAAAGGGAAACGTCTCAACCAAAAACAACTCCATTCATACCATAGGTGATGTGTTTTATGTCCCTGCGTTGAAAACAAATCTATTAAGTGTCGGGCAGCTTCAAGAAAAGGGATATGAACTTAATATTAAAGGTGGAGTTTGTAAGATACAAGATCCTCGTTTGGGGTTAATCGCACAGATTAACATGTCGTCAAACCGTTTGTTTCCTTTATATCTTCACAACTCCATAAAATCTTATCTTTTTGCCAAAATTAAAGAGGAAAGAGGATGCCTGAAAGTGGCATTTTCGGTGTGGACATTTAAATTTTGGAAGCCTGAAGTTCTTAAAGCAAAAACAGTTGGTGTTAGGTCTTCCGCAACTTGAATCTCCCGATGAAGTATGTGAAGAGTGTGTAGTTAGCAAGCAACATCGTGAATCATTTCCAACAGGAAAGTCTTGGAGGGCAAAACAGGTGTTGGAGTTGGTGCACTCAGATATCTGTGGTCCGATAAGTCCTACGTCTAATGGAGGTAAACGCTATTTCATTAGCTTCATTAATGATTGTAGCATAAATACATGGTTTTATTTCTTAAGAGAAAAATCAGAAGCATTTGAAACTTTTAAGAAGTTTAAAGTGTTTGTTGAAAATGAAGTTGGTTGTAAAATTAAATGTTTGCGGACTGATCGGGGTGGCAAATACAACTCACTAGAATTTGTAGAATTTTGTGAGAAGCATGGAATTAAAAGGCACCTTACGGCAGCCTACACACCTCAATAGAATGGTGTGAGTGAAAGGAAAAATCACACAATTCTTGATATGGTGCGTAGTTTTTTAAAGAGAAGTGGCTTACCAAAAGACTTTTGGGTAGAAGCAGTTCATTAGAGCATTCATATATTAAATAGATGTCCTACCAGCTCTATTCGAAATATGACACCTCATAAAGCTTG
>NC_061119.1:13342449-13365582 GCF_002878395.1 Capsicum annuum | reverse complement strand
AGATGTCCTACCAGCTCTATTCGAAATATGACACCTCATAAAGCTTGAAGCAGGCGTAAACCAAATGTTGAGTACTTCCGAATTTTTGGGTGTATAGCATATGCCTATATTCCAGATGCTGCAAGGAAGAAGTTGGATGATAAAGGTCTAAAATGCATTTTCCTTGGTGTTGATGACAAATCAAAAGCTTATCGCTTGTTCAATCCTATTAACAAGAAAATTGTTATTAGCCGAGATATTGTTTTTGACGAAGAAGCAATCTGGAATTGGAGCGACAACAGTTCGTTTCGAAAATTTCCCTTTTCTATTGAAGAAGATGAAGAACCAGAATGGTCTTTGGAGATCAGTTCACAAGCAAGTCCAACAGTACAAGACGCTGGAGGTGTTGAACATGAATCAGGTGATGCTCACTTCAGTAATGAACGTCCTCAACATAGCAGAGGTGCACTGAGATGGATGAAAGATTATGAGGTATATGGGATCAGTAAATCTAGAAATACGGCCAGTCATTTCTCTTTGTTTTCAGATTGTGATCCTATACCTTTCACTGATGCCGTTAAAGATCCAAAGTGGCAGCAAGCCATGGATGAGGAGATTAGATCAATTGAAATAAATGATACCTGAAGTTGACAAATTTTCTAGAAAATCAGAAAACCATCGGTGTCAAATGGGTTTACAAAACAAAGCTGAAGGAAAACGGAGAGGTTGACAAGTTTAAAGCTCGCTTAGTAGCAAAAGGCTATAAGCAAGAATATGGTGTTGACTACGAAGAGGTGTATGCTCTCGTTGCTCGATTAGATACCATAAGATTGGTGATTGCTTTGGCTGCTCAAAATGCTTGAAAAATCTTCCAGTTGGACGTGAAGTCTGCCTTCCGCCATGGTGAACTACAAGAAAAGGTATTTATCGAACAGCCTCCTGGCTATGTGAAATTTGTTGCTGAGAATAAAGTGTTTAGATTGAAAATGGCCCTGTATGGACTAAAACAAGCTCCAAGAGTTTGGTATAGTCGTATGATGCTTATTTTTTAAAGGAGGGATTTCAAAAGTGTCCATATGAACATACTCTTTATATAAAACAGAGGAGTGCAGGGGTTTTAATGGTGTGTTTATATGTGGATGACTTAATTTATACCGGAAGTAATCTGCCCATGATTGAGAATTTTAAGAAGTCCATGATGGTTGAGTTTGACATGTCGGATTTGGGTATGATGCATTATTTTCTTGGTCTAGAAGTGAATCAATCTGTTGATGGCATTTTTATTTCTCAAAAGAAATATGTGCAAGATATTCTGGACAGATTCCAGATGAAAAACTGCAACACTGTGAGCACACCAATGGAGAAGGGTCTGAAGCTTGTCAAAGAACCTGAAGGAAGAAAAGTGGACAACACTTTATACAAACAAATTGTGGGAAGCTTGATGTACTTGACGGCAACAAGACCTGATGTTATGCATGTTGTAAGTCTCATTAGCAGGTTCATGGAGAGTCCAAAATAAATGCATCTACAAGCTGCTAAGAGGATCCTGTGGTACTTGAATGGTACCAGTGACTTTGGAATTTTTTATCAGATGAAAGCAGCTGGACATTTGGTTGGTTACACTGATAGTGACTATGCCGGAAATCTTGAAAACAAGAAAAGTACATCGGGATATGCTTTTATGTTGGGGTCTGGAGTTATTTCTTGGTCTTAAAAAAAGCAACCTATTGTTACTTTGTCGACCACAGAGGCAGAGTATGTTGCTGCAGCGTCATGCGCTTGTCAAGCTGTTTGGCTGAGGAACGTCCTTGAAGAACTTCATTTTAAGTAGGAAGGACCAACGTCAATCTATTGTGATAATACTTTGGAGATTAATCTTTCAAAGAATCCAGTTGAACATGGATGGAGTAAGCATATAGATGTGAAGTATCACTTCTTGCGCGATCTAACTAAAGAGGCAAAGATTAGTCTTATCTATTGCAGAAGTGAAGAGCAGGTTGCAGACATGTTCACAAAGCCCTTGAAACCAGTGTCATTTCTAAAGCTACGGAATCAACTTGGTGTTTGCAAATTAAACTGAACGATGTTTCAGTTTAAGGGAGGGAATGTTGACAACATGACCAGCAACGTGACCAGCTTTGTGGGTCACTTAGTAGTTTAGTTGTTGAGTTTATTTAGGAGTCAATAGGTTGTTCCTAGTCTTTAGGCTACAAGTTAACGTTAAGTCAGTTTTTAGATTTAGATTTCTTAGGAGAATAAACGTGCTCTGTTGCTACCTACTTTCATCTATTTAAGACCCTTGTAACAGAGTATTTTGTAACTTGAATACAGAATATATTTCCACACTTGCAGAGTCTCTTTCTTTTCATTCCTGCTGTAGTGTATTTTTCTATCATGTTAGGTGTCCATAACTCCTCTTTACTTTTGATTTTAAATCTGAAATGTCATCCTTGTTTGAGTGTAAAACGTGAATATAAGTTTGTATCTCATGATGATGTTGTTGCCTTCTAAATGCCAGAGAGTAGGATAGATAAATTTTCTCATTACTTATTCATCTATATACATGTTAAGCTTTCTTTCACTCTCTGTTAAAATTTTTCATTTTTATAAAAGGATGAGTTGCTTTCTGTCTAGTTTGAAGATATTGTCACCCTTTTGAAATTTTATCTAAATGATCCTTTTGTCTTTTCTCTCAAGACTTTGGATATGCTCTGTTTAGCAAAGCATACATGTGAGCTATGGTTCTAAAATGTTTTCATGTGAATGTCTTGAATATTCTTGAATCATTCTCCTGTTCATGTTTCAGGAAAATGTCTCCATTATAGTTTAAATCTAGTAGACGTGAGGATTATTTTGTGGGAATATATTATGATTTAGCTATTTTAATTTGGTTTGAAAGTCCTCAATTGTAAGATGGTATATCGTTTTATACTATTTCGCATGTTGTATGGTAAATTTGTTGTATGACTCAACCATATCTATTTTATTCAAAATTATCGAAGTATCGAGCCAACTTTATTTTTAGTTATTAGTTTATTTCCTGATTTAAATGGCGAAAACTTAGACGTAGGATTTTGCACTTCCTGTTTACAGTAACTAATCATAGGAGAATGGGAGTCATTCTACAATATACAATACGTGATTTGTTGACAGTTTGGCAACTTCGCTGGGATATTAACCATAAAAAACTAACGTTAATAATTATGCTTTTTATATTGTTATTTGTTTTGCCCTACTTGTCTTGATTTATCATGTTTGTATGACATAAATTGTTTATTTGTTATAAATTGCTTATTTATTTATCGGTTTATATAAATTGGCATTCTGTTCATATTTCTTCCACTTCGGAAAATTGACAGTCACACACACTGTACCCGCGAATTGTACATTGTACTTCCCCAAAATTCTTTCAAATCATCTTACTTAGAGAGTCGGCACATACGTGAGGTACGCTGGAGTTTTATTGTCGTGGAACTACATGCCGTCTCATAGAGGAAATCAAAGTTTGCGTCTACCCAAATCTTAGAAAACTTAAGATAGCGCGTTACCACCCTTGATTTAGGTCATGCATGGATAAACCTTAGGTGGTTTGAACCATGGTGTCATTCCACAAATAAGAGAACACCTTTTATGTCAAATGGGTTTCACAACCCAATGACAACCCTCATATTATGTGCACAGATAATGATAAATTGATCCAAGTAAAAATTTGACCAAAATTGAGTTTGGAAAATTTTAAATCCAAACTTGAGTGATGTCATTAATTAAAGCTTGGATCAATTTATCAAAATCTCGATTAATATTTACCTCTGGCATAAAAGAGTTACCCACGTATTACGAACGCGTTATTGTTGTTTGATGTCTTTGTCTACATGTTATCTTATAATTTATTTGACTTTACTTGATAACTTACTTGCTACATGATCTATTAAATTCACATGAACATGACTTTACTTAATCTCCTTATTAAAACTAACATCATTTTTATTTTATTTTTCTCCCCTTTTTATTTGATCCCCAAGATAGTTGATTCGTGTTGACATCGAACTAATCGACCATCTTTACTTCACAAGGTCCAAGGCTTCAACATTACCACGACGTAGTTGAGCTATTCAAGGAAGAAAAATCACTATGTCTGATAATCCAACCACGTAATCCAATTGGTACTGGTAATACTGTGATTCCTAGTAACCCTCTTGAGACTCCCAAAAATGAAACCATTGCCCGCTTGACTCAAGAGATTGAGGATCTTCGCGGAGAGATGAATCGGGATAAGGACTTGACCAATTTTTCCATTACGCTCCAAAGTCCACTTCCTAAACCCAGAAATTCCACACTAAACCCACCATGCTTTCCATCACTTGATTCACCAGTCCCCGAAAACTTTCCTCCTTAACATTCTCTACCTACCAACAACAATCTACCTCCAACCACTCCCGCAAATCCACCAAATCAACTACCCATCTTTACACCTCCACAAAGCCACCCACCCACCTATATTACGTATGCTACTCCTCCTAATCCAGCACTCGTCAACCCATCAAACCAATCTCTAGTTCATATTCTTTACGCATCACCACCTGTTAACACCTATCACCTACCTAAAACTACTCTCACAAACCAACCAAATCAACCACCAGTTAATACCCCTAATAATCCTTCACCACCTCCAATCCAAAATACTTCAACCATACAAAATTATCCAGCCCAGCATATACAAGGGGACATGTTGCCACTTCTTACGCTCAACATGTTCCTTTTGCATATGCAGTAGAAAATCAAACCCTTACCAATCCAATTACAGTCAGGTTCCAACCAGAGCTAGACTAGTATGAAAAAATGGAGAAGAATGCCAAGGCAAAGACCGATGATGTGTTAGTAAAGGAGATTTGTGATCATAAGGAAGCAATGAGAAACCTCCAAACTACTAGGGGAAGCAAAAGCCTTGAGTATGAGGATTTGTGTGTGCAACCTGACATATACTTGGCTGTGGGGTATAAGCCTCTAAAATTTTATTTGTTCAATAGAGTCGGTGATCCACATATGCATTTTCTAGTCTACTGTGACAAGTTGGTAGGAGTAGGGAGAAACGAAATGATTAGAATGAAATTGTTCATAAGAAGTTTGTCTGGTGAAACTTTTGCTTGATACACACAATATGATCTCCATAAATGGTGTGGGTGGAATGACATGGCACAATACTTTATGGATCGATTTAGGTTCAACACTAAAATCACACCAGATAGGTTCTACTCGACTAAGTTAAAGAAGAAATCAACTGAGACATTTCATAAGTATGCTCCACGTTGGAGGACAGAAGCAACTAGAGTCTAGCCACCGATGAACGAAAGTGAAATGACTGTCACCTTCATTAAATGTCAAGATAACGTGTATTATGAGAAAATGATAACTATGCTGGGACAAAAGTTCATGAAAGTCGTCATGATGGAGGAAATCTTGGAAGATGGGATCAAATTAGGGAGAATCCAAGACTACACAGCTTTGCAAGCTGCAAGCAAAGCAATTTAATATGGTTCCATCAATGGGAACAAAAAGAAGAAAGAAGATGTATCTGCTCTCATGATTGACCAAGGATACAAGCCAAATCAAGTTCCTTTATACTCAAATCAACCACATTGGCCTATTTACCCTTATTAATATGCTAGAACTTCCCAAACACTCTATCAACTTCCACCAACTCCTTACCCTGTCTATAATACCCAAGCAAATTATTACCAACCACCAGCCCCTGCTTACCAAGCTCCACATCCATATCAGCGCATCACAGCTCCAACTAATCAAAATTGCCCACATGTTGCACCTAAAGTCCGTCCAAACTCTGAAGTCAAAAACACTGCAATGACACAAAATTAGCTGAGTCATATGCTCAGTTATTTGAAAGATTAAAAACAGCAGGTGTAATACAACCAATTGAAGAGAAAATCTCATATTCTATTCCAAAATAGTTTGATGGTTCCAAGCGTTGTGCATATCATTCTAGAGCTGTTGGGCACGACACAAGGATTGCTACGGCCTTAAAAATAAGATTGAAGCCTTAATTAAGGAAGGAGCAATTCAACTTACCGAACCTCAACCCAATGTGAACAACAATCCATTGCCTAACCACGGGAATGCTAATGTGAACATATAACTATTGAGGAAGATTTTGATTCGAAAGAAAGCAGTGTACCAATTGGAAGTTGGGAAAGGACACATAATTAACCTTTGATGCTCCTATGATAACAATCCAAGAACCAACATTGATGGGGGTTACTACTACCAGCACCGAGACACTAACCATTTGGGGTGCCAAAATAGAGGAGACTTTGAAGAAATTAGACTTGTACTCCGTACCTGGTTCGTCGGGGATCTTGGTAGATTGAACAAGTTGTAATATTTTTGAAAAGCATGATTCTAAAAACTGAGGCTTGATCGTGCCTACAATTTTATGTTGTTTTGTCTCATCTTTTGGAAGCTTAATTGCAAAATCTATGAATGCATTTTTCTTTACGTATTACTTTCTAACAAAGTTTGGTATCAAACATGCTTCGCAAAGATATGCAGCTGACTAGCAGTTCAAGCAACAAAACGAGGAACAAGACAAACATGAAAATATTCAAGCACAAAGAATATTCATTCAGGAAAAGTCAAGACATTACATCATAGTCCGACTTTAGATAGGGGATTTATTTAGATGTAACCCTTACTTTTCATGTAATTTACAAACTACTTTCTAACCTAATTCCCTTGGTGGGATACGTAGGCAGCCCACGTAGGGTTCGGTTTTACTATAGCAAAAAAAAATTCAAAAACCTCTTATTTGTAATAGGAGAACTACGCCTGACCTGATTCCCTTGGTGGGATACGTAGGCCACCTATATACGGTTCTGTCACATTAGGATAGAAACTAGAAATCCTTATTTATGTAATTTTAAACTACATGTGACCTGATTCCCTTGGTGGGATATATAGGCAACCCATATCGGGTTCGGTCCCATTATTCGAAAAATCCCATATCATTTTTATGTACCTTGAACTACGTTCTAACCTAATTCTCTTTGCGAGATACGTAGGCAACCTATATAAGGTTTGGTCTCACTACAAAAACTTAGTATACGTTTCTAAAGCCAAAACTGGGACAAATTTTGAAAAGACACGAATGAAAATGATCGAACATTGTCAAGATACATTTGACTCGAGCTACCATACAAGGAATAAACAGATAAAGGACGTTCATTTTGTTTCAAAAGTATATATATATATATATATATATACTCTAAATATTTTCCTTAAAAAGCTTTCACTACTTGTTCATTTACCAAGTCTCAATGGAGATCATAAGGTCTAAACAGAGAAGATGAATGGAGGGTCAACAAGGTCAAGCTTCGAGTCAGCACGAATTAGCACCCCCTTCCAACTAAGAATTTTTTTTTGAAGTGCAGGGACAATAAAGATACAGGATGACAACACTAGGTTGACATCAAGTCTACCACTTGACGTCTACCACTTTGTCCAAAACGTCATTTGGACCCTACCAGGAATTGCTCATTAAGGATAAATGTTGAAGATCAGAAGATGATATTCAACCAATCATAATCACCATCTACATAACCAACGTCAAGTCTTCAAAGACAAATGGAGTCGTCACTCGACCATATCACTCCATCATTATAAGTCACTCGATTTTTTTTGTTATTCATTACTTACTCTATCTTCTTTTTTATCCATATCAAACTTGAACTGTAACTTAAATATTCCAACTCTTGTGGAACTAAAAATAAAAACTTGCCTTGAATAAATAACCCGCATATTTTTCCAGTATATTGGCTGTCCATTTGCAACTAATTGACATAGTTTTCATTTTCTTTTTTAAAGTATGGTCTAACTTCTTATTGGACAAGAAAAAACAAATTACCTTGAAAATACAATGAATCCTAGTCTAATTCCATGTTGGAATTGACCAGCTCCACCATCCTTCTCTAGACCCTTCCCACATCGATTTGGACTTCCTTCCGCCACATAAACGTCTATATAACGATAAGTCCTTGCGAATTTTTTAGCATTGACAAAGAATACTAAGCAATAAGGTAATTCTTTCACCTTTTTTTTTTCTTTTTATCTATTCATGATGTGAGATATATGTGCACGTACTATTTGATATTTCACTATGTTTTTCTCCCTCCTTTTATTCTTTAGTAAGCAAGAGTATTCAACGGAATAATTTGATATATTTTTGACAATCAGAATATTTAGGTAAATATCCGTTTTTCCCTGTTCTTTCTTTCTTTTTCTCTTTTGTCCACCCTTTTTTGTAGAGTTGAAACAAGTAGCAATATGCAACAATCGGCCTAGGGTGCGAGAGTTTAACTTCATCTTCGTACACCTTAAGACCGGCTAAATTGGCTTTGAGTTTGCTGACTATACAACCATCAACTTAGCGTTCGAGAGTTTAACTTTGCCTCCGTACATCTTACGACCGATCAATTTGGCTTCAAAATGGTGACTGTGCAATAATCGACTTAGGGTACGAGAGTTTAGCTTCGCCTCCGTACACCTTAAGACCGACCAATTTAGCTTATAGATGACGTTTGTGCAACAATCGACTTAGGGTGTGAGAGTTTAATTTCACCTCCGTACACCTTAATTTGGCTTTAAGATGACGGCTATGCAACAATCGACTTAGATTACGATAGTTTAACTACGCCTTCGTACACCTTAATACTGACCAATTAGGCTTTAAGATGGTGACATTATTTCTAGCATACATGGAAACTTGTTCTTGAATAATGCCACGACATAGATGAAGTTTTTGTCAACAATCATTTGTACAAGTATTTGACCATACTTCAACTTTGTATTTAACTGACTTATTTTGTTCATGCTGATTGCATCGATGGTTCACTTTAAGGACTATACCTCTCCATCCTCCAAGAACAAGTATCTCTTTATTGAGGTTGATGATGGTACAATTTTATCTAAGCTATTAACTCATACTTCGATGGTCGGTAGACATGCGGATCCGTGACCACCTTTGAGAAATTCTCTCCATATGTTGAACTGTACTTTAGAACATGACATTGATTCTAATTGGTCCCTTAAAATATGGTCTCTTCAGACTCCAAACCAACATCAACTAAATATTGCGAGCACCCTTTCTTGCTTAGGGCACCGAATACTCCAGGGCGATATACGTTGGGGAAGTTCCATGGAGATCGATGGTGAATTTAATCATACTCAAGGATATTGGAAATGGGCTGAAGACATATTGGCTAGAAGTCAACAAACATTGAAGGCAGCAAAAATATTTTATGTTTCTCTGTTTACCTATGACCGAAGTTCAAACATATTGCAAGCTTTTCTTGAAGCTTGGAGTTCAAAGACAAACACGTTGCTGACATCGGTTGGGGAGTTGTCCATATCCCTTTGGGATTTACATGAAATTGGAGGCCTACCCATTGGAGGTCTTTCTTATGAAGAAGTAGTTCCTGAATTTAAAGAGTTCATCGGTGTTGATGAAAAGAATGAGAGATTCATCCCCCGTACTTGTGAATTCTTATTTGTATCCTTCCAGCTTCTTCAAGAATAAGAGTCTTAAAATCCAAGAGTTACTTTTAGAAAGTGGATAAAGTTTTATTGTAAAAGAGTCTTAAGATATGAGTTAGCTTCCTTGAGAAAGAAGATAAAATTTGTTCGTTTGAATTCAACACATAACCCAATTAGGACTATTTCCAAAGTAGCAAAGTGGTCAAGCACAGATGATGCGATATTTTCTAAACTTGGAGTAGGGTATGAACACGGGACTGCTACATATTTGGCAATATTTTTATCATGTTGGTTGTGCACCTTTGTTTTTCCTTCTAAGGATGGGTATTTCATTCATTCGAGAACTTTTAGAATTGCAGCTATGACGGCCAACAAGCAAACTTTTAGTCTTGTTGTTCCTATCTTGTCAAGCATTTATAATGGTTTAAATAAGATTACCAAATATTCTCCACTTGCGCACATCAAAGTATCCTTTGCAATCCATTAAGTGTAATGTTGTCTCGCTTACTATTTTAAAGATGCATTTTTCTCTTCCTAGTGGGTTATCCACACCATTAAAGGTAGCATATTCTGGAGAAGGTATTGTAAGATATTTTGATGAAGATCATACTAGAAAGTGTATCTATCGGGGAGGGGGAGTAACATTTCTTGGACTTCTACTATGTCGAACAAGTCCAGTATTTGTTATTTTGTGGACAATGATAAAGATGAAGATTCAGAGATAAGTTACTTCATAAGCCTTCATTTTAACTTTCTCCCTTTGAGGTATGGAGACTCATTTGTCACTGAGCCATACGGTCCGTATCTAGTCATCAGTTTGGATTTTATCAAAATCTCCCTGGTGGCTTGAAAAGTAATATTCGCAGTGTATCACTTGATGAAGGCCTTAGGTTCTATTGCATTTGTGGATCGCATGGATCCATGGCAAAAGTAAATTTTCCTACGGCCATACCTAATGTGAGAAAGTACTCCTCTACTTCGTATAAATCTTGGTGGGACAAAGTTCATGGAATTTTCTCAAAGCTAACTTGCAATCTTTAGTGAATGTTATGGGTCTTATTACCTACACTACTCAAGAACATGGCAAGGAGGTCCCAATTGCTGTTAAACCTGTTGTTTTGAAATCTAAAGTATGATTTTTTTTCTTTATATGTGCAACCAAATAATGTCCAAATTTCAGAAAATCCTCACCAAAGTAAGCCACAAGATAGTAGTGAGTCTGTAACGGGTCTAGACTCAAGAGAGCTACTTTTTTCATCCAAAGAGGTCACTTCTAATCCTCGCGGTAAAGTCAAAACAAATGTATAAACAAACTTCCCCCAACGAATAGAGGTAACCATGTCTATTTTTTATGGCAAGAAGGTTGTCTCAGAGCTTAAAAATGAATTTATCACGAAAGTCTGGGCTAGTATCTGTACCAAACTCACAGGACTCACTGTGGGTCATTTTTTTCTATCCAAGATGATGTCTAAGTCATACTTAACGACATGAGTGGAATGGGTGCAGATATTTCTCTTTTGCAGAATCTATTGGGGTCTTTCTTTGAGCTTGCAACTTCCTATGACCAAGCACGATCCACGCTTATTGATAAAGCCGCAGTAATTAAAAAGTGAGACCTATATTTGAAATCTAAAGAGCATCTTGAATTTGTACTGAGGGAGAGAGATGAGAAATCTAAAGAAGTATCTGTTGTTTGCAAATCTCTTGAGAAGACGAGAAAAATTGTGAAAAGTTGAAAGCTCATCGAGATGTTGCCAAGCAAAAAGTAGAAGAGGTAAAATCCAAAGTTTGAGCTACTGAGGAAGAGTTTCACAAGTGTTTTGACGTATCCCTGGCAAAAGCAAATGTCGTAGAGAAAAATAAGATCGTCTTAAAGGGTAGTCTACAAGATTTAGTTAATTATAAGTTGTACTTAGATTAGCCTTAGGAGATGTTTCCTTTTCTTCAAACTTTCTTATCGCTTTCTATTGGCATTTTATTGAGTAGTTAGATTTATTAGTTCCAATAAAAACTCCTTTTTCTTTATATAGCACATATCTTTCAATATTTCTTTTGGATTTCAACTTCAATTATTACTCGCTTATTTGATGTGTTAATGTTATGGTATTAAATTTTGACTTTCTTTTTCTAACTTATTGACCATCGGCCTCATGTCCTTGTCTCACAAATGAGCTGGACTTGAAACTTTAGTTTGGAAGCCTTAAAAATTAAGCTTTTAACTTGCAAGCTTGATAATTGCAGGTTTGGCAGATTTGTGCCCCAAACTGTAGGCTTTGGGTTTCCAAATCCTATTGAAGGAGTTCTTTTTTCTTTTAACGGTTTCCCTCATTGAGCCACAAATATTTGGGATAAGTCCAAAATTTAATCAAAATATTTGCAGACTTAACTTCATACGGCAGATCAAGCAAGAACACAATTTTTTTTGACACTCATGCAACTGAACTTGGAATGAAATTCCAAGCGCCTACGTACCTCAATAAAAAGGATCAAGTCACAACGTAGTTCTAGGTGAATGCTTTTTTTGGGCTTAACTTTTGCCTAGGTTGCCTTTTTCGAGATTTTCAACCTAGCGAACCTTTACTCTTGCGGGCCAGGAGTGAACATGCAGTTTATACTCGTGCCTTAAGGAGTATCATTATTCTTCAAGGATAGTACTTCTTCAAGAACTTGGCATTGATAGGATCAATTTTCACGCCACCTACATCAACAAGCTTATAAGCACCATTTGAATATGTCTCTTGTACAACATATGTTCCATTCCACTTTGGGGTAAATTTTCCCCCAGACTTACGAGAGGTGATAATGGATCTTCTTATTGTAAGGACTTAGTCTCCAATTTGAAATCACCTCAAGCGAACTCTTTTGTTGAAAGAACGAGATAGACGGGCTTGATAACATTCAAGGTTTTGTTGAGCCTCTAGTCTCTTCTCATCAAAATATTCTAACTCCGTTAGACGCAACTTAAAATTTTCTTCTTCGATGAGCCCTTCTTGAATAGTCAGTCTTAAAGAAGGTATCCAAAACTCAAGTGGTAGGATTGTTTCAACTCCAAAAGCAAGTGAGTATGGGTTTACTTGCATCGGTGTGCGATAAGTCATCCTATATACCCACAAAGCTTCTTCCATTTATTTATGCCAATCTCGCTTGGATTTGGAGATGATTTTTTTCAACAGATTGCATAAAGTTTATTAAATGCTTCAGCTAGATCATTTGCGGCAGCATAGTATATAGAAGATTTACGTTGGTTGAAAACAAAAAGATCACAAATTTTGTTCATCATATTGTTATCAAATTGCTTGTCATTAGTTGTTATTACGTACTGAGGGATTCCAAAGCGGTAGATGATATTCACTTGGATGAAGTTCACAACATTCTCCTTCTTCACTTTTTCAGAGCAACAACTTTAGCCCATTTTGAGAAATAATCAGTGGCAGGCAAGATGTACAAGTGTCCACTAGAAGATTTTAGCAGTGGTCTAACAACATCCAATCCCCAAGTATTAAATAGCCAAGATATTAAGGTTGAGTGTAATACTTCAGGGGGTTGATGTATGAAAATTGCATGGAATTAACAAGCTTTGAATATTCAAGCATAGTCTAAGCAATCTTTCACCATTGTTGGCCAATAATATCCCATTCTTTTAATGTGAAAATGGAGCTTCGGTCCAGACTGGTGCTCTCGAGTGCGCTTCTTGCAAAGGTTGAATTGTTTCTTCCTCTCCCAAATATTGCAAGAGTACTCCTTCAAATAATCTTCTATATAATGCGTCTTTATAGTAAAGGAAGCGAGGTGCACGACGATGAATGATAGTCCTTCTTCTTGAATCCTCTGGAAGTATACCATAGCATAAGTTACCAATGACAGGTTATCACCAATCTTCCTTCATGGCTTCAGAAATAGCGACGAGGTGCTCAATATTATTTCATACATCAGCATCCTCATTTTGCGATGATACTACCCATTCTTAACAGATAGTAGCTCGTGTCTGATTTGAAATAGTTAGGGTTGAGGCTAAAGCAGCTAGGGCATCAACTTATTCTCTTTACTTGGAACATGTTGGAGAGTTACTTCTCTAAGTCATCCCATCAATTTCTGAGCATAATCATGATATGAGCATGCTCAGGCTTTCTAACTTCATAGCTTACCAAAAGTTGCTTGATCACCAATTGTGAGTCACTAAAGACTTGTAATTATAGTTGCTTCATATCAATTGCCATCTCAAGTCCAAGCATTAATGCTTGATAGTCAATAACATTATTGGAGCAACGGTTTGTCAGGGTAAAAGAGTATGGGATGACCACTCCTTATGGAGTGGCAAACACCACACCCGCATCAGCTCCACCTAGATGTGCGACCCTAATAAAGTACATTTTTCATGGGGTCTATCTTTAATAATCATTGTATCTTCATCAGAAAGTTCATCGGTCAGTTTCCAATCATCAGGTATTGGGTGGTGTGCCAAGAAGTCTATCAATGTTTATATCTTTATAGCCTTTTAAGGAACGTACACGATCTCAAACTATTGAAATTGAAGGTACCACCTTGCAAGTCGATCACTAAGGACTAGTTTTGACATAAAAAACTTGATAGGATTTGTCCTAGACATAAGACGGACGACATCAGCTTGAAAGTAGTGTTTCCTCTTATGGATTGAAAAGGCTAATGCCAAACACAACTTTTCAATTGGAGAATAGTTCAGTTTATTTTGTGTCATCATTCTGCTCAAACATATATATACAGGCTCCTGAACTATTTGAATTTTTCCGTATAGGCACCTTAATTAAGTCAGGTACCTATTAAACCCTTTACTCCTTCACAAATTATGTCAATTAAGCACAATTTACTGATGTGGAAAAAAATCTATAATACGTGTAATACACACTCCAATGACGTGGTAAAGTGACAAATCAAATAACGGCACATGGCATTTTAACTTAATAATTATAAAAATAATTTTTAATATAATTAAATTTAAATTAAAAATACCATTAATCCACCCCACCCCCCCTGCAGCAGCCCTTCCCTTCCCCCCCCCCCCCCCCCCCACTCCTCGGCCTTGAACTCTCTTAATCTATCTAATAATAGGCTATCAGGTCAAATTCAACCGACCCTTTCGACATTAAGATTAAGCCTTCTTGATTTTTCAAATAATAGATTGAGTGGTAGCATACCTGACTCCTTATCAATAAAAGATTTTAGTAATAGTTTCTTAGGAAATCCAGATCTCTATAGTGAGAATTTTGAAAGTCTCAAGCCATGAATTAATCACAAAAAGTAAAAAAAGAATTGTATCTTCCTCTTCTTCTTCTTCATATCTCTAAATATTGTATATACTACTATCGAAAAACGTCGGTGAAGTGAATGGTGGTTTGAAGTATATAAAGTTGAATTGTTTTTTCTGTGGGTTTCGTTGAAATTAGAGTTGGGTTTACCGTTTGGAGCTCCAGCAACCACTGGCAGTCAGCAAAATGGTTTTTTTGGTGAGAGTTCATCGCGGAGATGGTAGTTTCCCGGCGGGGATCACCGACGATAGCCTCCCAATGGTTTTTCGACCATTAATATTCACTGTTCACCCCCTTTTTACTGTTCATGCTGTGTGATATCGTTCACTGTGAGATGTGAGTGTATCCTCTTCCAATTTCCAGTAGGGGTCTCGGTGTGTATATGTCTATGCATGAATTGTTGCTGTCAATCTATGAAAATGGTGAGTTATGGAGAAGATGATGATGACCCTTTTTTTTCTTTTTATTTATTTAATGTATTTTTTCTAAATGGTTGAGTTTTTATGTTTAATTTCTTTTGATTAATTATGGTTGCTCACTCTCCTAATGGAGAGTGTATTACACATACCATGCTATGTCAGTGCCACATCAATAATTGTGCTTAATTGATATGATTTGTGAAGGAGCAAAGTATTCAATAGGTACATGACTTAATTGAGGTGCCTATACGGAAAAATTCAAATAATTCAGGTGTCTGTATATGTATTCAGCCTTGCCTTTACTATTTTCTTGTGCCAGTAGTGCTGTAACTGACCTTTCTTGTGCCGCGATGTAGAGTATCAATAGTTTTTAGATATAAATGCCGCAAGAACTTGAAGCTTCATCAAGTATGATTTGATAATTTCAAAGGCCTTACCATAAGCCTGATCCTACTCGAAGGGAGCATCCTTATTCATGAGATGGCTAAATGGTTGACATTTTTTTGCTAGGTTTGAGATGAACCTCCTAAAATATGCCAACCTTCCTGAAGGCTTTTTAACTCATGAATGTTTCAAGGCTCGGACATCTTCAGAATTTCATCGACCTTGCCCTAATCAATTTCAATTCCTCGGTGTCGTACAATGAAGTCAAGGAACTTTCCCGAAGTAACTCCGAAGGCACATTTCAAAGGATTCGTCCTAAGTTGATTACTTAGGTCTTTCAAGTGGTCGTCTCTCTTCCTTGACTTCAACACTAAGTCATCCATAAAGCACTTAACATTTTTATGGAGCAATCCATCAAAGATATTTTGCATAGCCCTTTGAGAAGTGGAGCCAGCGTTCTTCAAACCGAAAGGCATCACCTTGTAGCAATAAATACCTTTGGTCATACGAAAAATAGTGAGCTCTTCATCCTTTGGTGCTATGCAAATTTGGTTGTAGCCGGATGAGCCATCCATGAAGGACATTGCCTCATAACCAATAGTAGCATCAATCCTCAACTCTAGAATGGGAATTAGAAAATCATCCTAAGGGAAAGTGTGGTTGAGATCTCTAAAGTCGACACAAACTTGAATTTATCCATTTTTCTTCCTCACAGGAACAATACTTGAAATCCATGTGGGGTATTTAACTTCATGAATAAATCCACTTTGATGAGTTTGTTAACTTCGTTTTCAATCAATGGAACCAACTATGGCCTAAAGCACCTTTGAGCTTTCTTAATAGGACGAACACTATTCTTGATCGCCAACTGATGGACTGCTATTTTTGGATCTTAGCCAGGCATCTCCTTATAACTCCAAGCGAAGATATCCCTATATTCTTTGAGTATGTCTAGATAAGCAATTTTTTCATCCATTTCTAGAAAAGAACTCAGGTAAGTTGGTCTTGAGTCTTCATCGATTACAAGATTGACTTTATTTAGGAAATCTATTATGGTATTCGCTCCGTCGAGTTTTGATGGAGCATCTCCAGTATCTTTCTCCTCTTATGGATCATTGTCTTTAATAGATATATGGTAACACCAGAAAGTATCTTCCATTTCTTCATCAACCCTTATTTGAGATGAGACATCATTCTTTTTTCGGTTGTAACATGATATGAGGAGCCAACACTTTATTCATATTCCTCATGCTTCTTCGTATAAACCCCAGTATGAGTCTTTTATTTTAATATCTCCTTGCATAAAACCATAAGTTCTATCTACCACCTCATTCTAGAAGGAATGAAATTTGAAAATTCTTCTGAATTTTAGGTGAAGGGTGCATCTTCGTGCTTTGACAGCTCCTCCGACGCTTGTTGTTTTTCTTCTTATTTAGTGGACTCAACCTCTCGAACACAGAATTTCTTGTGGTTAATTCTCCGAGTTGATCAAATATAGAAAGATTTTTATCAGACGCAGTACTCCTCTTCAATGGTGATGTAGTTGCTAATTGCCCTTCTTATAGAGATGCGAACTAGAGGTGGTGGACTATACCCAAGGCCTTCATGTGCCTACCTGGTTAGACTTTCTGACATAAGTTTTTCCAGCCTTAATAGATCATTAGGATTGTATACAGCCTTTAAAAATAGCTTGTATGCATTTGGATCAAAGCCTTCGTTTGTACATTTCATAGAAAGTGTCATATCTTGTGGCGAATTTTAAGCCACACACTCTCCAAGTAGCCTTGAGAATGGGTTTGTTGTGCCAATCCACTTGATAGGTATAGTTAATCTCCTAGTACATTATCTTGGGCACCGGATGAATTATTTTTCACTTTCTTTACCTTTAATACATAGCGAAACACCAGAGTTGGTTTCTTTTTTGAGGATGCACTATTTTCTTTATTTGAAGTTGAGCGAAGCTTCTTAGTGGGGACATTTTCGACAGCCACCCCAACCTTTTTAGTTGTAAGATCATCATACTTGGTTGTTATGACATCATCAACCCTTTTCATATTCACCACATAATTTTTCAAGAAGAATTTTGCATCAGCAAAGTGTCACTCGTCTTCAGTGAATGACTTATCCTCAACAACTATCTTTTTTTTCACTCCACCCTTGATATACTTTAAGAATTGATAGTAAGAGGACGAGATAATTTTGTTCTTGTGTACCCAGGGCCTACCATTCAGTATTTTGTATGAAGTCTTAGCATCGATCATATGCATCAATGCATTTGATCATAAATCGTCCATATGAACCCCTAACTTGTAAATCCTATGGCCCTATGAACCCCTTAGTTGAACCCTTAGATCATCAAATGGCTTTCATCAAGTTCATCGGTAGTAGTGCCAAGTTCCTTCATTATGCAAATTGGCAGGATGTTAACTTTGGATCCCTCGTCTATCAAGATTTTATTTATCTTCTTTTCTTAAACTTGACCCACCATGTACAAGTGACGGTTGTGGAGGAACTTCCACGAGTAGTTTTTCACCCTTTGCCCCTTTTTGCCAGTATTAAAACATGATGCCTCATGGTTGACTTGAGTCATCTTTGCACGGAACCAACTTGGTAAAAATTCTTCCAAAGTCACAAGATGTCGTAATCTTTGGTGGGTGATGTTCCTCAACCCTTGTCTTCTTCGATAGCTCAACCAGACTCTGTGTTTCTTATTTCTTCACTATCTTCCTTCTAGTTGGTTGTTCGGATGACTCTTTTCATAGACTCGTCTTCTTGTATCTGCGCCTACTTTCCAAAGTCTAACCTTTATTAACCTTCAACTGTATATTTGTCATGTTCTAATGGCTTCTTTTTATGCTCTTCAAAGCATATTTGAAATAAATCGAGTGAATCAAAAGTGATAGAGATTTGATGAGAACTAACCTTCTCATTATCGAAGATCTTTTTCTTATTTGCCAATTTCATGACTTTGTCCTTGAAGACAAAGTATTTTTTCAAAGAGTGACTCACAAGCCTATGATACTTACAATAATTTTGGTCATTGGTCCTTCCAACTTCATCGGGTCATTTTATCTATGGTAACTCGATGAGCTTATGCTTAAGAAGTTCCTTAAAATTTTTAGCAACATCAGAATCAAGGAAAGGGTATTTTTTTTCTTGCATCTCCTTTAAAGTCAACTTCTGATTTGGACTTGCTTGAGAAGTCGTCTTCACGCTTTGCTTCTTGATCACCATTGTGGTGAACTTCATAAGAGACACGTCGACATTCATCAATTCTTTGTTGTCATTTTTAGGGATAAACTTGCTCCATCTTTTGGGTTCCTGCTTATCCTTTCCTTTTCAAGCGTCATGAATAGGCGTTACTCCCTTTTCGGCAGAAGACATGCTCAACTCCATTTTGTGAGCATGAGTATCTAACTCTTCAAATGATTTTGTCTTAATTCCTTACAAGCTATAGAGAAGCACCTAGTGTATTCCTTGGATTCACATCTCTATTGCAAAAGTTTCACTGAGCATATCTTTGAAGTTTAGGCTTGCATTTCTCCTTCGATTGACGAAGTCAATGACTGGCTCATCCCTTTTTTGTCGAGTATTTTTGAGCTCTACCATGCTCACTTACGCCTTGTGCTATAAAAGTGATTCAAGAATTCATGCTCCAATTTCTCCTAGCTCTCGATGAAATTAGGCTCAAGATCTGTGTACCAATTGAAGGCGTTTTTCTTTAGGGAATGAATAAATTGTTTAACAAGATAGTCACCACAGGTTCTAGCATTATTAAATGCCTCAACAAAGTGTGCGACATGTTGCTTTAGATTGTCTTTACCCTCAATTTGTTAAAATTTCGGGGGCTCATAGCCAGCAGACATTTTGAGGCTATCAATCCTTGCAGTGTAGGGCTTGTTGTATGTCAGGGAAGATTTGGTGACAACATCATACTTGTCTTTAAGGGTTCCTTCAATAAACTCTTTCAGTTGATCAATCAAAATCATTCCCCCAGAAAAAACATGTACCTCTTTAGCCGGTGTTTATTTTACAGGATGTTTTGTCTCGTAAACTTTTGGAGTCTTTCCAGGTGCATGGCTAGACTCTTCGTCTATTAAGTCATCCATCCTATCTGCCAACTTTTCAATTCGAGCGTCTTAATTTTGAATATATTTGGTTAGACCCTCAATTGCCTTTGTTAGGTTTGCAAACTGGTCCTCCATAGATGAGGCGTCAGTTACCATTGCTTACATGATCACTGGAGACATTGGAGAGTAACACAGATTGTCGCATAAGTTGATCTACAAAGTGCTCAGCTTATACAATGAAGTGGAGATGATGCGTTAGTTAAACGACCATCGTTCTCTGTGGCAGAGTATTTTGAACTAGAGTGCTCAAGTAGAGCTAGAGTCTTCTTAAGTGTCTCTGCTACATTGCTCTTTTTTTTAAAGCATTTGCATGAGACCTCGCTCCTTTTGGGATTAAAGATTCAGAAATTAGAGTTGGCGCGAATGATACTTAATGTGTTTGTTGTCCTAGCATGCTGGCTTACTCCTTGTGATAACTCCAAAGCTTCCAAAAGTAACATCAAAGATGCTCTCTACTTCAGCAGAGAATTTGAAATCAGCCGCCTTGGAGCTGTTGATTAAGAATTGACCTTCTTGAAAGTCATTTTAGTGTTCTTAAACTTTGAAGTTGGAAAAGTTGAGATTAGAGGTAAATATTGTCCCATTGGGCGTGACAGAATTTGTTGGACAATAAAATTTTCAGACCAAGCAAATAAATAATCGGGACAAGAAAAATATTGCAACAGTCGTTTTATTGATTTCAATATATAAGTGTTACAATCTCTATGAATCCTTTGATTCGTCTTTTCAAATATAAATTCAAGGGCTAGCTTGATCTTGAATTTGAACTTGATTTATGGATTTGATCTTGACTTGTACTTGAATTCAAGGGCTTTGGGCTTGTTCTTGAATCTTATGGTCTCAATTTTGACTCTTGATAAACTGGATTTGAATGCTTGAACTTTAAAGAGAAATTCCGGTGTTTGATCCATGAGCTTTCTCTTAATTCTTGTTAGAGTTGTTCCTCTTTCTGAATTATGAGAATCCTATTTATAGTTGTGGTGAGAAAAGAGGCATGGTGAATGTGGACTCCTTTTGACCAATCATATTTGAGTGACATGACACATCTTTATGAATTTTTTATTTCACTAGGCTTGCTGCATCATTTTGATATGTGGTCTGATCTTATTGGCTCCTTCACTTAACTTGGCGTGCCACGTCATTTGACACGTGACACTCATTTGGGCCTCTAGAATATGATGACATATTGGGCTTAGCAAATTGGACTCGTCATTTGTGGCCCAAATCAATGAACTAGCCCAATAAAATTTGGACTTTAATTAAATCTACATATCTTTGGACTTAAATAATTAATTCAATTATATTCATCCACAATATTTATTTAGGACTAATATATTTTGAATCTAATAGAATTCGAATTTTAATATGACTTTTCATTTTTAATTAAATTTAGTTGCACATAGGGATAAAATTGACAGAAAGACTTCACGTGAAAACTACCAAAATCTCATATTATCTCTCATATATAATTGTAATATACACATACATATTTGGATTATTTTACTGTCACAAAAAATATTGAAGTTTTACAGAGTAATAATAGATGATCATCTGTTAAAAAAAAAAAAATAGATGACCATTCATCATCAAGGAATTAATTCGATCGTGGCAATTTATTCATCAAAATTCTTTTTTGAAAAGTCAAGACCGTCATGCCATAGGAAATCTTTGACCAGATACATGTATGTATTATTTTGATTTCTAGTACATGACATGTCAAACTAACGATTGGCAAGAGGTTTTTGTGGTATAAAATTTCAAGTTGATGTTGTGTATGTATGGTAAAGCAATCAACTGTTCAAGTCTTTTAAGTTTTACAACTACCAACCGTATAAATGAGCAACTATATGCTGTATTAATTTATGTCCAAAAATAATAAAATAATGTGAGAAGATGAGTATTTATAACTTCACTCAGGAAAGCCATAACATCAAGAAGTGTGTTTTGCGAAAAGTAGCATTTTAATATCATTATCATGGAGGAAAAGCCTGCAATTTTTTATTTCAACAAGCTTTTATGGAAGCAAGTTTGTTCAACTTTCATGGAGATTCTCAAAGTCTTGGTTCTTTTGCTTTTCTTTTCCATGGAAACGGTCATTATCTTGCAAAATCTTGAGCCTATGTTTCACATTATACCCTTTTCTGTTCTACTTATATACTTCATTTCCTTGTCTTATATCTCTAAAACATCTCCTGTCTATGTTGTGGATTTTACATGTTTCAAACCACCAAACTACTTGAGAGTTCCTTTCTCATCCTACATAGAGCATGCAAGAATGCTTGATTTCTTTGATGATAAGAGTGTCTCTTTCATATCCAAGATTCTTCAACTTTCAGGTATGGGGGACCAAACTTATTTTCCTCCGGGTCTTTTTTATATTCCTCCAAGATCTGGTCAAAAAGAAGCTATCATTGAAGTACACATGGTCCTTTTCTCTGTCTTTGAAGACCTCTTGTCCAAAACACAGATTTCTCCTGACGATATTGACATACTTATTGTTAACTGCAGTGGCTTTTGTCCCAATCCTTGTCTTTCTTCCATTATTGTTAACAAGTATGCATTGAAAAAAGAGGTGAAAAGCTACACCATAAGTGGAATGGGTTGTAGCGCGAACTCACTAGCAATGGACATGGCTAGAAACATAATGAAGACTCATAAGAACTCCAACGCGGTCATCCTTAGCACTGAGATCTTATCCACGGGTTGGTATCCCGGTAAAGAACGCCCTTTCATGATGTTGAACTGCATTTTCCGCTTGGGGGGCGCCGCCATCTTTCTGAGTAACAAGAAAGATGCTAAAAATGTTGCTAAGTATAAGTTGCTTTGGACACTTAGGACGCAAGGAGCCTTTGATGACAAGCGATATTACTCTGCTTATCGTGACGAGGACTCTAGTGGAATCACTGGAGTGAGGCTGAACGGGGACGTCTTGCAGGTGGCCGGAGATACTCTCCGGTCCCACATCCCCTTTGTCGGGGCGAGATTCCTCCCCATAACAGAGAAACTAAGGTTTGTTGCATCATCTATATTGATGATCATGTACAAAACCACTATACGTTCAACAACAGAGATTTATATTCCCAACTTCAGAAGAGCATTTCAACATTTCTGTTTCCCTGCCACGGGGAAGTCGGTTGTGAGAGAGACTGCAAAGTGGTTGAAGCTTGGAGATAGAGACATGGAGCCAGCGTTGATGACATTACATAGGTTTGGGAATCAGTCTTCAGCTTCCTTGTGGTATGAATTAGCTTACTTAGAAGCAAAAGAAAGAGTGAAAAAAGGTGACAAAGTTTGGCAATTGGGAATGGGAACTGGGCCCAAGTGCATTAGTGTGGTAATGGAGTGTATAACACCTATTTTTGGTGAGGCCATTATTGGGCCATGGGCTGATACTAT
>NC_061119.1:13330297-13339449 GCF_002878395.1 Capsicum annuum | reverse complement strand
TAAGATGTCACACATGAAATGTTGAATATTGTCACTTGACAAAATTTATATGAAAACTTCTATAAAGATTCAAAATATAAAAGTTTCTTGGAAACTTATTGATAATCCTTATATTGTATAAGCTTATAGCTTGAAAATGATTGAAACTCTTGGAGAGTTTTCAAAAGCAATAAGATTATTTGCTGAAATGAGAAATATACCAATTTGGATTGGTTATGAAGTATCATATCTTAGTACAATTGGTGCACTCATATATCTTGTAAAATACTACAAGACTCAATATAGCCTTTCGCTCAATTTGTTAGCAAGGTATATTTCTACTCCTACTACGATACATCGAAATTGGATAAGATACATGAGTTTTAATGATTTTCTAAAGATTGCAGTCCCGATATTACTGGTCATGCTGATGTTGGGTACTCATCTAACCCGTATAAATCTCAATCTCAAACATATAATGTGCTCACATGTGGGGATACTGTCATATCTTGGATATATACAAAGCAGTCTATCTAGCCACTTTATCGAACCATGATGAGATAATAGATATTCATGAAGAAAGTCAAGAATGAGTATGGTTGAGATCCATGATACATCTCATTCAAGAAAAATATGGCGTGAAATGTGACAATTTACCCATAATTTTATACGGAAATAATACAACATGCATAACACATCTTGATGGATTCATAAAAGGAGATAGAACGAAGCACACTTTATCAAAACTTTTCTACATACATGAACTCCAAAATAATGGTGATATTAACGTGCAACGGATTCGTTCAAGTGACAATGTGGCTGTTTTATTCATCAAGTCTCCTTCAATTACAACTTTCAAGAAGATGGTGTACAAGATCGGGATGCAAAGGTTCAAGGATGTTCTCATTAAGGGGAGTTAATACGCGCTGTACACTTTTTCCCTTAAGAGGTTTTGTCCCACTCGGTTTCCGTTGTAAGGTTTTTAATGAGGCAGCCGAAATGCATATTATTAGAGATGTGTACTCTTTTTCCTTCACTAGATTTTTTTCCTACTGAATTTTTTCTAGTAAGGTTTTAACGAGGCACATTATCTACCAATTAGACATTCAAGGGGGTTTGTTATAAATGTATTTACATTATAGTGAATGTCTATCAAGATCTACTTTGACATCTATTAGGATTTGAAGCATCCGTCTTTTACTCAGACTAGGAGTAAATTTCCCCTATAAATAGAGGGGTTTTGTTCATTGTATTGACAATCATATAATCTCTCATCCTCAAGAGAAGAAATAAGAATTATTCTCTCTTCTCTCTCTACTCTTGTTCTTTATTCTTTCTTGCTTTATAACAAAAACGATTTTGTTTATTGCGAATTTTTTTAATGAATGTCAAAAAGTTCAAATCACTTTTCTAAGGGTCGTCTTTTTTTACATTTTAAGTTATTAGACATTGGATTTTTGTGGATTTGGGGACCAATGGCGCCATATAAAAAGTACAAATTACATATATAACGACATGATTATTAGTATTTACTAAAAATCCCAATTTTTTTTCAAAACCTCATACAAAATCCAACTTTTGGCCATTGATATATGATACATGTTTATTAACTTAGATACATACTACCGATATATATTTCAATTAAACTAACATACACTTTTTAAGGGATGTAACAGATAATGTAGTATAAAACACCAATTACGCTAACTAATTATGGTAAAAATCAAAATAAAATCCGATAATTTATGATAATTAGTTTGTTATTCAGCCATTGTAAATCAAAACTTTTTCATAATTTGTTTTGAAGTTTCAAAACTTCATACGGCTTCTTCAAAACAATCAATCGACCATTTTTTTTATTTGTTAATTTTGTTTGTGTATTCGAAATGAATATTTTAGTTTTGTTACGTCATTTTGGTGTTTGGGTTAACGAAATCAACTATGTTGGCTATAAGAGTGATGAAATCGTTACCAGTGAATATGTAACTTACGAAAAACTGATTTTGATAATTGCCGATCAAACCCAAAAAAAATTGAGGCTCGTTACAATTTCGATGCCAAAAAATTGTACAATAAAAGGTATGATTTTTCTTATGTATCAGTTGTTGTTAATTATCTCTATGTTAATTCAATTTTGTATCTAACGTTTGGTTCATTATTGTTTTACAGAAATTTTTTGTCCTTATGTTAATAAGGTCGAGATATATTTTGAATGCTAATGATATATTTTGCTCATCTTGTATCTGAGTTTATATAGTTTTGATTAATTATGTATCTCGTTTAGTTTTAGTTTTATCTATAACAACATACGAAACAAACATAAAACTTTTATTTTAGATATATGTTATACATGTTTGTGCAGTTAATCTATCTAGTAATCTATTTTTTTGCAGTAAGTGAAGAAAAATAAGTTGAAGTTTTATTTTTATTGATTCAGCTATGTCCTACGATGTCGTTTGGAGGATTGTGTTTGGACTAAAGAAAAACAAGCACAAGAAATCAAGTGAAACAATGACATCGAGCAATAATTGTTGCAGGAGAAGTGGTTATGAAGATCACAACAGGCGTACTTGTAACTTTTTCAAAAGAGGAGTGACAATATAGTTGACTTATGAATAATATTAAATAATTTCTCTGCTTGTTGCTGGATTTTTTAACTCTTTGATTTGACCTTTTAATTGATGATATTGTTATTTTTTAAGAATTTTAAGAAAAACATTTATCGAAATAAATTGTTGTTTTCATACCTTTTTTAATTAATTATATATGTTTTCATGAGCTCTTTTTCGTGACACATCATATAAAAATTAAGATACATTGAACTGATAATGTTATTAAATTGTATATTAGTAGTTCAACCATTGTAAATGATTGAAAAGAGAAACATTTTTATAGGATGTATCTCCCATAAATTTATAGATACAAGTTTACAAAATTTGTATCTAATGTAAAATATAATTTGTCAATATTATTAAGATTTGGTGCTATAAGTTCTTATACTTTTTGTTATGCAGGTTATAGACAAACATGTATTCGGATTAACAAAAAACTGTTACAAATACATAATAATGCAACGTTGTGTTACTTACTATCATTATATAGTAAAATATGTTTTCTTATACTAGATACATACAATTTAGTAATATGTATCTCATATAAATTTTTAGATACAAGTTTAAATAATTTGTATCACTTGTAAAATCTAATATGTTAATAGTTTTAAGAGTTAGATTTGTTAAGTTATGCTATATTTTGTTACGCACTTTAGAGACGACATGTCTTAGTAGGAACAAAAAAGGATTACAGATACATAATAATGCAATGTTGTGTTGCTTTCTACCATTATATTGTATTATATGTTTCATTATTCTAGATACATACAATTATAAAATATTGTAAAATATGTATCTAATACAGTGTCTTTATAAAGTGTAAGAAAAATGTATATTGAAACATAATTATATCTTTAAATGCTTCAGCATTGCGATAAAATGGGTGACAAAGTAGAAGTTTTTATTCATTAAAGAAACATAATATATGTTTATCTAAACATTACTAACATCATCAAAGTTTATAACATCATTAATGATTTTAATATCCAACTAGCAAACAAATAAACAACTACTATGCAATACACGGTCTGTTTGTTTTGGTGCGAACTTGCTATTTGGCCTTGGTGGATCGTAATTCTCACTAAAGTGGTCATTCTCTGCTTTTTTCAGATTCGTACTTGCACAAAAGACTAGCATATCTCAGACGATGGTATTGAGCATCAATCCCAGAAGATGGAATGCCTAATTCCTTGCTCAGATACTTGGCATAGACAACTACAAATACACTGCAATTTCTGCATAACAATCACTAATTTAATTAAAACACCTATAGACTCATATATCGAAACATAATTATATCTTTAAATGTTCCACCATTCTTGAGTTGCAAGTTCCTTACCAACTTCAGTATTATAGTAATTCACATGAGCCTTATCAATGTACACTTTGAAAAAGCAATCTGTGGTAGTGTATCTGTTGGTTGGAAAATTCTTATTCTTGTACTTTTTCCTCAAGTAGTACATGATGACATCCAGGTGATGTTCAAATTGTAATCAAATGGAATATATGTTATAGCAGGTAACTGTAATGATTATTACTTAGATACAAATTAAATTATTTTTGTATCTAATGTGATTAAAGGAAAAATGAAGGGAACTGAAAGAGAAACAAATGAAAAAGATACATATTAATATAGAACAATACATATTTTGTTATTATGTATCTAAAACAAATTACATTCAGCTAAAAACATCTCAAAGTTCTTTCCTCACAACAAATCATCAAATTTGACAGAAACAAGTTTCTTTTTGCAGGATCTTTGGGTTAAAACAATTCTTCTAACTTGTGCAGTTAAAGTAACAACCTCATGTTATAGACTTTAATACATCATCATAGATATCACACAACCAGCAATGCATGTACTAATGAAAATCTACTTTAACAGTGTCTAAAGGAAAAATGAAGGAAATTGAAAGATCAAGAATTGTATAAGAAACATATTAATATATGACGATACATCTTTTGTTATTATGTATCTAATACAACATAAGAACAGAATAAAAAATCCAACATCTGTACTATAGCACATAATAAAAATTGACAGAAACAAATTGCTTTGCATGCTTTTCTAATGGAAGAATCCATCTAACTTTATGCAGTCAGACAAAAAACATCATGTTATAAACTTTAATACGACATATATAGCATACAATCCGAAATGCATAAACTAATGAAAATTGTACTTTCATGATGTGACAATTTGAGATTTTGGATATCCATTATGAAAATACCTCATCATTCCATCACTTGTTTTGAGATAACATCCGAAAATAATCTTCTCAAATAAGTCTAAAACTTCTTGGTCGACTACCTTTAATTCATCCTTAAATCTTAAATTTCATGAACTTACACATCTAATAGGATGAGTTGAAATCTCCTTAATAACATAATTCAATCCATAAAACAAACAAACAAAATATGATAAAATTAGTTGAGATGCAAACAAATCTACATTAAGATAGTACAATATATACAAAAACTCTAACAACATCGTAATTTATCTTTTGTTATATTAACTTTAATAAAACATAAAAAACACAAGATACATATAAATTGGCAATAAAAAATCAGATAAACAATCAATTTCTAAACACATCATACAAGCCAAAATATGTATCTCGGCCTAACATTCAACAGATCTGAACATGCAATTACCTTGTGAAGCTCATCTCCGAAAATTGCTTCGACAATTCTTCTTCTCTTGGCGGGAGCTTTACTAGCAGGACTGTTGGATCCCTTTTTCTTAAAACCACTTTCTTTTTTCTTGTCTTTCTTATCATGCTTTTGCCGCAATTTCTTCATAGTTTGAGGATCGTTTCTATGCTTTGATCTATAATTGTTCTATTTCTCAATCCTTCTGACTTGCTCCTACGAAATCAAGATCGAAAAGATTACAAAAATCAGTCATTCACAACCACTGATGAAGGATTCCTCGAAAAGTTAAAGGATTAGTAATTCTTTTTAGAAATCGACTCTTCTGCTTAAAAAATCAAATATGAAACTTCATACACCTTAAAGTTCATATGACGAAAAGAGATTTCAGCAAAGCCAACAAATTCGTAATCGAAAATTTTAGGAATGAAGTTTACAACTTCTTGAGATTCTTTGATACTTTCTAATTAAGAAAACCCAAGATTAAAAGAAGGTCCCAAATCTGTATTCATAATAATAATTCAAACAGTAGAGCCTAAAGAATGAATAATCGAAGAAATTGCTCAATCAAAACATTGAAATTTCACTTTGTAAACGCAGGCGCAAAAAAAAATTTTTTGAAAAAAAAAAATGTAAAAAGGATTAGAAGAAATCGAAGCTGATTTTAGGGAGGGAAATTACCTTACTTCAAAGTTTTGAAATAGATGAAGAAATTGGATAGAAACCGCACCAAAAATTACAGCGTACAAAGAAGAAAAGTAGGTTATTTTTGGTAAAGAATCGACTTTTTAGTTATAGGTTTTAACTTGTATCTCAACTTTACCAAAAAGTATGAAATATTGGAATTTAAGTAATTATTTAGAAGTGGGGGAATTTTTAGAAGTTTAGAAACTTATGTTATTTATTTAGGTAATTTTTCCATATAAAGTAAAAATGTATAGGCAGGAAGTGCATAAATAGCCACTTTTGAGACTGCTCACGTTTTGTCCTTCAAATTTAAAATTTTGTAAATCTATATACTACACGAGAGAAAGAACAGGGGAATTTATCTACTTCCTTGGTCCCGGGTGGGCATATTTTGGTTTAAACTGAAAAATTAAACCGAAATTTAATTTTGATTTTGGTTTTTCGGATCGAATTTGATTTGTAATTTTAAAATTTTAGTTTTTCAGCTCGATTTTCGGTTTTAAAAAAAAAAATTGGTTAAACCGAAAAACCAAAATTTTATAAATAAATAAATAATATATATTTTATTATATAATATAATATTATATTATATGTATATATAATATTTAGTAATTCACATTCACAATTAACATTTAACAGCAAATTCGCATACGCCGCAACCATTGCCCATTGCCAACCCTAAATCCCTATTCTGGTATTGCCTACGCCATTTCTCACGTACACCGGCGACGACGAGTCACGACTCACAAGTATTCCTCCGTTCCACCGAAGGCAAGGCGGTGTTCCTTCGTTGATCGTTTTCACTTCTACTGGTTGTGGATTTGTGGGTTATGGCTATCCACCGACGAGAAATAGATGAGTTTTGTGTCGTTTTGTAGACTATTTATGTAAGGTTATATTATATGTAATGATTAATGACGTTATGTATTATGTTAAGCTTATGATTATTTCATTTCGTTTCATCCATGTTGAGTTATTTATATTTGAGAATGAAAAACAGGTTTGAAAAAAATTATTTTTCTAAAAAAACCCATCAATTTTAAATGCTCAGTTATGAAAAAGAGAAGCTAACTACTTCAATATTTCAAACCGAAATTAAAACCAAAATAACCGAACCAAATTTGTAAAAACCGAACCGAACTGAATTTATTTCGATTTAATTACGAATGTCATTTTTGTCAATCCGAAAACCGTTAAGTCGAATCGATATTAAACAATCAGACCGAACCGACCCAACGCCCACCCCTACCAATTTGTATGATATAGCTTAACTTGTCAGTTGTCAATTAACATGAAAGAAAAACTTCTAGAATGTTTGATCTAAATTTACTTCTAGAATATTTGATCTAAATTAAGTCATATATTTATAGTTATAAATTATTTTTTTAAGAGAAATAAATATTTTATAATCAAATTATTACTAAACATAAAAGTACATCCATTTTGAAACTGACTAAAATGATACGTGTGATATAAATTGAAACGTGATACTTTTTGAACAACTTTAAGCGAGTAATTGAATAATTGAGTCTATTTTTTTTTTAAAAAACAAAAATAGAAAATTCATTTTTTTTATTAACTTACAATCTAAGAAGTAATGCGACAATCTAAGAAGAAATGTGACTTTGCAATAAACAATCTAAGGAGGCATATTTTGATTTTGTCCCCCTATTTTGGGGTCCATTTGGATAAAACAATAGAATCATAATTTGAAATCAAAAGTTGGAAGTCTTGTTTGGTTAATCTATTTGAATTGGTGGCAACATGATCAGAGCTTTATTTTTGACTTTGAAACTACAAAAAGGCACTATAGCTGAAGTTCTTATAAGAACAATACCCAATGTAGTCCCACGTAATCTTACAAAATGGAGTCCCGGGAGGGTCGAGTGTCCGCAGACTAGCCCCTACCTTTAAGGTAGGGAGGCTAAGAAGAAAGGGCGGCATTACTTCTTACGAGAAGTAACAGCTGCATAACAGATGACCATATGAGACAGGGAAATCATCAAACAACATCTGTTGTACCAACTTACAACAATCCCAAATATAGATGTAAGTCAATTCGTTCAAGTTAAAATCTCATTAGGCCTTCAAAAAGTCCAGCCTTGACAAATTGTGTCCACGAAATGCATTCAAAAAGATTCCACCATGTATCAAGGTGATTCGCTCTCTCTACCCGAGCGTTGATTATGAAACTCACCTTCATCCTCATCATCATTTTCATGGCGCCTCTGGTACTTGGGACTTGGGCTTCGACTTCCACCATTAGCTTCAGCAGGGCTGTCATCATACCTTCGAGGAGCTGGGCTATCCCTCCTAGGACTTCCACTTTTTTCTCTAGGGCTTTGGCTATAGGCACCTTCTTCTCTGGTTGGAGGAGGGCTCTTTTCTTCCATAGGGCTTCCATCTTCGGGTGTTGGGCTGCGCTTCCTCGCCTTGGGTGGAGGACTGGGACTAGGACTTGGATTGGCCTTTATTGGCTCCGGGCTCCTACTGTAGCTTCTTGATCGCTTGACCTGGTCGATTTGTTCTCTTTTTGGTGGAGGGGATCTTGATCGACTGAAAGAACAATGAAGAAGAGCTCAGAAACTTTTCTAAACATGTGTTTGAACATAAATATTTAGTTGAAGTTGAAACAAAGAATTTCCTAAATTTGAAGCTGAAAAGGATTATTTGGAAATTGTATATCAGTACTTGCAAAATATTGATGGCCAAACTTTAACTCGCCAATAGTGACTTAAGAATTTGCAAGTGAAGTCAATGGGCAAACACCAGAGCAAAATAGCAAATTCCTGAACACAAATGAATGCCATCTAGAACACGTGCAAAACTCACCTATAGCTGCGACTTCTGCTATAACTTCGACGAGGAGAACGTGAGCGAGAACGTGACCTAACAGGTGAGCGTGAGTAGCTGCGATCACGTCTACAACAATGAACATCACCAGGTCAAGAAACACAAAATGAAAAGATCAGGGGCAGAAAATAAAGTACTTGCTTCACAGAGGTTTACGTACCTGAGTTTTTTAGGACTATTTGGGCATTTCCTTTCTATATGACCTCTTTCTCCACACCGATAACACTTGTTCTTCCAATCCCCAGCTTTGCAATCTCGAGCCCAATGACCTTCAAGACCACAGTTGAAGCAGCGGCCTGACCCAGGAGCGGGTCCTTTGCCAAGATATTCACGCGAACCGCCTGGTCCACGTGGCACCTAGATAAACAA
>NC_061119.1:13226661-13330197 GCF_002878395.1 Capsicum annuum | reverse complement strand
AATTGACAAAGGAAATTCCACGATATACATGTACAGTATATACTTACTCCCTTGGCAAATTCCACAATTATGCGGCGTCCATCAACGTCACGGCCATCTAAATAGTATCTTGCGTCATCAGCATCTCGAGGATCACTAAATTCCTGTTGTAACACATTGTGAAGCAAACAAAAGTTTTTTTCGCAGGGGTTGGTTGGGGGATCAAAATGGGAACTAATGAAAATTATTAACAACATTATAAAGGGAAAACAGAGAGATGATACATACAACAAATGCGTAGTCGTGCTTCATGTCCACATCCCGTACTCTGCGGAAATGGTTGCCAGAAACAGTAAGGCCATCATTACTTATAAGCACAGGAAGTTCATGAATTTGCCCCTCAAGATGAACTATACACCAGTTTGAGATTGTTGGAATTCCATAAAAATACGCAAAGACATTATAGAAAGGACCGCCAAAGTCTCCTAAAACCGGGCAAGACTCCACCAAGGCCATTATAGAAAGAATCACAGAAGTCTCCTAAAACCCGGCAAGACTTTCCATCAATTCCACCAAGGCCACCTCTCAAGATTGACCTTCAGGCCAGGCAAATGCCTATAAACCGTCAACAAGATCATTCAAGTTAAACTCACAAGCATTTGGAACACATTTTCCTTTATATATAATAATTGATAAGATACCCGAGTAATAGATAAGCTTGGAAGGAAATTCCAACACACAGATGGAGACTTAAAAATGTAAACCTCCACCGACTTTCTGATTTGCTAAACCAACTGTGCATTTCTAAAGAATCCCCCACAGAAGATTATGAGCATTTCCAAAATCAGAACAGAACTTGAACTTTATGACAAACAATTATAAGGGCACACAGAGCAAGCAACTATGATCTAGTATATCAAGTAAATTGGTTGAACAGAACAAAAAGGAAGAATAAATCTCCCTTCCCAGATAAAGGAAAAGAAATATATGAAAAAAAAGAGTAGCGCAGAAATATTTTCACCAGTGCCTTCTTCCAATTTTTATAAGCATAGGTGATTCACGGATTTGATATCTAAAGCTAACCCTAATGAACCAAGGGTCGACAAATAGAAATATCCTTACATTCTAGTTAAACGAAGCACCTTCACAGAAGCAGCAATTTAGGTAGGATTGTGTTGAACTTAACGTAGAAGGGACAAAGTCCCCATTAGACAACAACATATAAATGGAAAAGATCACCCACGGTTCTCTAGGACATCAACAAACAACATTACATGGTGGTAATAATAATTTTCCACAGCATTTCCCCAATTTCAGTTGCTCAATGGCAACTGGATACATCAAAAGTAGTAAGAAAGAAAATGACACTGCAGCGGCCTTGGGCTATACAAAGAAATGCATGATGTGCCAAGAATCTGGAAAAGGTTTACCTCCCATATTTACTGAAAACACGCTCCAGATCACGTGAACGGGTCCGTGAAGACAAGTGTCCCACATAGAGACGAGTGCTATTTCCCATTCGATCATCATAACGAGGCATCTTTCGGGCACGGTTCTGAAACTGAAAACATGCACTCTATGAAGATAATATGGTATTACAACTCATCTGTTCACAAACATTTCTAATCATCCAGAACAAGATGTGTCTGACCAAATCAAACATGCCAAAGGTTTTAGAGCAGAACTAATCTTGGGGTAACACAACAAACAAGAAATGAAAACTAGAACGTTGAGCTATTCTATCAAAATTACAGGTTAAAAACTTATGAAAGCACAAAATTAATATATAACCAAAATGCAAACTTATTTTGAGCTAGTTAAAGGACTTGAATTCACCGACAAGCTTTTGGAAGCGTAAAGGTCCCGTCCAACAGAAAAATAAGAGAGAAAATAATCATGCATAAACAAGAATTTGAACGGCATAAAGCCAATAGCTTTAGTTTTTTCTTAATATTCAACAGATTCTCACTGTACAAGCAAGATTGGTTGGATTACCTCACTTTTCTGTAGGTAATATCTTCACTTATGCAGCTTTACAAAAGAATTGCTATAAACATGAAATCCTTTGAACCCACTCCAACCCCACAACAATATTTAACGAAAAAAACCATACAAAACACTACAAAATCTCAGCTTTTTATTAGGCCCACCATGAAAAAAGAACTAAGGATACCTAAACCTAACATATACCATAATTCAACAAATCTTCACAAACAAAAAGGAATTAAACCTACAACAGGTATCCCGCATAATCACTTGAGGTACACGAAACCTGGTCCGAACAACAGAGTAAGAAAAAAAACACAATCTCTCACATACAAAATAAAAAATCCCTCTCCAAAATAGTCTATACTCTATTCAAAGAACAAAATAAACAAATTCAGGGCAATTAAACAACAATTAAAATAAAAAATTTAGGGCAATTAAACAACAATTAAAATAAAATTTTTTAGGGCAATTAAACAACAATTAAAATCAACAATTATAGGGCAATTAAACAACTTAAGATCAACGCTTTTAGGGCAAATAAGCAACAATTAAAATTAAAATTTAGGGAAATTAAACAGCAATTAAAATCAACAATTTTAAGGCAATTAAACAACAATTAATATAATTTTTTAGGGAATTTAAACAATAATTAAATCAGCAATTTTAGGGCAATTAAACAACAATTAAAATCATTTTTTTTCTAAAAAAAATAAAACCCAAAGCAAAATAAAAAGCCGCATCATTTCATAAAAAATCCACAATAATTTCTCACTAATACAAATCAAGAATCCCATTCCAAACAGTATATTCAATTAACAAATTCAACAATTTTAGGGCAATTAAAAAATAAATTAAAATTAACGAATAAAAGGTAAAATAATTAAATAAATAAAAGATTTACCTAAAAGGGCGAAATTTGTTTGTAACGTTTGTTGGCTGCCTATCGAAACCCTGTAAAAGAAAGACTTTTATTATTGAGCATTATCTTTGGTTGAACCGACAGAAAATGAACGGCTGAGATTTCACTGTTTGTTATATCGAAAGGTTAAAATTGATTGTGGCCCAGAATTTGTTTATGGGTTTACCAGGCCCAGGCCCAACTTATAAAGCCCAAAATGAAAATTGTAGCTCTGAGTTTACAAGGCCCAATTTATAGAGCCCAAAATGAAAATTAATTCGGTAAAAAAGGGAATGGCACTGGAACAACAACAACAACAAACTCAGTGTATTTTCACAAAGTGGGGTCTGGGGAGGGTAAGATGTAAGCAGACCATACCGCTACCTCTGAAGAAGTAGAGCGGCAGGAATGGCACTGGAAGCAACTCATTTTATCAGAGCCAGGTTTCGATCCTAGGACCTGTGGGTTATGTGCCCACCACGCTTCCGCTGTGCTACTCTGATTTGTTAAAATTGTTTCTCCTTCATATTTTATATATTTATGACATCCTCTTGTATCAAGATTGGCTAGCACTTTGTTTGGATGGTTGTTACATATCGTATCGTATTGTATTGATTTGTGTTGTATAGTTTTGATGAATAATATTTGAATAGTTTGTATGATTTTTTTCTAATATACTTATGGATAAATAGAGATAGAGAGAAAGTGCGAACAAGGACACAAATGATGATTACAATATTGCATGCTGCTAGATTTTCTTATTTCATCGTCAGTATATAACACACAGGAATTGAAATTAGAAGATTCGAGCGTTGCTCTTCACAAGTTGATTGACTGACCCATTAGGTAGCCCCAGTTGATCCATCTAAAAGAAAGGTCAATTTGGGTTATAACCCATTCGGTAGCCCAAGTTGATTCATCTAAAAGAGAGGTCATCTTAGGTTATAACCTAAATTGACCCGGTAAAATAATTATTGACCCAACCTTTTAAATCTTGCGGGAATGGGCCAGTTACACATTAATAAATCAAATTTGACAGCTTAGGCTCATTCATAATTCATATAGAAAAATTGCTTTGTTTTTTGGAAACTTGAAATGAGTGATCAAAAATCCTCACAACTAGCAAGATAGATGGAGATATGGGAATCAGAAACAGAAGCATAATTATGAAATGACCTTGGAGATTTTCGCTAGAGGAACAAGCTTTGTGGAGGAAAGTGTATATGAAAAATATAGGGCGAAGAGTAGTGGACCTAGCTACAGTGGTTATGGAGTTGGTGTGTGGTTAAATAAACTGTCCTGAAACATCAGAGTTTAATGTAGAGAGCAATGTATCAATGTTCAAAATGCTTTTTTTTGTGGCAGGGACAAAGAAACAAACAACCATATTTTCCTCTATTGTCAGGTCACCAATAGACTTTGACAACTATTTTTTTAACATTAAAGGTCTGAGTTGGGTAGTGCCTACTTCCAAGAGATACTATGGACCTTTTGGTATGTTGGACAACTTAGCTGCAGGACCAAGTCAGAACATGAGGTGGAGTATTATCCCGACATGTATATGGAGAACATCATGGCTAGAAAGGAATTCCAAATATTTTGAGGAAAGCAAATTCTAAGCATAAGATTAAAATGAATTGTATATTTTTTATTTAATTTTGGTGTAAACAAGCTCTAGTACAAGCTGTAGAGTCCTTCGATGACCTCATTGGGTCCTTGTAACTGACACCATACTGTCTTTTGCCTTTGATTTTTCTCTCCTTTTTGAAAGTCCTGTATCTTAGGGCTCGTTTGTTTCAACAGTAACTTTGTGCTGAGATTTGCTTATTTTTATTAGTGAATTCTCAAAACACAAAAAACAACTTGAAATAAGTGATATTTGTGTGACATATAAAACTTGGTATGTAGCTTCATGCCCATGTTCCCATTAGAAATTTGGTATCAAGTACCATTGTATATTCAGTCATGCACTCATGTATCAGTTCAGTTATGTAATTATACATCGGACATGCATTCTCATTGTGAGAAACTTAGTTCTTCAGAACACCCAGTCATGCATTCATGAATCAGTTACACATGCATCAGATATGTATGTTCAGTATTATATGTTTAGCTTGTCAGTTATGTTAGTCATGAGATCATTTTCCAGTTATTCATGTTCAGCATATACGTCAGTTATTTTTTCTTCCCTCCCAGTCAGTCTCATTCGAGGATGAATGTTCTCAAGGGGGAGATATTGTAATACCCCGTACTTTTTCCTAGCTAATTTCATCTCAAGAATGTCTAGTATCAGATTCTAAATTGAATGATGATTATTCCATGAGGAATTTTTAATATTTTCACTTTTTGTCATGTGGAAAATTCAATAAACTCTCCATCGATATAAGATTTACCCAATTCCGATAATCGGGTCAGAAGTTACGACTATTTCAAGTTTCCATTGTAAAACAGCGCCATATTAGTCAGTGGCGCACCGCGCCACAAGAGGAAATGGCATTTGGCAAATTCCAATAGGGGTCTGTGATTATGGCGCGTCGCGCCAGGGCCCAAATTCAAAATTATTCTTTTCCAGTGTCTTAGCGCGATTTCCTCCGCGTCGCGTCAAAGTTCCAGGTCGCAAAAGAAGGGGCAACACGATGGCTCCACGTCGCGCCATTCCTCAATTTCCCAATTGTCAAAATCTAGTGACACGGGGCGATAGCTCCGCATCGCGCTAAAGGTCCAGTTCGGGAAACTTTTACAATTTTAAAAGGCGCATCCAAGGGTTAAAAGGGTCAATTTCCTACCCCTATTTAAACCTAATAACACATGATTCAGCTACTTTTCACCCAAAATACACTCTCTTCTCTCAAAAACCTCTCAAGAACAACTTAGGGCTTTTCATAGAAGATTCAGAATCAAGAATTTCCTTCGTCAATCTTCACAGAATCACGAACCAAGGTATGTGTAGTGTTCATTCATGGACTCCTTTCGTCCATGAAGCCCAAGAATCTCTTTTCTAAGTTTTAAATTTTTGGATTTCTTTATGAATTTCATGTTGGGTTTGTTTTGTGTATGTTGAGAATGATCAATTGAATTCAAATCATGTTGGGTGATCAATTTTATATGGAATTGATTTGTATAGATGTATATTCATGTGAACCTATGAATAAACCTTAGGATGATGAAATTAGAAATGAATCATAATGATTAATTGTTGTATAATGTTGTCTACATGTGTTATGCCTACCATGTGTTTGATTAAATGCCTAGATGAAGGAACAATGCCCAACTAGTATGATATCATGAAATCCCCATGTATGTACAAGTTATACCTATCACATGTTTTGATGGAATGCTTCTATAAATGTATTATGGATTATGATGTTAGTTATATGTTCAAGTAAGTTATGCTTGGTCAGCTTCCTTCCATCGAGTCCTGGGGTATTTGTACCCAAAATATTAGTTATGTACCTAGAGCCATGTCATGTTTCCACGATACTATCAGTGAAGCTATGATCCTTAGATTTTAGACAGTTTTATTACTCAGGAAATCTCCATGATCTTATGAACTCAGTCAGTTGTCAGATGTCAATAGTATTCCATCAGTCAACGAAAGTCAGTAACTCAGTTCATGTTCAATTCAGTAAATCATGTTCAGTGTTTATTCAGATGGAAGTAGAAATTAGCACCGAGCAAACTCAAAGGTAGGAAATCACCTGTTATATGAGGGTGTGATTCTTAGAAGCAATCCTTGCATTTCAGAACTATGTAGCCAGCATAGGTTAAGACACCATAGCCTGCTATATAAGGGTAGATGAGGTGGCTTAACCTGCTATATAAGGGTTTCCACCGTTCTCATTAGAGTTACCTGTCATATTAGGGTCACTTACATGTTGTCCTTACCTGTGGCGCGGTATTGATACCCTTCCAATCAGGGCGCAGATGGGACCCCAATTCAGCTATAATGCATCATTTAGGGCATGTCAGTTAGATGACTACATCCCACAGTCTCAGCATCAGTTTCAGTAAAAGAACTCAGCTAGTTCTATCAGATTCAGGACTGTCAGATACAATCAACTCAAATACAGTATAGAACTCAGCTAGTTCCATCAGATTCAGGACTGTCAGATACAGTCACTCTTGTTATCGGTTATATTCAGATACAGTAATCATGTTATCACAGTATTAGTGTCAGTTGTTATGTCTCATGCATGTATTCTCACGCTCATGATAGTTAGTCAGTTATTATTATTGTTCATGCATATGAACCCCATGTATTCATCCTACCTCACATGTATACCAGTACATTCAAAGTACTGATGCATTTGCGCTCTGGTGTCTTATACCATAGGTTCAGAGACACGACCTCTAGAGCAACAGTAGATTCCAGATATCCATAGACAGAGTTAGAAGTGAGTCCTTATCTTTCGAGGACATGATTATTTCCCTATTATCTCATTAATCAGTTTATTAGTTGGAGTTAGTTGGGGACATGTCCCATCAACTCCTTACTCAGACAGTTCAGTCAGTTAGAGGCTTTCTAGACTATCATGTTTCAAACTTCAATATGTTCAATTTTGTTTTGGGTATTCTATTACCCCACACAGATGTTATATCATTCAGACCATGTTCAGTATTGAACCTTATGGCCTTTCAGTTTATGCTTCCGCATTATAAAGTATTTTATGCAGCATACAGGTACAGATATCAGTCATGGATTAGCTTATGGTCCTTCGGGGTTATGAGCACCATGTAGCATTTGGGGTACCAGATTTGGGGCGTTACACAACCATTTTTACAATTGTCCTTTTTCAGTGTTCCAACACGATGTCACCACATCATGGAGAGCTTCCAGGCCTCAACAAAAGTGGCAACGTGATACCACCGCATCGCACCACTATGCATTTTCCCAATTGGCAATTTTCAGTGACACGACACGATAGCGCCGCTTCGCGATAGGGGTTTGGATCGGAAAATTTTCTCGAAAATTAAAAGTGACGTCCAAGGTTAAATTGGTCCTTTTCTATGATTTTAATCCGCCCAGGTGTGAGATCTAAGACCTAAAAATGTTTTAACTCATTCATTTATTCAATCTTTCCCTTAAATCGAAGTATTCTCTCTAAAGAAAGCAAACCCTAGATCCAAAAAATCAAGGTCAATCTCAAGGATTTCCCCAAGAACTTCAAGAAACTCATCAATTAAGGTATGTTAGGTATTCATCTATGGGTTCTTTTTGCCCAAAGAGCCCAAGAATCTGTTTTTAAAACTTCAAGATTTATGATTTATGATTTCTATGCTTGGAATTGAATGTATTGATTCATTATAGAAATTGGGATCCAATTCATATTTAATTATAAGTTTTCTTGATATTAAGATAGTTATGTGATGGATTATATGAATTGCATGCTAAACCCTTGAAATTGAAATTTAGTAGCTAACTGTGATGTTCATGTGTTGACCATTATCATGAGAAATATTCCATGCTCCCCAAGTGTTTGGTAAAATGACTATGTGAAGTAGATAGTGGAATCATGACATGTCATTATGTGGTCCCAAATCATGTACAAGCTTATGTCTTGCAAGTGTTTGATAAAGTGTCTCTATAAATGAATTATGAACTAGTGAATATTGTTATGTTATTCAAGATCATGTGATGCTTTAATTTTCATGCTATCAAGTCCTGGGGGTATTTAATACCCGATAATTTAGCTGTTTACCTAGAGCCAGTGTCAATTATAGAATAGTATCAGTCATGCCATGATCAGCAGCACTCTCAGTCAGTTTTAGAACTTAGTAGAACTCAGTCAGTTACAGAACTCAGAAAAACTTAGTAATCTCAGTATCAGTCTAGTTCAGTTCAGTATCTTTCAGTTGGGAGTAGGATTCAGTATCGAGTGAACCCAAGGATGGGGGCTCACCTGCTAGCAGAAGTGTGATTATTAGAAGTAATCCTTGCATTCCAGAACTACGTAGCCAGCGTAGGTTGAGACATCTAACCTGCTAGTTGAGGGTTGATGAGGTGTTTTAACCTGCCAGATGAGGGTTTCACCGTTCTCTTTAGAGTACCTACCAGATGAGGGTAACTCTTAGCTTGTCTTTACTTATGGCACGTAACTGACACCCTTCTAATTGGGGTTACAGATTTGACCCCAACACAGTTATCTTATCTTATTTGGGGCATGTCGATTAGATGATTACCTCTCATAGTTTCAATCTCAGTCTTCAGAATAAAACTCAGCTCAGTTATACAGCATCAGGACTGTTGATACAGTCAATTAGTATTAGTAACTTAGATTATCAGTTACTCATTTATCAGAATCCAGTACTTAGCTTCAGATAAGCTCAGTTACAGTATATACGTATGCACAGTATTACATAACCAGTACTTACAGCAGTTTCAGTTACCCACGTACTCTCATATTTCAATTGCTCTATATCATTCAGTTAGTATTATTCATGCATATGAACCCTTGCATTCAATCCTACCTCATCTAGTATACCAGTACATTCCTCGTACTGACCCATACTCTTTCTTTATGCTATGATTTCTTATATCATAGGTTCAGACGCTTAGGTTCCAGACCGCGCATAGACATATTTAGATTCAGCCATCAGTAGACTTAGCAGTGAGTCCTTATTATTCGAGGATATTTTTTTATTTCATTATTGTATTAGACTCAGTATTTCAGTAGATGGAATTAGTTAGGGGATTGTCCCATCAACTCCACTTTCAGATAGCTCAGTTAGAGACTTTTCAGACTAGTTTTTCAGACAGTGTTCAGTTTTACAGATTGTTATTCCAGTTGATACATTTTATCGGTACTTCAGATATTTTGAACCTTATGGTATTTTAGCCTATTTTTTTGCATTTATCACAGTATATTATTTAGTTCTCACTGCAGATATGAGTCATGGGTTAGTTTGTGGTCCTTCGGGGTCATAAGTACCATGTAGCGTTCGGGGTACAGACTCGGGGCATTACAAAAGTATTAACAACAAGTCTGGTATGTTTCATGATAAACTCTTCACGACTCGTAGGCAATGTCATTTTTATCTTGAGGAACCATTAGTTTCTCTACCATTTCATTCCCATTTTCCCCAGAACCAATATAGATTGCACTGTCTAAATTAGAGTACTTAGACAAAGCTTGACTAGCCACGGTTTCCTCACAGTCAAATTCACTCAGGACAACACAAATACCAGCAAGCAATGAGGAAAATAGAGCTTCAAGAACATGATGTTCAGTAGTAAGAGTAGCAACAACTTTATTGCATCAGGCCAAGGTGTGTGCACTGGTCAAGTCAGGAGTAGAGTAATTTGCTTTTTGGTACCGTGAATCTCTAGCTCAAGAACAATAAACTTTAGAGAGAATGGACCAATTAGGCAATGTAAGTAATGTTTTCTATAATATCATAGTAATTTACTTTTCTAGTATTTGCTGCAAATAACTTCATCTTAGAATAAAGGAAAAGACGACAGTAGCATCCTTAGCCGTCTTTCAAGCAAGAAGACAGGAAAAATTATAGGGTTGAGCAACTACTTTTGCAATTGTTTTGCTACCTTCCGCCTTTCTTTAGAAAACATAGAGAATGATATATATAGGATGTTTAATACCAACGTCTTAGGACAGCTTGGGGTGAGTCAAAAGACACTCAACGACTTCTGTAATCTCCCGAATTAGCATGCCTAACCCACCAAAATCAATATATAACTCTAAAGGAGTTTTTTGAAGCTTCATGACAGATATTGGATCGACTTCATCTTGCCAAAGCCCAACAACAGATAGAACCTTATTATACATTTAAATTTCATGAGGTTTCAATTCTTCTTTATCGAAAAAAGAAAACATCAAAACGTGATACTCTTATCCGACAGAATGAGAATTTAATACTTGGCTAGCAGTTGCCAATTCTTAAAGATATCAAAGTGAACAACCAAAACGCAAGTGAAATTTTTGTGAAGCACAATGAACGAGTACCTACCAGTTATGTCATCGAATATACCTTTCTCATTGTCTGGACAACTACTTTTGACATACTCATGCCCGTCAAATGAAATCAAATATGAATTTTTGCAACTTGATCCAAAACCTTGGCCTTAACTCGCTGGGGATTTACGTCGAACATTTTAGCAACATAGCTTGAGTTTCCACTAATTGAACAGGGATAAAATGGAAAATGAAGTAACATACACATGGTCACATTTTTATCTAGGGTCCCAGCTGGCCAGCCAATATAGTGTTCCCAGTTTTAAGAAAACCGACAAATAACAATGCATGTGCAAACATACCACTACGATGCATGCAATGCTTGGGATCACTTCAGTTGTGAACAAATTTCTTCAGTTCATCTTGTACCTCAGCAACACCCCTAATGTCGTTGTAGTAGACAAAGATTCTCTCAAACTGGAAAGCAAAATCACCTTTGTATCGGTTAGTGTAATTAATACCAAATATTGCACAAACAACTTCCCAGGACTTGGAGTAGTAGTGTATGTCGGACATTGTGTTGAACACCTCGTTTCTAAGAATTGCAGAATATCCCACTAATGAATCTGCTATGGGATTTTCTAACATCTTATTAGGTACCTCAAAATTGTCCAAAGAGCGTGAGTTTCCGTCTATTAAATCAGAATCCTTGTCGCCTATACAGACTACGGAAGCACCATTCTTTATGTCTTCCACATTGGCCTCATCTCTTTTTGTCCCTTCAAAGCCTTGGAGTCTAATTGCATCTCCTCCTACAGTAGTGGTCGCACACGACAAATTCATGGATTCTTGTAGTATGTTCACCGATTCAAAGAGGGTGTTGAATTGAGCATTAAGCATGATAGAAGAATAGAACCGCATGGAGTAGGATCAGTGAAAGCACCAATGTAACTAACTAAGCTTTGAATTTAAAATAAAAGGAACTAACAACGATAAAATAACAAATAAGGAAAATAGAAAAAGGGATTCTAGAGTGCTATTACAAAATAGCTAATGAAAATAATGAATAAAACAACATAACTCTTTGCATGAGCCCAAGATTATTTTTCTTTTTGTCACTTTCAATCTTGAAAATCCTTTTGAACTTCAATACATTACTCATTCTTTTTTGGATAAAAAGGGGCGGGCCAGTTGTATTACCGGATTGAACAGCAATAGGATAAGGTCGGTCTTGTATTTTCTTTGATCTCCTACTTTTTAGGTGTTACATTTCTTTTAAATTGTTTGAAATTTTCTCATCAACATTTTTGTATGTTTGAGTCTCACATTTTTCTTTGGCTAAATTTAGAGCTGGTAAAAGACGGCTATATTACATATCTTTTGTACCTCTGTTAGATAACTTGGTGCTGCTTTCTGCTTTCCTAATGTTGTTTCAAGCTGTGCAATTATTCTTTATCATCTTTTCTTCTTGCTGAGGTAAGATAAATCTTGTATCTTTTTAAAATTTTCTTGTTTCTCTGTTTGGGTGTATATTGTGATATTGAAAGCTCAAAATTTCTCTTCATTGCTTGTTAGCATTGATATGAAATATTTTGTCCACAATTTTCTAGAAACAAATCTTTGGGTTCATATAATTTTAAATATTGTAAACTATGAATTCCGGAATGTATTTTATTTGTATAGATTTTCTATATTTTTTTCTCTTTAAAATTCAAGAAAATCTTGCATATTATACAATTCGTTGATCTGGATCCTATGGTCCTGATCCCCAATACATTTAATGGTCATGGTTCATAGAAGTATACTTCCTCAAGGTTGAGAGCTTATATGAAGACCATACAATTTTGTCTCTGAACCTAATAGTTTCTAAAGGACATACGAACTTGAAAGTAGAATGACTAATCAAAGAAGTTGTATTATGGTTATTGCATAAACTTGTTCATGTCTATGGAGAGAAGAGAATTTTGAGTATTGATTCACACTAGTATTTTGAGCTTGGATTAACAATTTACTCATATAAAAGAATTTGACTCTAAAGCCTTTCCAAACCTATAAAATAATTTTGGGGGGTTGGGGGTGGGTTTCTGGGATATTCAGCTGCCTTGCCTAGGGTCCTAGATTAAGAACTTTGAATTGGCTTATTTTAAGTGTTTTTAGGCTAAAATAACTTTTAAGTACTTTTGTGGTATTTGGTAAAATAAAAAAGTGCATTCAATCACTTGTTTTTAAGCCAAAAAGGCAAAAATAGTCTAAAGCTATAAGCCCATCAAAACAGGCTCTTAATCTACCAGCCTGTATGACACAACATATCAAACAAGAAAGTTCAATTGACTGGATCACGGACTTTAATTCTCTTTTCTAATTGTGGAAGCAAGGTATTCGTTGCTATTAGAGAAGCGTCAAATATTTATCAGTCCGCAATGAAACATTTCTTCCCTGTGAAGAAAAATTACCTTATGAACTTCCTTTTTCCATTATTCAGGCTCATTTCAATTGGTTCTTTTTTCTATCATTTTGTAGATGATTCTATCAGATTATGCTTCATCCTTTCTGTTTTATTCCACAAATTGACAATAACTATGATGGAAGTTGTTAATAAGTTCTTTATTATATCGTTGACTATGTGGAAAGCTCCAATTGCATTTTTGTACGTCTTTAACCACAACTTAATTCCTGGCGAGCTTTATATAATTTACTTTTTTATGAAAAGCTTTCCTAATTTTGTACGCCTTTTACCACAACTTAATTCCTGGTGATTTACATAATTTATTTTTTTGAGCAAAGCTTTCCCTAAATTTTTTAAATACAAATTTTACTTGATAAAAGATTTCTTTAAAATTTTAGGCTATCATATGTGCCAAAAGAAGTTGGCAATCCTAAAGTAGGTATTGTTTGGTCTTAGATAGTCTTCTAACTAATTCATTATTAAAAAGCCTTGGACTATGTTTTTTTTCATAGTTATGCTTGAGAATCTTACCCTTTCTTTTTTGTGCTTTTACATTTGATCACAATGGTATTAGTCCGTACTCACATCAGTTTGTTGAACATAAGAAACAGTGTAAAAGATTTGTTTCGGTTAATTCTTCAACTATGTGTGCTGCCTTGCAGTCTTTATTGCTTAAAATGTGATAGCTCTTTGCTTATCTGAGTCCCTGTATCCAAAGGGTACCAAAGCCCTTTCACATTTTTATCTGAATTCCAGGGAACTATTATTATATGTTGGCTTCACAATATGTTCTGTCAATTTAATTAATGGGATATTGGTGAGGGGACTGTAGTAGTCATGTTTTATGCTGATTGCTATGTGATATACTGATGTCGAGCTCTGCTCATGAACGAGAAAGGTTGACCATGGTGAATAGAGAATTTCTGAATATAATTTATCTTTTGTCAAATATTCAAATAAAAAAGAAGAAATCTTATTTTGTTGGCGGGGGTTTTAAGGTTTGGTACAACACTCTCATGTTCCCCTTGCTTATGTCTTAAATAGTATTCCAGATGTGTTTTCTTAAAGTTTTTGGCTAGAACATGGATAGAGTGGAAGATGATGAAATATAGCAGGTACTTATGATGGATTTGTGACTGGTTTGTCTCCTGGCACAGCCAAGTATAGCTGTGCTGAGCTTCTAGGATACATATCTGGGTGATTACCCAATTAATGCTTGCTGATTCCTGCTCTATCTATTAATTGTTTTATATAACAAAGAATATCAATTAAATGCATGATATAATAGCTAGGAGAAGGGAAGTATAATATCCATGTTATGTAGGCTAGAGAACTTGTCACCATTTGGAATACTTCTAGATAGTATTAATAAGAAGTTACTAGAAACTTCTTTGCAGTCATTAAGAAATGAAGTTCTAAATTGGATAAGTTTTTGAGATACTTTTTTCTAATGTAATAAAGGAATCACAATAAGATACTGCCACTTTAGATTAATAAGTTGTAATTATGACCGACTAAATGGCTCAACATTATCTCTCATTAATTCTTAACCTCTGCAGAATCTCTATTCTTCTGTCTTCCATAAATATTTGCCTTTTCTTTTTTTGTTTCTCATTATCATAATAGTTCCTTTTGTTAAGTATGGTTTGGAGTAACAAATCAATTCCCATTGGCAGAACTGAAAGTAAGGAGTGTCATTTATCTTGTGATTGAAGACTTGCTGTATGGCCAATAACAGAACTGTTTTATCTTAACTAGCAACAATATTAACTAAAGTCTATGTTTTATGAGTTAATTCTGTAAAGCTTAAAGGTTTATCTATAGTTTAACTTGCCTCCTGAATGATTTTGTGTGTCGCATAATTACTCTTATTTCAAGTTGTTTTTTGTGTGTTTGAGAATTCATTAATAAAAATAAGCAAATCTTAGCACAAAGTTACTGCTGAAAGAACCAAGCCCTAAGATACAAAACTTTCAAAAAAAAAAAAAGAAAAACCAAAGGCAAAAGATAGTATTATATCAATTACAAGGACCCAATCAGGTCAACTAAGGACTCTACATCTTGTACTAGAGTTTGTTTACACCAAAAGTGAATAACAAATATACAATTCATTTTATTATTATGCTTAGAATTTGCTCTCCTCAAAACATTTGGATTTCCTTTCTAGCCATGATGTTCAGTATATACATGCCGAGATGATACTCCACCTCATCTTCTAACTTGGTCTTGCAGCTAATTTGTCCAACATTTCAAAAGTTCCACAGTATCTTTACCGAACTCAGACCTTTAATGCTAAAAAAATAGTTGCCAAAGTCTATTGGCGACCTGGCAATGAAGGAAAAGATGGTTGTTTGTTTCTTTAGCCCTGCCACAAAAAAAAACATGTTAAACATAGATACATTGATCCCTACATTAAACTCTCAGGTTTCAGGATAGTTTGTTTAACCACACACCAACTCCATAACCACTGTACCTGAGGTTCACTACTCTCCGCCCTATATTTTCCACATACACTTTCCTCCACAAAGCTTGTTCCTCTAGACATCCTCAAATTGAACATCTTGATTCTTCAAAAGTTGAAACAACGGAAAACATTATCTGCAGTCCCTAACAACAAACTGAATCTTTCTTGGAATGTCCAGAACCCACAATCGAATTAGTCTCTATTGAATCCTCTTTAACCTCAGAAGCTTATGCTCAGCCTATCATGATTGAGAATTCAAACCAAGGATTTGGATCACCAATAGAGCAAGAAACATCTCAACCTGAAACTCCCTCTTCTCCAGAAAATTCAAAACTGCCTGAAAACTTCCAAATTCCTGAGTCATCCAAAAAATCCAAAAACGCTGAACATGCTAAAACATAAAAAGCATCTGACTCTCCTACACTCTCAGATTCAAACCCTCTTTTTGCCCAGTTATTTGGTGATGAAATTCCGGTGAAAAGGATTGATCTTTCCTCTAATGAAAACTAGGTAGCTGAGAATCTACTCCTACTTGCATACGGCACCAAAGAAAGCTCAGTAAATGGAAAAGAATAGGAAATGAGTGATAAGGATAAAGGGAATAAAGGAAAGGACATGTTGTTACCACCACATGAGAAAGAAGAAGAGGATGAGGATGAATTACTTCTAAGATAGTCGGTAAAGAAACTGAGAGAAAGTATACGTAAGGAGAAAGTGATAAACTCATAGGTAAAGGTGACTAGAACCTATTCTACAAGAGGTTCAGAAAAGAAAATATTGGAAGATGCCATGAAGGCCAAAAAACCTTCAACCATAAGAAGAAGAAGGCTTAAGAAATCTATTTCATTAGAGGAGAAAGAAAATGTGGAAGTTGTGAAAGTTGAAAAATGGGAGGACATAGATTCAAAACTGCTGCTACTAATGAGGAAACAAAAAAGGAAGATGAGGTTGCTGAAAAGACCAAGTTATCTAAGTCAATGACTGGTGGTTCAACTGAAATGAGGCAGAAACATATATCTGTCAAGAAAAAAAAAATTTTGAGCCTGGTCCCATGAATAGAAAAACGGATGAAATAGGAGAGCTAAGTAGTGAACCTAAGAGAAAGAAAAAGAATGACATGTCCAGAGAAAGGAGGATTGAGAACCTGAGAACACTGAAGGTTCTGCTGGGAGAGTATTTAATCCTATTTTATCCCTTTCGGATTTATATTAATGAGAAAATGGTTTGACCTTCTTAAAACTATTTTAAAAGATTCAAGGAAATTTTGAAATAATTTTAAGAAATTCACAGAGTCGCCACTTAATTTTATAGAAAAAATCAAGAAAAACTTAAAAGAGTTTCAAAGGTTCAAAAACAAAAATAAACCTTCAAAACTAGAGAAACTGGGTAAGAGTTTAATTAACGCCCTAAGAAGGTTTTTAAGGCATTTAGGAGCGTCCGTTTAAAACAGTTTACCAAAAAGAACTAACTTGACTAATTAAAGAGGCTAATTTTTTTGTAAAGACTTGATTTTATAGAAAATATTAAAATTATTTACTGAAACATTTAAAAATGACATTTTATAAATAACACTTTTTGGAAAAAAAATTAAGAGCGTAACAAATTAAAAGTATCTTACTAATTATAGAAAGTTAAAATTTATAAGAAAATTTAGTTTCTTGAGTTTGAAGAAAATTACTTTAATCTAAATGAACTATCAGTTGCATGAACAAAACAAACGTCATTTTGGGAATAAAATACTAATCTTTAAAAGAGTTGTTCAAAGGAACTAATAAATTCGTTCTAGACAATATAAAATTATGTGAGAAAATTATAGGTTAAGTAAAAAAATTAAAATTAAATAGAATGACGACAACTTAGGGGATTACTTAGTTTAAATAAATAAAATTAGAGTTAATACATAAAAACAGGAATAAAATACAAGAAAAAAAAGGAACAAAGGTTTAAGATTTGGGCCTTTGTTGGCCCATTAGCAAGCTGTCCAGCTTTTGGGCCCAATTTCCCTGAATTTCAGTCCACTTTTCCATGTATATCAGCTGTATACTTCAGCTATTTTCCCTGCGTTTTCTTGTATATACTCTGTATATCAGCGTTTAGAACCTTGTTTACCTGCTCCCAGATTTACCATACGTCGAGACTTATACCGACCATATTTAACTGTAAACCTTGTATATTAGTTGTATACTGTGTATACCAGCAACTGTTTCTTCAAAAATAAAGACATTTGAGCTCGTAGAAGATAAGGCCTCTTTGGCCCATTGAGAAATGAGAGGAATGTAGTTCGTTGGGACTCAAGAAAAATTTTACATGCAAGAAAAAATGAAGATAAGAATTAGCCGGAGATGAATGCTAATAACAACTCAAACAATAGGTTGAGAACCCAATGAATGTTTAGTAAAACTTAATCAATGCGATCAAGTAGAGAAGAGAAAGACCAAAATGATTTCAACAAACTTTCCCAAACAAAAGATTTCCGAAAGAAGATTTACAAAATAGTAACTTCCTATGCGATTTTTCCAATGAATTGAAACAAGTTTCAGAAAATACATGCATGTGTTTATGAAAACAAGCATAGATAGATAAGATGGTCGAGGAGAAAAAGCGTATAAAAATTAAAACAAAGAGCACAAATATCGATCTTGATCAAAGCTATGTAAAACAACAACCCAACTCTAGACCAAAAGTTTATAACTCAAAAGCATACATTAATAAAGGATCACTGAAAAACATCTCAATATTTAGAAATTAAGACGAAAACAAATCAGTGGGAAATTCAAATATGTAATCTAAGGCTAGGAACATTTTTCCTTCTTATAATTTCTTTAGGCCCATATAGTTCATAAACTTTAAATGATCAATCTTTTTTTTTTTGAAAGATGGCAAAATCATATTCTCTAGTCATAAAAACATGCTAAGGAGCAATAATTAAAATGATAATTACTTTAAAAATGGTGCGGGCAGGCCCTTCCTTGGTTTGCTAAATTGTTCAATCACCATTTGAAATGTAGTTGAAAAAATAGTTAATTTTCAATGACTAAAACATTTTTGTCCTTTATCTTCTTCATTTGAAAACGACATAATCTATCAAACTTTATCAAAACACAAAATAAATCAAACTCACTTTCTCTAAACTGAGTGGTATTAAACTAGATTATTAGCTTTACATGCTCAAAGGTAAGATCTTATTAGTGACGTATCTTTGCTAAATATTTGCTTTTAAAAAAACTTATTAACAATTAGCATGTTCATCATGCTAAGATCGTGATGACTAAAATACAAGCGGTATCTCAACAGATATAAAATGCAGTGAACGGACCACTGTTAGTGGACTTGTAGTGCGTACATTGCCAACCTGCGAATAACTTTTCTCGGGCAGCAAACTGAAACAACGAGTCGATGATGACTTCCAACACTAAATTCAATTTCAATTCACAGGAACTCAAAATAATTTCATCGAATATTGATTTTTTTTTTAATTATGTTCTTCAAAAATTTCGGTTGCGTGAGGTTAGAAGTATGCGCCTCCAAAACCCTCAAATTTCCCCCCAAAATTCTCCCTCCCTTCTCTCTACATATGTGGGTATTTATAAAAGATTCGGAACTGATTTTTGAAGGGAAACAAATAAGACATTGATGATGAAAAATTTAAAATTCAAACACAAATTAATCGTGATCATCTGTATTCATACGAAATTGAACAATTTTGAGGAATATCTAGATTAATAGCTGTCGTTATTGACTTGTTCGATTTGTTATTGGTGTAGGAGCGCTGTTATTGCAACTATTGTTGTTGAAAGTTGTTGTTGCCGTTTACAAAAGTTGTGTTGTAGTCGGGTCGGGTCGAAAGGTTCTGGTTTAACGTTACTGGATAGGTTGTTCGGGTTTGGATCGTCGGTTTTCGAGTTGTTGTCATTTTCGCTGTTGATGTTGTTTTCGTTTTGGTTTTTGGCGTGGTTGATGTTGTTGATACGATTGTTGTTATTGAAGTTTGTTGTCGTTGGAATTGTACGTTGAAGCTGATGTTGTTTTGGATCGGGTCAGGAAAGAGGAATAAAGAATGGATTAGTTTTGGTTGTTTGTTGGGCCTGTTGGGCCGGGTCAATTTGGTTAAGGAAAGATTTTGGTTGGGTCGGCTAAGGAGTGAGCTGGAGCAGTTGGGTTTTGGGGTTATTTTTTAAATAACCATAATTATATTAGGATTTAAGAGTTTAACAAATGGTGCTAAGTTATAATTTCAGTTAATTTTATTAAGATTTAAATCATATTGAAAATCAATTGGCCAATTGCATTATAATTGTGGCCAAATTGATTTCAATTATGATAATTTTCAATAAATTAGCTGAAATTAAATTACATTCTATACTAATTATCAATCAATTTAATCCGAAGCTACTTGGTTTAACAAAATTAAACTTATATTTTTTTCCAAATAAATTATGTTTGACAACAAAATATATTTAAATCAAAACTTTGCCCATTTAAATCAATTTTCAATATAGTCCTTGATTAAAATTCAATTTTTTCTTAAAAATAATAATTTAAGTAACAAAATTATAAATCTCGTAAATACAAAAATATATGATCACTACTTAAAATGAAAAAATTCGTACAAAAAATATTTTAATTTTTTTATTCGGATAAAATAAATGTTGTAATTTTATTTAAAATCGAAGAAACTCAAAATTAAACTTAGTCTTAGAGGACAAAAATTAGGTGTCAACAAATCCAAAAATCTATGACAAACCAGGTATGATAGAACTGGTGGAGTATGTGAGGCATCAGGGCTGGTTTCACCTGCTAGAAGAACCAGCTCCCATTGTCTTTGAATGAGAAGTGAGAGAATTCTACTACTCCATGGGATTCTCGGAAGATGGTTTAAGTATGACCACACAGATCCAGGGAAAGGTTCCTAAGCTGGATGAAGAAATACTAAGAAGAATCCTGGATGTACCTGTTTTAGGGGTGAGATCTGTGGTAAATCAACAACTTACTACTTAATTCATGATTGAGGCATCAAAGGCAGGAGGGACTCAACAGCTGCAGTGAAAAAAAAAAGTTTATGAAGAGTAAGCATCAGCTGGTATTTGAGTTCACCAACAAGGTCATGTTGCCAAGGTCTAAAAAAGAACAATTTCCTCTAGTGTTGACTTGTTTTTAATTGAATGCTTGAGCACGTTTGAATTTGTTAGTCTTCCTGCTTTAATGATAGAGCATATGCATAAAGTGCTTTATGAAAAAAAAAAAAAAAAACATGGAATGCTATATAGATATCTACTGAACAGGGTGTTTGAACATTATGGTGTGAATGGAACTAGAGGAACACCTGGAACAACTAAGCAAACGATCAGCTAACAACTCTTATGGAGAATGAATGCATAGAAGGCAAAACTAGATTTCTGTCTCAAGTATCTAAGTTTCTAGTTGTTCAGGGAAGGTTGGGAAGAAAATAGAAAAGTTAAGGATTATGCTGGCTGCCAAAGATACTGAGATAGTGCATCTGAAGTTGCAGAATCAGAAGTTGTCTTCTGAGGGACCAGGTACCACTGATGAGCTTGCAGCTGAAAATGCGAAACTCCAGGCACAAGTGGCAGAACTGACTGGTGAAATTCAAGCATTGAATGTTGAAGTGAAAGTCTTCACCAAACAGTTGTTAGATGCCCACAATGCTGAAAATGCAAGAATAGAGATGTTGCTTAAGTCTCTTTTCCCCCAACCTCCCTCTACCTAAGCCTTGTTATCCCTGTCCTCTTATCAATTATGTGTCAGTCTTATAGGTTCTATATTGGGTTGGATCTTGAAGACAATTTATTTTATGTATCATTTTAGTATGATTGTACTGGTATTGACCTTTATTTTGAAAATAAATGAATTCTGCTTGTGTACCTCTTGCCTTTTTTATTTTAAAACTACTCTTCATGTTAGTGTTGCCCCAGTGGCCATGTTTTAATTAGTCTGTACTTATTTTTACTCTTAGTTTACTGTTAACCCTTTTTAAAGATGCCAAAAGGGGGAATACTGACTTCATATGTAAGGACCAGGTTACCAGTTTCCTGGTCTGTGTGCTCATATGATGCATGCTGATAAGGTGAAGTATGGTAAGGCATAGTGACATGGGGAAGCAAACAGACAAGGGGAAGCAAACAAAAGTTTTTACTGCAAATGACAACAAGGGGCCAGGTCCCTCTATTGAATAATGATAGAGGAAAGCATGATGATCGGGGGAATATTCATCTTCAAGTGGTAATCATACTGATTAAATGTAATGAATGTGCATTGATACTCAAAATTGTATGGTTGGTTTGTCATCATCAAAAAAGGGGAAAATTCTATATGTAGTTTTAATGATAAGCAACTAAACTGTAAGGGACCAGGTCCCTAGATGTGTAAGGTATAGTACAGCTGACACGTGTTGTCTACATAGTTTTATCCTCTTGTGTAATAAGCTTGTAGGTGATATTTTGTACTGATTAGGACAGCTAGTCCAATCATATTTCATCTCTAATCATCACTCATCTATAAAAGAGAAAAGACGCCTCTTCATCAAATGTTTTTTTTGCAAATACAAAGAAAGAGTGTTGAAGAGAGAAAAAGGCAAAAACCCAGTTTACAATAATGCTCAAGCATAACTCATGTTCTTAGCTTGCTCTATATACTGAAGTAGTGAGTGTTATTGAGTATATCCTGAGTTGTAACAAAACTATTCAGTCTATATATTCAGTCTATAAGAGTAATGTTTTATCGTGTTGTTGCTCGAAAGTTCTTAGGTAGAGTTGCCTAAGCTTGTGGCTGATTAGAGTTAATCAGTGTAGAGAGTCCTTGGTAGAGTTTTCAAGATGATTCTATAATAGATTTATTACAAGCGAAATGAGCCTAGATGTAGGCTGAAATCTGGACTGTAATCAAGAGTTTGATAATAGTGAATTTGAGGTGCTTGTGTGGGCAAGTCGTGATTTTTTCTTTCCTGGGTTTCCACGTAAGCATCTTATGTTTTTACTCTTCCTGCACTGTATTTTGATTCCTGTTTGCTTTACTGTATTTTTTTGTGATTGACCTTAAGGGACCTGGTCCCTTACTGTGTGGTCTAACCCTCAGGGTTCCAATACTAGTGTTGCGCCCGCAATGGCACCTGCTGAGAAATTAAAAAAAAAATTAGGTGTGGACTTCAAATGTTGGTAGTAAAAGATGTTCTTCTACTTGACGACTCTAAGTCTTCAAATGTTCATCCCTGAAAATGTTTCAAAATTGCGTGAAGAGACACTAGACAAGGAACGTTTTATAGTAATGAAGGCGTGAAAACACCTAGACTTCTTATGCAAGAATTATATACTGGATATCCTTCAAGATGACTTGTACAATGTGTACAACGATATGAAAACCTCAAAAAAATTATGGGATGCTTTGGAACCAAAAAGATATTTATTACAAAATTTCTTGACTTTAAGATCATCGACAGTAAGACTGTCATATCTCAAGTACAAGAACTGCAAGTAATTATCCATGATCTCCTGGAAGAAGGTATGAACATAATGAATACCTTACTTGAACATATTAAAGTTGTTCTTGATAATCACATAACCTTTGTTGTAGGTTTGATTGTGATTGAGGTTTTCCAAGTAACAGTTATAATAGAGAAGTTGTGACCTTCTGTAAGGAATTTAAAAAATACTTGAAGCATAAAATAAAAGAGATGTCAGTTGAAGACCTCATTGAGAGGTTACGTATTGAAGAAGATAACAAAGCAATCAACAAGAGGTCAAAAGAAAATTCCACAATTAATGGGGTAAATATTATGGAGGATAACCCTAACAAATCAAAGAACTACAAGAAAGCATCTAGACAACAAAGTAATCCTCCAAAAAAGAAATTCAAAGAAAACTGCTTTAATTGTGGCATGGCTAGCCATAAGTCCATGGATTGTCAAGCCCCTAAGAAAGGCAAGAAGAAGGATCAAGCCAACATGGTTGAATCGAAAAATGAACTGGATGATCTATATGCCATGATTTCAGAATGCAACTTGGTGGATAATCCTAGAGATTGGTGGATTGATTCCGATGCCACCTGTCATGTATGTGCCAATAAGGAGTTGTTTGCTTTGTATGCTCCAGCTCAAGATGAAGAGAAGATTTATATGGCTAACTCCACAACAACAAAGGTTGAAGGAACAAGAAAAATTTTCTTGAAGATTACATTAGGCAAGGCGTTGACACTCAACAACGTCCTTCATATACCGGAGTTGAGAAAGAACTTAGTTTCTGTATCACTTCTGACCGAAAATAGATTCAAATGTGTATTTATTTTTATAAGGTTGTAATTTGCAAAGGAGAAGTGTATGTAGGAAAAGGTTACCTCACCTAGGGTCTGTTTAAGATCCATGTAATGACTATTGAGATCAATAAAAGTTCAAATTCTTCTTACTTGATTGAGTCCAATGAATTGTGGCATGAACATTTAGGACATGTCAATTAAAAAAAATTCGAAAACTGACTAATTTAAAAGTTTTGCCTAATTTTGAGTGAGATAAATCAAAGTATCAAACGTGCGTGGAATCTAAATATGCTAAGCATCTATATAAGTATGTTGAAAGAAATTTCAATCCCTTAGACTTAATCCACACAGACATTTATGATATGAAGTCAACATCATCTCGTGGTGGAAAAAAAGTATTTTATAACATTTATTGACGATTGCACTAGATACTTTTATATTCATTTGATAAATGGTAAGGGTGAAGCAATATATACATTTATTCAATATAAAACAGAAGTAGAAAATCAGTTGGATAAAAAAATTAAAATGATAAGAAGTGATAGAGGTGGAGAATATGAATCTCCTTTTGCGGAGATATATGTAGAAAATAATATTGTCCATCAAACTATTGCCCCTTATTCACCTTAATCAAATAGTATTGCAGAAAGAAAAAATCAAACATTAAAGGAAATGATGAATGTCTTACTCATAAGTTTGGATTTATCGTAAACTTGTAGGGGGGAGCTATCGTTACAGCTAACTGAATACTCAATAGAGTGGTTCATAGTAAGACACTTTCAATTCCATATGAGAAATGGAAAATAAGAAAACCCGGCTTGAGATATTTTAAAGTGTGGGGGTTTCTAGTGAAAGTCCAAGTTCCTTGCCTAAAAGGGTTAAAATAGGACCTAAGACTGTGAACTGCGTGTTCATTGAATATGCTAAAAGCATTAAAGCATGTCGATTTTTGATTCATAAATCCAAACATCCAGATATCAATAAAAACATAGTAATTGAATCAGATAATGCTGAGTTCTTTGAACATATTTTCTGTAAAACTGGACATGAATAGTCTAGCGGAGGGTCTAAGCGACCTCGAGATGAACCAAGCAAGAATGAACTTAATGATGAGAATCAAAGGCGTAGTACACGACAAATAACGTCAACTTCCTTTGGATCAAATTTTGTGTCATTTCTTATTGAAAATGAGCCTCAAACATTTAAATAAGCGATATCGTCTTTGAATGCATCCTTTTGGAAAGAAACAATCAATAGTGAAATTGATTCAATCTTGAGCAACCACATCTAGGAGATGGTTGATCTTCCTATAGGAAATAAATCTTTAGGTTCTAAATGGATCTTTAAAAGAAAATGAAAGTTGATGGTACTATTGACAAATACAAGGCAAGACTTATAGCGAAAGGCTTTAAACAAAAAGAATGCCTTGATTAGTTTGTTACATACTCGCCTATAACAAGGATAACGTCCGTTTGGATGTTAGTTGCCTTAACGGCGGTATATGGCCTTGAAATCCATCAAATGAATGTAAAAACAGCATTCCTAAATAAAGAATTGGGGGAAGAAATTTACATGGAACAACCTGAGGATTTTGTGGTTCCTGGTAAAGAAAAGAAGTGTGCAAACTTGTTAAGTCACTTTATGGACTAAAAAAAGCACCCAAACAGTGACTTGCAAAGTTTTACCAAACCATGTTGGCAAATGGCTTCAAGATAAATGAATGTGATAAATGTGTTTACATTAAAGACACTCCAAATCATAAGGTCATTATTTGTTTGTATGTGGATGATATGTTGATCATCAATAGAGACATTTCTGACATAAATACTATGAAACAGATGCTGGAGAGCAAGTTAGATATGAAAGAACTTGGAGTTACAGATGTAATCCTAGGAATAAGAATCCATAAAACTCCACAAGGATTGGCGTTGTCACAGACTCATTACATTGAAAAGATACTTGACAATTCAAGTATTTGAATTTTGATATTATCAAGACTCCATTAGACGTGAGCTTTGCACTTCAAAGGAATGAAGATAAAAGTGACTCACAGTTAGACTATGCAAGAGTGTTGGAAAATTTGATGTATATCATGAACTATACGCGACCAGATATAGCATATGTTATTAGTAAATTGAGTCGGTACATGAGTAATCCCAATCAACCTCATTGGATGGCAATGAAAAGAGTTTTGGGGTATCTAAAACATACTCAAGACTATGTTTTGCATTATAATAAATATACAGCGGTAATTGAAGGATATAGTGATGCAAATTGAATCACCGGATCAAATGAAGTAAAATCCATAAGTGGATATGTATTTACTTTAGGTGGAGAAGCACTCTCTTGAAAATATCCAAACAAACATAAATTGCCCGCTCTATAATAAAATATAATTTTATTGCGTTAGATAAAACCGGTGAAGAAGCTGAATCCCTCTAAAATTTTTTGAAAGATATTCCTTATTGGCCAAAACCTTTGGCACCCGTATGTATACACTGTGACAGTCAAGCGGCAATAGGTAGTGAAGGGAGCATGATGTACAACGGTAAATCTCGTCATATAAGATGGAGATATATTACCCTTAGAGAACTACTCTCTAGTGGAATTATTGATGTTGACTATGTGAAGTCAAATGATAATATGTCATATTCACTTACAAAAGACCTATCTAGAAAAGGAGTTGAGAGATCATCGAAGAAAATAAGTTACGGCCTAAGACAAGTCAGCATGACGGTAACTCTACCTAGAAAACTAGAGATCCAAAGATCTAAGTTCAAGGAGATCAAACAAAGTTGTGACTGATGGTTCAATATTGTCAATATACTCAATCCATTCTCATGATGAAGACAATATTTAGAGCACAAGGATAAGACTTATGGTTTGAAGCTTTTCAGTGGTTTCTAAGTTTGGCAGGTTTGACCAAATAGTTTGATCTATAAGATTAAATATTTAGGAATCACCTATGTAAGGATGAAGTGGAAGCTGCTTCAAGGAGAATGTTAGTAAAGGCCTATTCTTTACGCTCTCATGAAATCAGGACGTATTCATGGCTGAAACGAATAAAACGTGAGAACCATAAATGGTAAAAGGTTGACTGTGTGACTTGTGTTGTCTAAGTGTACATTAAAGTTTGACGGTTCAAAGATATCAAATCTACCGATTGACCGAGTGCATCCGATGCATGTTCACTAAGGAAAGTTCAAAAGGAAACTACTTATCCAGATGCAATTAGTCTTTTCTTATTGATCACACACTTATTCATAATTTTTTTTTTATTAAAATAGTCATTCCCCATTCATTGGGGGGGGGGGGGGGGGTTTGGTTTTTTAAGGGGTTGGAATGCAAAATGAATAGGTGTTTTTTTTTCGGAAAGACACCAAGAGAAAGGATGCAATTTGAATACGCAACTTTTCGAATTGAATTGGTTATGACCTTTTCAAAAGGTTGTGACTTTATCGAAGAGTTCCACCTTTTTCGAAGTGTTGCACCTTTATGAAGGGGTGCATCTTTTTGAACCATTGCTTCTCTTCATGAAGCAACACCTTGATGGCTATAAATACCTGAATTTTTTCCTCAGGTAAAGACATAATTTTGAGTTGAAAAACAATCTTCTTCTTCAAAAAACTCTCGTGTGATCATCAAATCGTTGAGTGTGTTTGAAGTTTCTGAAACTTGAGTTACTACTATTTTCAGAAAGAGAATCCTTTTATCATGGGAAGAAAGATTCCATAACCTCAGGTATTTGAGGAGAATAAATTCCTAACCATGCATTCGGTGGACTTGATTCTATAATTTTCTGTTTCATCTTCTTTTTCTTAAAGTTGATAAACACTTCATTTTGATAGTTCATTTGATTATTAATTTGAACTCGTGATTGAAGTTGTTGGAATTTCATTGTAGCTCTTGAAATAGTTCTTGAACTTAGTGTTAAAGTCCGTATTAAAATATACAGAATTTTGTACCTGAAATAACAATAGTTAGTTGTGGTTATTGTTATTCTCAAATCTTGTAATTTGTAATTTATTTTAAGTTTGTGAGCTTGGTTAAGGGGCAAGTTCAAAATCATTGAAAGAGAAAACAATCGAGGCTGAGAAATATGCTCTCTAGGAGGCTCAAATACGTTCTTATAATTTGCGATGTATTGTGAGTTCATGAGCTTGGTTAAGGGTCAAGTTCAAAACCATTGAAAGAGAAAGCAACCGACGCTGAGAGACATGCTCTCCAGAAAGCTCAAACACGTGAACATTTTTTATTGCACATTCCTGATGCATAATTATATATTATAAATACATGCTTACACAATATTGATACATTACGTAACTATTTATATTACGTATATGTATGTATAAACACAATATGTGGATGTATATACATCTCTAATACATAGATATACATCATGATTATACACTATTTGTATAGTATAAATGTGTTGCATAACTATTTGTACATCATATATACGGGTTTATACACTATTTATACAACATCAATACACTTATTATTTATACAACTAGTTTAGGTGTACGCGCTTCGCGCGTGTACCTCACTTTAATGAGTTTAAACTTTACACGAGATAAGGTATTTGTTTAAATAATAAAGATATATACAATAGTAAAATTCAATATCTTTTGGGCGTGTAAAGATGGAGAATTTATTTAATTAGTTATATAGCAATTGTAAATATCTAAGATGCAAAATAGGCAGGTGAAATACATTGCTAACCCCTTAAATTACGATTGATGTCTCAGTAAGCAAATGATTAGTGCTTGATAATTTATAAAGTTGCGTAATTTGACTTGGTTCCATCCTAGAAGTGCAAAAATTGACCTGCAGATTTCATACCACTTCAATCCCTCTTTTTGATCAAATAGTCGGTATCTCTTTTCTACCGCTCCAAATATAGTTCTTCTTCTAAATCACCTTCGATTGTTTTAGCTCCTGGATTATTCTACATACCTTGATAACCTACGTCACAGTAAGCAAAGAATATTGCTGCCAAAATATAACTTAAATAAAATTAAAAATTCTTGTCTATTTAAGGTAAAATTATAATTGATTTAGAAGTATTAAATAATATAATTTCTTACCTAGATTAAATAGAGGTTTTATTTAATTTTAAAGTACTAAAGAGTAAATAATAATTGAATAATTATTTAAGAAAAATAGTGAAAAGACGATTTTGTCAATTGCACAGTTTTTTATGAAGGGCAAAAAGTTCAAATCACTTTTCTAAGGATCTTCACACTTTTAATATACTAGTTTAGGTGTACGCGTCTCGTGCGTGTACCTCACTTTATTAAGTTCAACCGTTACACTAAGTAGGATATTTTTCTAAATAACAAAGATATATACAATAATTAAATTCAACATCTTTTGAAGAATTTATTTAATTAAACCTAACATTTTACTAAAAAAATTTGGCAAAACCGATCGACATTCATCTACCATCTGTAAACTGCAACAAAACAATACGATGATAGAGACATCAAAACAATATAATTACACAAAAAAAATTCAAAGTCGTTTGACACTCATTTACCATCTGTAAACTATAACAAAATAATACAATAATATAAATATCAAAATAATATAACTAAACTTAACCTTTACACACAAAAAAAATCACAAAATAGAGATATAAAAATAATATAATTAAACCTAACTTTTACTTGTGAAATTGGAGTGTATCGTAGTAACTTTGATCATAATTTGAAGAGATACTGAATACTTATGTAATATATATCATATAGTATCTATGTATCCTTCAAAACATTGAATAATTTAAGGAAAATGGTACTATATTAATAAGAGGGTGTTTGACTAATTTTATTAGAAGTTGATCAACCAACTTATAATAATTTTTAGCGTATTTACTATAATTTGGTAAACACTAGAATGCTTATAAGCCAAAAATCAGCGAAGAGGTGCATCTCAATATTTATAGAGGAAAGAGGTACATCTCAATATTTACGGAAATATTTTTTATTTTAGTAGTATTTTTCTAATTGATCAGTACAAAGAAAAATATTACTTGATTCTCATTCCATATATTTTAGAAGTCCCATATATTTTAGGAGTTTAGTTAATAAAATAAAAATAATTAAATAATAAATTAAAAAAAATAGTGAAAAGACAGTTTTGTCTAAAGAACGATCTTTTAATAAAGGACAAAAAATTCAAATCACTTTTTTAAGGTCTTCACACTTTTAATATATTATAAATATAGATTAGAGACTATAGATATAGATTATAGATTATAGATATTGATACATTACACTATATTACTTATACAATATCGATATATTACAGACACTACATAACTATTTGTACATCATGTATACATATTTATATACCATTTACACAATAATGATACATATAAAAAAAGTCATACAGAAAAAGTTTGAAAGAAAAATGAAAAGTTTTTTTATAAAGAAAAATGCAGCAAAAATATAATAATTTATTTAAGTAATAATGATCATTTGAAGTAATAAACAAAACCTTAACTATTTAATGTATAAGTGAAATTTTCCCGTGGAACCGACTAAAACCTGTAGCAGGGATTTAAGTTAGAGCAAAATAATAAGAAGAATCTGACATAATCATAAAAATGCATACGAGCTACGAGCAACAGTGAAGAAAAATGTTACAGAAAATTAGCTGTGTGTTCAATGGGTCCCCTCATTGTGAACTGGTAAAAATATCCTAACATACAAAAAAATAAACAAAGCAGCTAACCAAATATATGGGTCAAGAGAAGAGAAGTCCGTTGAGTGTCTAATGATTACTTATATTTTCATAAAACAAATATGCACCAGATATATAGCATAAATATAAATGAATAACAAGAAAAACATTGCAGTAAGAAGATAAAGGATAAACAAAATATATAAGGAATTTTGTACTTCACAGCAAACCAATATTACCAAGTTAAACTAGGAACATCCTCCCTGCAAACGATCAAAATCTTTAAACAATACAGCCTGCTCAAAAGATTTAATCATTGTACCCTTTTCTCCCTCAAAGTTAAGAGTACCATTAAGAATATTAACTGTATAATCAAAAATTGTGTCTTCTTTTCCAATTGTGACACTTCTGTGCCCAATGTCTTCAAGAACATTAATGGCCTGCGTTTATCCCTCAATCACTCTTGTTTTGTTCGGCTGCCTGATGAATCCCCGTCTTGATTTTTCCCTAACTGCTCTACGCTAGCTTTGGCCTCTGCCAGGAATTTAGGATCAGGCTCATGTTTATCAGCAGGTTCTCTCATTGCCAGACAAATATAAAATGCAATAACCACATTGACCGATATGACAGCAACGAATCCACTCACTAATGTCATAGAATGGGGAGACATATCGGTCACACCTGTTCCAAATTGACAGTGATTAGAGTAAAAATCATAAATTCATAATCTGCTTGACAACAAGGAACAAAATATCAGTTGCAGAAAGCATAATGAGTACGATATCTGATGAAGATATCAGTACTTCTAGATTTTTTAAAAGCAGAAAATAGTAATCTTAATGCTAATAGTAGCAAGAAGAACAAGAAAAGAACATTGTCGCCAGCACCTTGAAATGCATATTGGGGGAATATCCCTTAGCCGTAATATAGTTGTGATAACGATGACACTATTTCATAGCTTGACTCAGACCTCATACTATCTATGACATTTAGGTGAATCTCTCTAGAAAATGCATGAAGCATTAAATCTTTTCTCCATTCTTTCATATTGGTGAAAATAATTCATTACATTCATAGGGCCTGCCTTGTGGCTGTTTGATACGAACCTAGGGACCATTGATTGAATCCGAGCCTCCTTAAAATGTGGCACATGAACCGGGCCAAGAAGTTAGTACAATTGTCCTCAAATCACTACAGTGAAGACTTGGTAGATGCTTAGAATGAAGGCATCAAGGTAGATTATTTTGATTATTGGTGAATATTGAATTACTTCTCCTGTGAGATTTTGAGGGTTTTGTTAAAGCTTTTGTTGGTGATTTAGCTTTGAGGTGAATAGAATTTCCCTCTTGGTTATCGCAGAGATAAGGTGATTGGTAGGATTGTAGCGATTGAGGTTTTTGGGTTTAACACGCCCCTTAATTGCTTTCAATGACCTATTCGTGCCTATCTTTCTATCCTTTATTTTATGTCTTTTCATTTTCGCATTTTCTTTTAGTTCGTAAGCAGAATTGTATCATCTGGTATCAAAATCGAGCTTAGATTCGTCTCTACGATTCTAGTCTTGGGCTCATTCTTACAAACAAAAAAATTGAGTCAAAGACGCATTTGAGAAAATCCCCCCAACAAAAATATTTTGTTGGTTTGAGTCTTGTTTGAGTTTCCGATACTAGAATCGTGTTTTTTAGTATCTATTGTGTCTAGATTTAAGATTTTGTTTGATTTGGTTGAGTTTTGAGGGATCCACCATTGTTGGAGGTGGAACTTGAAAACCAATCAAGCGGGTTTGTCAATCTAGGTTGATTTGAGGGTTGATCTATATTGGGGTTTGTTCTCCTTCTCATATGGAGTTCAAATCTGAAATTTGAGCTAACACAGTGGAATTTGGTGCTCTTCATGACTTGAAGAAAAATTACAAATGGGTCTTCAAATCAAAAGAAATTGGAGTGAAATTGAGGGTTGAAAGGCGTTGGGGTTTGTTCCCCATATCAAAAGGAGTTCGGATCTCAAATTTGGCGTGATTCCGAGTTAAAAAGATCGAGTTGGAATTTTGGGATCTGCATTTTTGTTGTTGGTGTTTTTGAGGAATCTTCATATCTTCAACGGTAAGAATAAAGAAAAAGGTGTTTCGATCCAAAAGGAAAGGAAAAGGAAAGTGCTTGGGAGTAGTACAAAAAGGAAATATACCAAAAGGGGGTAAAGGACAAGGAAAGAAGTGCAAGGGGACAACAAGAAGGCTGAAAATTCGGAGGAAAGAGGAAGCACACTGCCAAGTTTGGTGCACCCCCTCCCCCAATCGCAAAAATCTTTAGCTACACACCAAAGTGAACCTTCTCATCGCCCAAGTGAGACTGCCCACTTTCGCAGCAAAGCCCCCTTCGCCAAACTATGCCCCATCGCCAAACACCACCCTCTGTCGCCAAACTCTCTCAACACCTACTGTCCCTTTTGGCGAGGTCAAGCACCAGTTCTGCCTCATCGCCAAACTCCCTTCTCCCAATGCCAAAGTGCACTTGTGCACACCAAAGTTGGGTGATTCAAAGTGATTTGATTCTTTAATCACTTTTCTTGGTTTTTAAACTTAATCACCAACTAGTAATTGACCTTTTACTTGGTTGTTGGTTAGTTTCTTGAGTCCTTTTCTTTGTGTGCTTCTCTCTTTTAGCTTCATAGTTAATTTTTTAATTCTAGTCCTTTTAGATATATTGAGTCGTCCGTTCATGATTGAACAAGAAACTACTCCGACCACGAGTGGCAAATTGACACTTCGCTTGCTGTCGGGTATAAGCAATCCTCAACATTAGTTGCGCCAATTGGTAAGGTAATTCAAAGGTGAGAGATAGCGAGTGTTGGTGAGGAGCTTTTACTACAAACCTCGTTTGCTCGTTTTGTACGTACCATACAAAGGAGTTTTAAGACAAGTTGCCCAAACTCTTCAAAAATGACTACGGGTGAGTGTCGGAAATAGTGTATTTTCAAAGGATACGACATGGGTGAGGCAACATTTTGGATAGTCCAAGCAACTTAGGTTTTAAGGTATGTCGTCAATAGCTTTGGATCCTTGTGATTATGATGTGGTCATGTGGAAGACTATGTTTGTAGCAACCACGGCTATGAGTATAATAATGATGTGTGATTATAGAGGCTATGAAAATAGTTATGATCAAGTATCGAGTGGAGATGAGAGCTACTATTCCGAAGGCGAACATGAGGAGAACAGTGAACACAGCTCTTATGGTGAGGATGGAGAGGACGAAGAGCCTTGTGAACGTTCCTATGAAGACAATGGAGCATGCGAAGGATCATACACTTCCCGTTCCGGAAATGAAGATAACGTGAGGTATAGACATTTCTTATATGCACCTCATAAGCAATATGTTCAGAATTCCTACGAGGTTTGTGAAGATTCGTATTCTTGGACTTGTGGAACTACTTATCTGAGTCGAAGTGGTATGTGGTTATGCTAGTTCTGATTGAGGTCAACCGATGGGAAGAAGAGAGTGTGCATCTCCGATGTCTATGGAAAATACATCTTATACCTCCCATTCTAATGCACAAATGTCTGGATGAAGGAACTAAGGCGGGATATGGGAAATTTCCCCTATCCTACAGCCATTATGGAGTTGTTAGTAAGTTGCCATCCAAGACCCACGTGAATATCGATCCTGAATTTAGGTTCCATTGTATGGAGGTGTGTATAAATAGTCACAAGGGATTTCAACCCGAGATCGATGATTTCTATGGTGCTTGCTACGTTACTCCTAAGTTGCTCGGACTCTCCAAATATGTTGCCGCACCCGTGTCCGATCCTCCGAAAATGCACTACTTTTGAAGGATCCAACACTCACCCCATGACATTTTTGAAGATTCCGAGCAACTTAGCGTTACTCCACAAGTGGCTGAACAGTTAAAAGGCAAAATGTACAAAGAAGAGAGATTTCAACTGCGATCGAAGGGGATATTGAGTTGATACGATGGCAAGGATAACCTTTTCAAGTAGAGGGTACAAAGAAGAAGTATTGTGTGAGGGACTTCCTAAGAGTACTTGTGACTTGGGCCTTGGATTTGCTTGGTTTGGGAAACATCAAGTTTGGCACAATTGTATTGTCCGATAGGGACATCATCTCATTCCACCTAACCTTCCCTGTCATCAAGGAAATGAGGGCTCTTACTCCAAGTTCCCGAAAATGAGAGAGAAAAGATCGAGAGAAGAGTGGGTAAAATGGAACCCAAAAGTGAAAAAGAAGTTGTGAGGAATGAAGTGAGGGGGTTGCCACAAGCCCAATATAACCCAGTGTTCTGGAATGCCAGCTCATTATGCAGTGATGTGATGCGATTCGAGGCTTTCTCGCTACAAGTAATTGATGTGAGGCCATGCCATTTTACAAAAACAGGCACATAAAACTATGATGCGAGATGCGAGATGCGAGCCGATGCACTCGCATCATGTTGATTTTATTTGTAGGGCCATTTTTAAATAAAAAAATAAAAGCATCAGGTCAATTTTAAAGTTAAAAAAGGAGTCGGGTCATTGTTGCCTTCACTTCTGCGAATTTTAAGGGTTAGCTCTAGAGTCGCGACTTCATTGTTGCTGCTCTTCACTGTTGCAAGCTCTCTTCTTCACTGAGATTTTAAGGTAATTTTTCTTCGTTATTCCTTCTTTATTCTTCTTTGTTTCGTTGCTCTTCACTATTGCAACTTTATTGTTTCTTGTTTTTTCATTTCTATTGTTCACTGTTGAGATCAGTTATAGTTTTTCTCTATCTTCTTTCTATGTTTTTCTTTTTCCTAATCTGTCTTTTTCGCTTCTCTCCTCGCTTCTTTTTCTTTTTCTCTGTTTTCTTATTGCTGATAACATGCTGATCTGTTACTGTTTTGCGACTTTTTTTTATTTGTTTCTTATGTTTTCTTTACAGAGATTCTAAATGTCTGATCCGGATTGGAAAGATGGCAAAAAGACAAGGGAGAACAATAGAAACAAAGTTTCATGTAATTTTTGTAGCTTGACATTTATTGCTGGAATTTTTCCCCATAAACATCTTATTGGTAATTGTAGTGATGTACAACAATATAAAAAGTGTTCGGATGTTGTGAGAAAAGAAATAAAAGAGTATATTGAGGGAAAAAAGGACCTAACACGTCAAATGTTATCTCAACCACAAGTTACAAATCTTGATGATGATGATGAACTTGAAAAAGCTGTTGATTTGTCACTTCCTCCAAAATTACAAAAACAATCACAAAAATGCATCATCCTGTTCAAGATATGGATCAACCGGACAAAAGGATGATAGATTTTTACTTTCCGCTGAAGCCAAGAAATGATGCGGGCAAAAGTTGCAATAAGAATCTGCCTGTTGTGGCCAAGGAAATTTTGAGAGATCGTGCAGTTCCGGCTTTTTCAAGGTAGTTGTATGATGCAGGCTACCTTTCAATTATGTCAATTACAACACTTTTGGAAACTTCATCAAGGTCGTAGGCCAATGTGGTCCGGGGATGAAGGCATGAAGTAACCCACTCATTATGAGATTAGTGTCATTTATCTAAATAAAGAAGTGGAAGAGACAAAAAATTATGGAGGATCGTCAGGTGGAATGGGACAAGTTCGGATGTTCCATTATGATGGATAAGTGGACAGGAAGAGCCGAAAAATGATCATCAATGTGTTGGTGAATTCTTGGAAATAAAGCTTATTTCTTGAGTCCTAAAATGTGAGCGACTCATCTACTGATTTCATCACAATGTTCTCTTTGTTTAAGAGACAGAGAGAAATTGGACCAGAGAATGTTGTTCAAGTAGTTACAGATAACGCAACTGAAAATGTTAAGACAGGTGCTATGATGATGCGAGTGTTCCCGCAAATATATTGAACTTCATGTGCAGCCCATTGTGTAAATTATATATTCGAGGATATTTTCAAGGAAAGACCCTTTCAAGGTGTTTTCGCTAAGGCAGTTAAGGTGCATTCTTACGGTGCTCAAAGGCCTTTGTTGTTGTTGTTGTTGAATATGATAAGATTCACTAATCAAATGAACTTGGTGAAACCTGGCAAGACTAGATTAGCTACTGCTTTCTTGACCTTGCAGAGGATGTAGAAACAAAAGAAAAATTTGAGAACCATGTTCATTTCAGAAGAATGGAACAACAAATTTGCAAAAGAAGTTCAAGGAAAAAAAAGTTGCACAGATAATGCTTTGTTACCACTTTTGGAACAATGTTGTTTATGCTCTTAAAGTTTCTCGTCCCTAGGTTTCCAGTTCTTCTTTTGGTAGACGATGAGGCTAAACCATTAACGGGTCACATTTATGAAGTGATGAGTAAGGCTAAAGATCTTTGCTGAGGAGCATAAATATGCAAAGATCTTTGAGACCATCAATAGAAGGTGGAGTGATCAACTCCACAAACCGTTATATACGACTGATAATATCTTGAATCCATCACTCTATTATAGTCGAGAGGATGATTTACTGAATAAGAGTGATGGTGGGATTCCATACGTGCATCGGAATGATAGTTGTTGATGAAGATTTGCAAGATAAAATAACCGATTAGATTAGTACTTACCGAAGTGCTAAGGGACTTTATGGAATACCAACTGCATAAGACAAATAGACAAGAAGGCACCAGCTGAACGACGCTTTTTATGTTTATATTAAAAAACACTTTAAGTTATTTCTTTATAGTTGCTAATTTTGAGTAATTACTTTACTTTAATAGTCAAATGGTGGCGGCTTTATGGTTCAGAAACTCCAGAGTTACAAAAGTTCACCATCAGAATTTGGGTCTAACTTGTAGTCACCTGGGTGTGAAAGAAACTGAAGCATGTTCAAACACATAAGAGTTAAAAGGAAAGTTTTAGTATGTTGAGATAAGTATATTACTATATCTCAAATGTCTTGACTTTATACTTGCCAAAATTTAATTGCAGATTTATACCAATAAGAGAAATAGACTAACTCTAAAGCGCCTTAGTGACTTGATGTTCATAAAATACAACATAACATTGAAGTGTTGTTACAACACTCACAGTGGATTTGATCAATTAGCTTGGACAATATCGGTAATGCCAATGAATGGCTAACTGGAGTTGAGAATGTTGAAAATAGATCAATTTTTTATGTAGATACTAATTTCACTTGGGGTGTCGTTACCGAGGCAAGTGGAGTTGATAAGCGTAGTTATGGTTTAAGGAGGAATACTTCAATCTCACATAACGAGGGAAAAGAAGTTGATACTTCAAGAGGAGATAAGGGAGATGAGGAAGTTGATGATGCTGAGCATTATGATGATAATGAGTACCAAGATTTGGACAATCTTGATGAACTAGATGAGCTATAGAAAAACAAGAATTAGTGTTGAAACATTATTAAATTAGATTTTATTTTTTTTCTTTTTTCTTATTTGCTTTACTATTTTTTTGAACTATTTGATTTGTTTCGCAGCAGATGTTTTTGTTATCAAACTTGTGATTTTGGTGTTTCGTTTAAACTTTTGCTTATATATACTGTATTTATTGTAGATTATATAGTTGTTGTGGTCTTTCCAATTATGACTTACTGTTTGTGGATGCTCCATTTGGTCTTTTTTCTTTTAAATTGCGCTTCACTTCAATGATGCGGTTGCATTGCATAATGCATAATGCGGAGCCTTGTCACTTTTTTCCGCAACACGCTTCCCTGAACACTGATCTAACCTTTTTAGTTGTCCTCCTCTTAGTGAGGACACCTGTGTAGGTACAACCATGGCAAATGGAGAAACATATGCCCCCAAAAAAAGGTTACCCTTGAAGATGTAATGAGGGCAATCCTAGAGTGTTCCCACGCTTGTAAGGGAATTAACCCCCAAGGTATCTTTCTTATGAGTAGGGGTGTACAAACCGAACCGTTAAGTCAAACCGAACCAATGAATCAAACCAAACCGAGGAAAAAAACCGACTTATGATTTGGTTTGATTGGTTTGGTGTTGGCAAAAAAAAAAAGATCATTCTTGGTTTGGTTTGGTATTAGCAAAAATAAAATCAAACCGAACCCAAACCGAACCGACGTAATACATATATAATTTTAATTCTTTATACGTAAAAACATACTACTTATAATCTACTTTCTAATTATTTTTATTATTTTTTTATATTCAGAAAATAGATATATATTCTTGGGCCTTTAATTATAGTATTTTTTCATTAATAACAAATTAATATAAAAACCTAAAACTCTTCAATTGCTTCATTTTTTACATTTTACTTTCCAAGTTTTCAGAGAGTTTTCATTATTTCCTCATCTTACTTTTCTCATTCGTCAAGTTGTGATTTAGGTTTGTTTCCCTTCTTTCTCTATTTTTTATGGAATTATGTTATAATTAATTACTTTATGGAGTTAAGTTTTTAATAAGTTGTCTCTAATTCTTCGTTCTTTTGTATGCTCACATTTTATGTGAAGGGAACTTTCAGACAAGCTACTGTGACTAGTGACTTAGAAATTAAACTACTTGGGTATCCACATAATATAACTTTGAGAGATAGTAGTTTAGACGTCTTAGTAGTTTGCCAACTTAATTTTTATTGAAACTACTCTATGACCATTATTTTTTTTTTAATCTTTTTAGTGAAAACATTTAATTTTTTTCTTGAATCACATTATAATTGTAAAAAAGACGAGAAAATCGAAAAATCAAAGAAATCGGAAAAAACCCGACTAAAACAAAAATAAAAAAACCGATTGTATATTGGTTTGATTTGGTGTATAGATTTAAAAAACCAACATTATTGGTTTGGTTATATTTTAATAAAAAACCAAACCAACCCGACCTATGTACACCCCTACTTGTGAGCCTCAATGTAAATTAGCTAAACTTAACACTTTAGAGTCTAATGAGCAAACTGTGAGTGATAGCTTGACTTTATGTGAGCCTAATGATTCTTTACCATGTGTGAGAATGTTAAGACACTAGTTGTGATAATTATGTTGATCAACTTGGTTGTGATTCTATTCCACTACTTAGAGGGGTCTTGTGATGTGATTATTGAGCCTTAAGATAGTGGTTATGTTGTTGAAGTTGATCGTTTGAATAGGAGTAACTGTTCGAGCCTGTCTTTTGTTGAAGATCCTATTACTATCCTTGCTTATGGAGGTGATCATGCGCTTAAAACTACTTCAAAAATTGATACTTGTCCTTTTGAGAATGAAATTACATGTTCTAATTCTCCTTGGATAGATCACTGTCTTTTTAGGTACAATATCACATTTGAAGGTGATGAGATCACTCTTAGTGATTTACTTAGTAGAGTGAACCTTAATAGTAGTGTAGTTTTTGAGGACTAAACTCCCTATAATAACCCCCTGTGGTGTGAAGGCATTCCTCCCAGAGATAGTAATCTCTTCTTATAATAAGATGAGAGTACTCGTATAGGGACGGATTGTGATGAAATAGAAGGCAGTCTTTGTTTTTCAATTATTTCTTCTTTGAGTGTTTTAATTCTTAAGCATACTCTTGACAATGTTCTTGAGTATAGTAGTGAGCATACCCTTAAGGACATCTTAGATAAAATCAATTTATGTGACACATTTCTTTGCTCTCTAAATGCTTATGCTTGAGTGGAGAGTATATCTTTTTGTGATGGTAGTACCCGTGGGAAAAATGGGTGTCATTTAGACCCATGTCTATGGACATTCTATCCATTTGACCCCGATGAACACTTGGAATGTAGTCGTTGTAAGACACCCGACTTGGTCAAGAAGATAAGCGAAAATTAGTTGAGGTTGTTGGCATCCTTCCCTATGACGGAGAGTCTTTCTTGAGGACTTATAATCCACTTGATGGACTCAAGTTGTGTATGAGAGAGACTTCCAACAAAGAAGAATGATCATTCGAGAAGGGGGAGCAATGAGAAGGTAAAAAAGCATTCTCTTGGTATATACCATGCCAAAGCTTTTAACCCAAATAATGGACACAAATTCTACTTGAAGCTTGATGTAGTACAAATGAGCTTAAAGGTAAAACTCCTCTTAATGAACTTCATTGTTTGATCGACTTGTTTGTTAAGTCTTATCAAAGGAGGATTATCATAGGAGAAAACCTCATGGAGCGTCAAATTGGTATGAAGTCATGTACTTGTGGCTTATACTTATTCATGGACTTTCTAGAGCCATAGAGGACTTCCTTACATTCATGAAATATTAGTTTGGTGTTATTACTTGATCTTATTGTGAGATCAAATGCACTATGTTTGTTGACTTGTGTAGGGGATACCCTTTGTATTTGACCACGATGATGTGGGAGTAATCCCACTCGAAGATAGCTAGTGCATTGGGTGGAGTCTTAACTTGGGATGACCTTGGTTATGTCCTTGCACTTAGCTATAAGGGCTGTCACGAGTTTGTTGACTTAGAGGCGGACATGTGCTTCATGAAATCTGGAACCAAGGTGGACTTGCATGTCTTGATGTCTAAAAGCCATGGTTCTTTTGTTTTTTCCCTTTGTCAAGGTTCTTTGTGTAGCCAAGGCCCAAGTGTCCATAATTTTGTACGAGCTTATACTTTTCATGGATCATGTTCATACTAGAAGAGAGCAATTTTGGGTATTGATTACATCTTACGCTCACTTTAGGTATTATCATTGGCCTCATGATGATTATCTTGCTTGGGTTGAGCGAGAACTCGAATTTATTCTCTTCCATGTTTTGCAGGATTTCGATTCAAGGACGACTATTTTTCAAGAAGGGGAGAATGATACAAACCTAGGAACCATTGATGCAATCCGAGCTTCCTTAAAAAGTGGCACACCAAGTCGGGACAAGAAGCTAGTAGAATTGTCCTCAAATCACTACTTTGAAGGCTTGGTAAATGTTTGGAATGAAGGTATGAAGCTTGGAAGGAACTCTCGAATGCGCAGCATCATGCTAAGAAGATAGCTTGGAGCACGGGAAGTCCATTGTAGCAAGGGAGCGCCCACTTTGGCGACATGAATAGCATCGCCCAGATGGGTTAAGCCATCGCCAGAGTGGCTTGGATGTCGCCTAATTGGCATCCACATCGACAAACAAGACAACTCCCTTTTTTTTGGAGCGGGTCACTTTTGGGCCCATGTAATAGTTTAACCCAAGACTATAAATAGGTAGTCTTTTCATCCATTAGGTAGATTATTTTGATTATTGATGAATATTGAATATTTCTCTTGTGAGAGACTTGAGGACTTTGGTAATACTTTTGTTGGTGATTTAGCTTTGAGACGATGGTTTCGAGGTGAATAAAATTTCCCTCGTGGTTATTGTAGAGATTAGGATTGTGTCGATTCAAGTTTTGGGGTTTAAAACACCCTTTAGTTGCTTTCGATTACCTATTTCGTGTTTATCTTTCTGTCTTTTATTTTATCATCTTTTCGTATCCATATTTTCCTTTAGTTCGTAAGTCGAATTGTATCATTTGACACTAATGGTAAAAGGCCATTGTGAAGCCATCTAAAATCCAGTGCTAATTCTTTACATTTCCATTAACAGCATATCATTCTAGAGGTGGCAAATAGCATATCATTCTAGAGGTGGCAAATGGGCGGATAGGGTCAAATTTCGGTGGATCAAAATGGGTCAAGCCAATAAATGGTTCATAATCCGACTCGCCCCAATTTTATTTAGGTCAACAACAGCAAAAAACCCAGTATATTCCCACCTAGTGGAGTCTGGGGAGGGTAAAATGTACGCAGTCCATACCACTACCTCTGGGGGAGTAGAGAGGCTGTTTCTGATAGACCCCCGGCTCAAGACAAAAAGACAAAGAACAAAAACGTCAAAAGCGTGCAACAGGAATAAAATAACACAACAATAAAGTACACAAACAGAAAATAGACCCCCTCCCCCACCCCTAAACCTACCAACCAAGCTACACCAACCCTCCTAACTACAGACTACGACTCAACCACCCACCTTAGCCTTCTACCCTAATGTTTTTCCTCCATACTATCCTATCAAGGGTCATATCCTCAGAAAGCTGTAACTGCTCCATGTCACGTCTAATTACTTCTCTCCAGTACTTCTTCGATGTACCCTTCCCCTGCTTGAAACCATCAAGGCCAACCTCTCACACCTACGAACAGGGGCATCCATGCCCCTTCTCATCACATGACCAAACCATCTCAACCTCACTTCCCGCATCTTATCTTCCACCGACGCCACTCCCACCTTCTCCCGAATAATCTCATTCCTAACCCTGTCAGCCCTCGTGAATCCACACATCCAACGCAACATTCTCATTTCCGCCACCTTCAACTTTTGGACGTGAGAGTTCTTAACAGGCCAATACTCTGCCCCATACAACATAGCTAGCCGGATCGCAGCTTTATAGAATTTGCCTTTGAGCTTGAGGGGCACCTTCTTATCGCATAAAATCCCCGAAGCAAGCCTCCATTTCATCCAACCTGCCCCAATACGGTGAGAGACATCCACATCAATCTCTCTTATCTCCCTAAATCATAGACTCAAGATACCTAAAACTATCCCTCTTACAAACCACCTGCGAATCCAACTTCACTACCTCCTCTTCCTCTTGCCTCGAGTCACTAAACTTGCACTCCAAGTACTCTGTCTTAGTCCTACTTAATCTGAATCCTTTAGATTCCAAGGTTTGTCTCCAAACCTCCAACTTATCATTAACACCTCGACGCGACTCATCAATCAATACTACATCATCCGCAAAAAGCATACACCAAGGCACCTCTCCTTGAATACTCCGCGTCAACACATCCATCACTAAGACGAATAAAAACGGACTAAGAGTCGATCCCTGGTGCAACCTTGTCAAGATCGGGAAATGCTCGAAATCTCCTATCACCGTCCTTACTCGGGTCTTCGCCCCCTCATACATGTCCTTAATCGATCGTATGTGTGCCACTGGTACCCCCTTTGCCTCCAAGCATTTCCAAAGAACCTCTCTAGGGACTTTGTCATATGCCTTCTCCAAGTCGATAAACACCATGTGAAGATCCCTGTTCCTCTCTCGATACTGCTCTACCAGCCTCCGCACAAGGTGAATTGCCTCCGTCCTCGAGCAACCAGGCATAAATCTAAATTGATTCTCCGAAATAAACACTACCTTCCTCAAACTCCACTCTACCACCCTCTCCCAAATCTTCATCGTGTGACTTAACAACTTAATACCACGGTAATTGTTGCAACTCTAAATGTCACCCTTGTTCTTATATAAAGGAATCATCGTGCTCCATCTCCACGCCTCGGGCATCTTAGAGAACTTGAAAATGTTGTTAAACAAATTGGTGAGCCACCTCAACCCTGCCCCGCTCGTGAACTTCCAAAAGTCCACCGGAATCTCATCGGACCCCGTCGCCCTGCCCCTTCGCATCTTGCGAATAGCCTCACTTACCTCATCCACCCTAAAACACCGACAAAAGCCGAAATCGCGAGATTCCTCGGTGTGCTCTTGTGAAAATACGACTGTCGCCTCTTCTTAATAAGCACATCCTCCACCAACACTCTGCCATCCTCTCCCTTGATGCACTTCACTTGGTCCAAATCCCGACCCTTACGCTCCCTAACTTTAGCAAGCCTAAACAACCTCCTTTTCCCGCCTCTCTCCTCTAATCCCGAATACAATCTCTCAATAGATGTTGTCGTAGCCGCCGTAACTGCTAACTTAGCCTCCTTCCTAGCTAACTTATACTCATCCCCATTCACCCGCTTCTCCTCTTCATCCTTACTCTCAACCAACTTGGTGTAAGCTGCCTTCTTCCTCTCCACCTTATTCTTGACTTCTTCATTCCACCACCAATCCCCCCGATACCGGCCAAACCCGCCCTTCGAGACACCCAAAACCTCTCTAGCCGCCTCTTTGATGCAACCCGCAGCCCTATCCCACATACTATCCACATCCCCCCTACACTCCCACACCCCCATCCCCTCCAACCTTGCCCCTATCTCCAAAGCACTGACCGAAGTCAGGCCACCCCACCTAACTCTAGGCCTGCCCTCTCCATCCCTATTCTTGCCCCTCTTAATAACCAAGTCCATCACCAGAAGTTTATGTTGGGTCGCAAGGTTCTCACTCGGGATGACCTTACAGTCCTTACACAGAGATCTATCCCCAAATTTTATTTAGGTCGATACGTATAAAATAACTGGTTAAGCATAACCCTGAGTATTGTGTCCTTATAAATGGACCAAATTATTAAACTAACCCAGGACCAAATTATTAAACTAACCCAAATACTTATTCACAGGTTCTAATTTGAGCAACTCTGGCCAAATTACGAAATTTCAACTGAAATACTTTTTCTTCTCTGCTCAATTAGTATTAATGATTATACAACATTACATTAATATCTTTTATAATGTTTCCAAACATAGCTAGTTCATCAACTGTCTATTGCTTATTGAAACTGAAAATGAGAAACGATTATCACGACGACTTATGTTTCTCACTCTTTGCAGTAAAGACTTTATATGATTAATAATACTCATAGATAAATAGAGATAGAGAGAAAGAGCAAAAAAGGACACAAATGATGATTACAATATTGTATGCTGCTAGATTTTCTTGTTTAATCGTCCGTATATAACACAAGAATTGAAATTAGAAGACTCGGGCGTTGCTCTTCACAGGTTGATTGACTGACCCATTAGGTAACCCAAGTTGACCCATCTAAAAGAGAGGTCAATTTGGGTTATGACCCATTAGGTAGCCCAAGTTGATCCATCTAAAAGAGGGGTCATCTTGGGTTACAACCCGAATTGACCGGTAAAATAATTACTGACCCAACCCTTTAAAACTTGCAGGGAATGGGCCAGTTAAACATTAATAGATCAAATTTAACAACTTTACGCTCATTCATAATTCATATAGAAAAAATTGCTTTGGTTTTTGGAAACTTGAAATGAGTGATAGAAAATCTTCACAACTAACAAGATGGATGGAGATTTGGGAATCAGAAATAGAAGCGTAATTATGAAATAGCCTTGGCAATTTTCGCTAGAGGAACAAGCTTTGTGGAGGCAAGTGCATGTGGAAAATATAGGATAGAGAGTAGTGGACCTCGGGTACAGTGGTTATGGAGTTGGTTAAACAAACCGTCCTGAAACATCAGAATGTAGGGAGCAATGTATCTATGTTCAAAATGCTTTATTTTGTGGCAGGGCCATAGAAACAAACAACCATCTTTTCCTCCATTGTCAGGTCACTAATAGACTTTGGCAACTACTTTTTGAGCATTAAAGGTCAGAGTTGGGTAGTGCCTACTGCCTAGAGATACTATGGAACTTTTGATATGTTGGACAACATAGCTGCAGGACCAAGTCAGAAGATGAGGTGGAGTATTATCCCGGCATGTATATGGTAAACAGCATGGCTGGAAAGGAACTCGAAATGTTTTGAGGAGAGCAAATTCTAAGCATAAGATTAAAATGAATTGTATATTTGTTATTGACTTTTGGTGTAAACAAGCTCTAGTACAAGATGTAGAGTCCTTAGTTGACCTTCTTGGGTCCTTGTAAGTTGTAACTAACACAATACTGTTTTTTGCCTTTGGTTTTTCTCTCCTTTCTGAAAGTTTTGTATCTTAGGGCTTGGTTCTTTCAGCAGTAACTTAGTGCTGAGATTTGCTTATTTTTATTAATGAATTATCAAAACATAAGACAACTTGAAATAAGCGATATTTGTGCGACACACAAAACCATTTTGGAGGCAAGTTAAACCATAGAGAAACCTTAAAGGTTTACAGAACTAACCCATAAACAAAGACTTGAGTTAACATTGTGGCTAGTTAAGATAAACAACTCTGTTATTCACCATACAACAGGTCTTCAATCACAAGATAAATGGCACTCCTTATTTCCAGTTTTCCAATGGGAATTGATTTGTAACTCCAAACAATACTCAACAAAAGGAACTATTATGATAATGAGAAACAAAAGAAGAAAAGGTAAATATTTACGGAATTCAGAAGAACAGAGATTTTGCGGAGGTTGGGAATTAACGAGAGATAATGCTGAGCCATCTAGCCGGTCATAATTTCAACTTAATAATCTAAGGTGGAAGTATCTTATGGTGATTCCTTTATTACATTAGCAAAAAGTGTCTCAAAAACTTATCCAATTTAGAACTTCATTTCATAATGACTACAAAGAAGTTTCCAGTAACTTCTTATTAATACTATCTAGAAGTATTCCAAATGGTGACAAGTTCTCTAGCCTACAGAGCATGGATATTATACTTCCCTTCTCCTAGATATTGTATCATGCATTTAATTGATATTCTTTGTTACATAAAACCATTAATAGATAGAGCAGGAATCAGCAAGCATTGATTGGGTAATCACCCAGATATGTATCCTAGAAGCTCAGCACAGCTATACTTGGCTGTGCGAGGAGATGAACTAGTCACAAATCCATCATAAGTACCTGCTATATTTCATCATCTTCCACTCTAACCATGTTCTGGTCAAAAACTTTAAGAAAACATACCAGACATACTATTTAAGTCATAAGCAAGGAGAACATGAGAGTGTTGTACCAAACCTTACAACCGCCGCCAACAAAACAAGATTTCTTCTACCTCATTTGAATATTTGACAAGAGATAAATTATCTTCAGAAATTCTATATTCACCATGACCAACCTCTCCCGTTCGCGAGCAGAGCTCAGCATCAGTATATCGCGTAGCAATCAGCATAAAACATGACTACTACAGTCCCCTCACCAATATCCCATTAATTCAATTGGCAGAACATATTGTGAAGCAACATATAATAATAGTTCCCTGGAATTCAGATAAAAGTGTGAAAGGGATTTGGATACAGGGACTCAGATAGGCAAAGAGCTATAACATTTCAAGCAACAGGCAGCGCACATAGTTGAACAATTAATCGGCACAAATCTGTCATACTGTTTCTTATGTTCAACAAACTAATGTGAGTACGAACTAATACCACTGTGATCAAATGTAAAAGCACAAAAAAAAGGGCAAGATTCTCAAGCATAATAATGAAAAGAAAGCATAGTCCAAGGTTTTTTAATAATGAATTAGTTAGAAGACTATCTAAGACCAAACAATACCTACTTTAGGATTGCCAACAACTTTTGGCTCATATGATTAGCCCAGGCTTATAAAGAAATCTTTTATCAAGTAAAATTTGTATCAGAACAATTCAGGGAAAGCTTTTCTCAAAAAAACAAATCATGTAAATCACCCGGAATTAAGTTGTGGTTAAAGGCGTACAAAATTGGGAAAGCTTTTCTCAAAAAAGTAAATTATGTAAAGCTCACCAGGAATTAAGTTGTGGTTAAAGGCGTACAAAATTGCAATTGGAGCAGCCCACATAATCAAAGATGTAATAAAGAACTTATTAACAACTCCCACCATCGTTGTTGTCAACCTGTGGAATAAAACAAAAAGGATGAAGTATAATCTGATAGAATCATATACAATAGGACAGAAAAAAGAACCAATTGAAATGAGCCAGAATAATGGAAAAAGGAAGTCCATAAGGTAATTTTTCTTCATATAGAGGAAATGTCTCATTGCGGACTGATAAATATTTGATGCTTCTCTAAAAGCTATGAATACCTTGCTCCACAATTAGAAAAGAGAAACAAAGTCTGTGATCCAATCAATTGGACTTTACTTGTTTGACATGTTGTGTCATACAGGCTGGTAGATTAAGAGCCTGTTTGGATGGGCTTATAGTTTTAGCCTTTTTTTGGCTTAAAAACAGGTGCTTGAAAGCACTTTTTCATTTTACCAAATACCACAAAAGTGCTTAAAAGTTACTTTGGCATAAAAACACTTAAAATAAGTCAATCCAAAGTTCTAAATCTAGGACCCTAGACAAGGTAGCTGAATATCCCAGAAACCCACCCCCAACCCCCCCAAAATTCTTTTTTAGGTTTGGTAAGGCTTGAGTCAAATTCTTTTATATGAGTAAATTGTCAATCCAAGCACAAAATACTAGTGTGAACCAATACTCAAAATTCTCGCCATAGACATGAACAAGTTTATGCAATAAGCATAATACTTCTTTGATTAGTCATTCTGCTTTCAAGTTCGTATGTCCTTTAGGAGCTATTACGTTCAGAGACAAGATTGTGTGGTCTTCATATAAGCTCTCAACCTTGAGGAAGTATACTTCTATGAACCATGACCATTAAGGGGTCGTTTGGTAGGCCGTATTAGGAGAAATAGTCCATGTATTAAGTGTGGTATTAATTAATACTATGTTTGGTAGGATTTTAGACCAATGTATTATTAATACCATGTATTACATGGTATTATAGGGTGTATTACTAATACATCACATATGGTGGTATTAGTAATACATGGGTTTTAATACACCATGGGATCAGTATGTGTAAAGACAAGAATATCCCTCAAATTCTTTTAAACATTTCTTTATTTTCTTGATTTTATTTTTTATATTTGTACTAATAAATTTGTTCAAATAATTAGTTTACAAATTTTATTATTATTTACAAAAATGTCCTCAAATTTCTTTAATTTTTTTCTAAATCTTTTTCAATTTATTCAATATGAATTACTTCTTTTCAATTTATCAAAATAATAATATCCCTCCAAATAATTTTAGTTATAAAAAAAACTACTCCATTAACTCAAAAAAATATTTATTGGTCAAAATTCGAAAACAAATTGCATAAAAGCTTTAATTTTGTAAATAGAATATTCATAAATAAAAATAATTTTTCTACTTAGTTTTAACACTGTGTAGAATACAATTTTCTTTTAATAATGATTTTATTATCTCATCCAAAAGTTATACGTACCTCCCTCCAACTTAAAAACAACACAAAGTGGGAACAACAAGCAAATGATGAACAAACAAAGAAAAGATAATAAAAAAAATAATTTTTGTAAGTGAATGATTAAATCTTAAAATTCTAAAGTAAATAATTAGTTATATTGTTAACTTTTTTTTATTTTAAAAAAAGAATAATAAACTTTTGCAAAAAAAATACACAGTTATAATATGTCGAGGGTATTTTTGTAAACAAACAATATTCTTCTTAAAATATAACAATACATATTGTTTTCAATGCATCAAACCAAACACTGCATAAAAAATAATCCAGTATTACTAATCTCTGCACTACTAATCTCAATATTACTAATACAACATATTCAGTATTATCTTATACACACTACCAAATAAGTCCTAAATGTATTGGGGATCAGGACCATAGGATCCAGATCAACGGATTGTATAATATGCAAGTTTTTCTTGAATTTTAAAGAGCAAAAATTATGGAAAATCTGTACAAATGAAATATATTCCAGAATTTATATTTTACAATATTCAAAATTATATGGACCCAGAGATTAGAGATTTGTTTCTAGAGAATTGTGGACAAAATTGTTTCATATCAATGCTAACAAGCAATGAAGAGAAATTTCGAGCTTCCAATATCACAAAATACACCCAAACAGAGTAACAAGAAAATTTAGAAAAGAAACAAGATTTATCTTACCTCGGCAAAAAAAAAAAGACGATCAAGAATAATTGCAGAGCTTGAAACAACACCAGGAAAGCAGAACCAAATATTTGACAGAGGTACAAAAGAGATGTTATATAGCCGTCTTTTATCTGCTCTAAATTTAGCCAAAGAAAAATGAGAGATTCAAACATACAAAAATGTTGATGAGAAAATTTCAAACAATTTAAAAGAAATATAACACCTAAAAAGCAAGAGATCAAAGAAAATACAAGATCGACCTTATCCTATTATTGTTCAATTCGGTAATACAACTGGCCCGCACCTTTTTCTCCAAAAAAAGAAAGAGTAATATATTTGAATTTCAAAAGGATTTTCAAGATTGAAAATGAAAAAACTGTGTTTCAAAGAGGATTAATTCAAAATTTGGAGTCGCCACTTGATATTGAGTTTTGGAATGCCAAGTCACCTTGAAAAAACAGATATCCCTTTCTAAAATAAGTTTGACTATAAAAGAATGGTCAACAACAGAAAGGAAAGAGATTCTGGATAAAAATTTTGTTGATCGATGCAAAGGTGTGAGGCACCCCTTGAGTCCCTTGATTCAGCATGGTTGCTTTTTCGACTTGCATATAGAACTCAATTGGAAAAACTTCATAGACACGCAAGCATTCGCACAAAATGCATCCAAAATTTTATTACAAATAGAAATATATAAAAAAAGTTCCAAAATCAACGCCCACACTACCTATACTATCTAAAACTATACTTCACCCAACTTCTCAGGTCTTGTCCACGAACAACCTTCATGTTTATATTTAGTTTCTCTTCCTATACATACCACTCGAGAAATGAATACATGAGATCCAAAAGCGAGTAAAAGCACACAAGCAATCAAATCGATGTAAAAATTATATACAATCCCACTAACAAGCCTACAAAAATAACAAATTGAACAACAACAACAACAAACCCAGTTTATTCCCACATAGTGAGGTCTGGGAGGGTAAGAAGTGGACAAATTAAAAATGGACAAAAATATAACAGTAGAGATATCGTTCTTTATGTTCTCTATGGAAAGGCTGAAGTTGGCAAAACAATTGCGAAAGTAGTTGCTCAACCCTACAATTTTTCCCACCTTCCTGCTCCAAAGACGGCTAAGGATGCTACTGTCGTCTTTCCTTTCATTCCAATTTGAAGCAAGTGCTAGAAAAGCAAATTACTCTGATATCATAGGAAACATTACTTACATTGCCCAATTGGTCAATACTCTCTGAAGTTTATTGTTCTTGAGCTCGAGATTCACGGTACCAAAAAGCAAATAACTCTACTCCAGACTTGGCCAGTGCATACACCCCGGCCTGTTGCAATAAAGTTGTTGCTACTCTTATTACTGGACATCGCGTTCTTGAAGCTCTATTTTCCCCATTGCTTGTTGGTATTTGTGCTGTCCTGAGTGAATTTGGCTGTGGGGAAACCGTGGCTAGTCAAGCTCTTTCTAAGTACTCTAATTTAGACAATGCAATGTATGTTGGTTCTGGGGAAAATGGGAATGAAATAAAAAGGAACTAATGGATCCTCAAGTTGAAAATGACATTGCCCAAGAGTCGTGAAGAGTCTATCATGAAACATACCTACTTCTTGTTAATACTCAACTGCTCATACCATACTTGTTGTTAATACTCAACTGCTCAAGAGGCCTCAATTTATACAAGTGCTTCTATGGCCAAATATTTAGATACACGAGCTAAAATGTTGGCACGATAGTATATTCAACATCTCACTCGGTCGAAGCTTTAAGTGATGTAGGGTTCTTTCACGAGTTGCAATCTTTGTCATATTGGACACTCAAGTGTTGAATATAACATGAAAGTAACACTTTTAGAGTTGTATAACGAGGACATAACAGATCTTTAGCTCCAGAAGAATTTGCAAATTTTATGTATGAGTTGACAAATCCAAGAAATCATTAGCTCTCATGGGAAATAGAAAGAGTAAAACGTTTGATAGAGGCATGGACCAGGGGATGGTATGCTCTGAGAATGAAATCAGTAGTATCGTGGAGAAAGGTTCAGTTAGAAGGCATATGACAGAGACTGATATTTTAGAAGCACACCATGTGCTTACTTTATTTCTTGAGGCATGCGGGAGATGGAGACATTATAAATCAAGCAAAAATAATAATTGCCAAGCTCTTGGAATGAAAAGGCATTACGGAACTTGTGAAATGTGATGGAGCTGCTATTTATTGTTATCCTTTAGGTATTCCACTTCCTGAACCTAAGACAATGGACAGTATTTATTTTGTTAGCAAAAAAGGGCTGACACAAGCTCTGTTGAAATTTGCTTGTTAGGGAGTGTTGAAATGATATTGCTAGGTTCAATAATTGGCTATCATATTCATCGGTGTTGACAACAACTATAACCAATTTCCATGGGGAGCAGCAGTTTCCTTTTTCTATTGAAAATTTGATTGAAGAAGTTGTTGTCAAGGACATGAAGCAATTTTCTCCACTTTAGTGGGAGTATTACTCCAATAGAGGTGTCATAAATGGTATTTGTGAGACTTTAGGTTGTTGGGAGTATCATGTTGCATTTGTAATTGCACTTGAAAGAACAGCAACTTGGATATCCTTTGCATCATTAAACCTATTTGGTGGCACTCTCTCATTTTCTCTATGAAGTTTGGTGATGCGAGGATGAACTATCATAGTGCGAGTAGCTCAATCGTTGTTTGTGAAAAAGTGGAAAGTCGTGACACTAATGTTGCTAAAAATCCTTTGTTTAAAGTTGCCAATCTCAAGTGGATATTGCTAATTTTTACTTTATTTGAACCGGAGTACTAGGTTCTCCTTGAGGGCGGAGGAATGTTAGAGATCTACCATAGTGGAGGACTCGTGTGGAAATATGTTAAATTACAATGGGACCTGGAAAAATCCTATATATAAAGAGCAAAGAGCAGCTCAGTGCACTAAAGCTCCCTCTAGGACTGAACCACAAGGGTTTATGGTACGCGGCCTTACCTTACATTTTTACAAGAGGTTGTTTCCATGGCTTGAACCCGTGACCACCTGCTCACATGACAACAACTTTACCAATTACCATTCGGCATAATCTAGGACGCATGCTAAGAGTTACGTTTTATTTTCATTAGCTATTTTGTAATAGCAGTCTGAAATCTTCCTTTTCAATATTCCTTTTTGTTCTTTGATTGCTTGTAATTTCCTTTTATTATCAATCCAAAGTTTAGTTTGTTACAAGCCCCAACAGGTCGTCTGTTTTGGAACCCTTCACAAGCAATGATACTTTTTCCTTTCCATTTGTTAACACTTGAATTAATACTATATTCCCACACAATCTAAGGCATTAACCATTAATATGAAAAAGCTAACACAAATGCAACAATTCCAAACTAAGAACAAATCATCAATAAATATGAAAAACACATTTAACAGTGAAGATTCAATTTGAGCTCAATAAATTAAAATTAAGCATATGAGTAGTAAAATTCTGAACACAACGAAAAGGAATGGACCTCTATGTCTCTAGATTTGAATTTCAATGCTAATGTGAATTGACAGAGCCTAGGTCAGAGCTTGACCACAAACCTCGATTGAAATCGTGAACAAAAACTTAAGAGAATCAGAAAAGATTTTGCAAAGCTCCTCGTGAATTCACAGTGGTAAATGACAAATGCAGAGGCTTGGAGAGGTGGTTTGTGGTGGATTCATAGTAAAAATTCACATAACAAATTATTAATTGCTAGAATAATTTTGTATAGAAAGTGTGTAATCAGGAAGGTGGTGTTGTTTATTCTGGGGTTTTATGAGAAATTAACTACATTTGTCATCTCATGAATACCCTTGATCTGAACTTTATGCCTTTCATCAAAGGTTTTTACAATAGGCAGACTCGCAGATTCATCCTATTTTTCTTAATTTTTTATTAAATTAAATATTAAAATGTTTTCTTATTTTTTATTAAATTAAATATTAAAAACGTTTTTTTAAACAAAAGGTACATCTATATTTTTTGTGTTTTTTGATGCACTCCTAATATGTGGGAACTCAAACTCTTAAATATATGGAAAATTTTCTTCTCTTATTTTTTCTTCTTATTCTTCCCTTACAAAATCCTAAAATATATAAATTATTTTTGTGAACTTCTAAATATCTAGGAAGTCAAACTCCTAAATATGTGGTAAGTCTTTCGATTACCTTTTTAACACGTTTTTATAGCAAGAAAAAATCACTCATCGCTCTCACCCCCCTCCCCCCTCTCCCCTCTAATATATTAAAAGTGTGAAAACCCTTGAAAAAGTGATTTGAAGGGACCGTAGAAAAAATAATAATAATAAAAGTTGAGGAAAAAGAAAATAATGAAGAAAAAATATTTTTAGAAAAAGAAAAAGGAAAAAAATAGAAGTTGAGAGGAGAAAAAGAAAAAAAAGTTGAGAAAAAAAATGAAGAAAAAAATAAAAAATAAAAGAAAAATAAAGACTGAGAAAGAAAATTTTGAAAAAGAAAAGTAAAAAGCAAAGAAAAATAAAAAAGAGGAAAAAAATAGAAGTTGAGAGCAGAGAAGGGAAAAAAATTAAAGGTTGAGAAAAAATAAAAATCAAAGCAAAATGTAAAAGGAGGAAAAAATTAGAAGTTGAAAGATAAATAAGCATGGAGAGTTGTTTAAGTTACTAGTTTAGGATACGCGTATCACATGTGATTTTTAATTGCTAATCATCAAGACATTACTCTTAATATAATGTAAAATATTTAGATGAGAAATAATAATATAATACATTGATGAAATATATCGATAAGTTAATCTATCTAATTATGCATTAACGCTCCGCCTCAAATTACATAAGTAGAACACTTGACCTTGACCTTTTTATATGAAATTCTTATCATTTAGATAGAAATAACATTATTTTAACGTCAATTGCTATCTTTAAAAATCACGTAATTAAGTCAAACACTTGTTCTTTTTTATATGCTTTTAGTGAAAAGCACGTACCCTAAACTAGAGACTTAAAAGTATAGGAGCGTGAGACTATATATGACCAAAAATTATAATAGAGGATAAGTATAATCAACTTTAAAAAAAATAGAGGGACAAATCTGTCCCTTGTCTTTATTTAAAACTATCTGATTTTTCCTTCTAAAAGCTTGGCTACGTGTCTCAATTTTCTAAAATGAACACTTATTGAAAGGAAAAAGGACACCACCTGGCCACTTTGAAACAATATTTCCATCAAAAGTGGCCATTTTAAAGTTTGGACATAATATAGCCAGTCACTCCCAAGTAATTCCAACCAACGACACTCGGACTTTTTTAAGCCATTCAGGCCTTTTATGTTCTATTTTTTTTGTAAGACATATAAATTCCAACAAGTTTATTCCTAATTACTCCTTATCCCTACTCTTTACTAAATTACAAATAATCACTTATTTTGTAATTTTTGGATACATAATTAGCATTCGAATACATAATTTTAAAGCTAAGATACATAATTTTAAACTTAAAAATGTAACAGTTAATTACTTCATTCTTGCTCGGATACATAATTAGCAATCAAATACATAATTTTGATTACTGAGATACCTCCATTTCTGAAACTATTTGGTCAAGATACATAATACATTAACTAAACCAAAGATAGATACATAATTAAACTTATGTATCCTAAAATTTATGGGTTTGTGGATGTATCCAGCCTTTTTAAGAAAAAGAGGGATTTAGGTATTTGATAAAAAGGGTAAGGATTTTATGTAATTTAATAAAGATAAGTTGTGGTGTTAGGTAATTTATTTTCTTTATTTTGGCTATAATTTTTGGCTAAAAAACCTCTGTTTTTTTCTTTAAAAAAAAATTAAATACAATTATATAAAAACCGTATAATTGTTGTATAGAACATTTATCTGTTATATAGAAATTGTATAGAATGTGTATAAAAATTGTTATGATGTATAAAGAAAGTATATCATTGTGTTATATAAAATACGTATACGAATAGGATGTGAGTAGAAACTATATCATCGTTGTATAAAATATGTATATGTATAGGATGTGCATACAAATATACAATGTGTATATAAATTGTACAGTTGTTGAATAAAATATGTATATGTATAATGTGTTTGTGCGCAGTGTATCTCTCTCTCTCTATATATATATATATATAATATATACCGTGTAGGATACATATATGAACTGTATAGTTGTAGAAAATGCGTATCTAAATAATAATAGCAGCTAAAGGTTGTATAAGAAGTATATAGAAATGGTATAATCATTGTATATATATTTGTATATGATGTTTATAAAAATTATGTCACTGTTGTATATAATATGTAGATGTATATGATGTGTATAGAAGAACATGTATCTGCGATCAAATATGCCCCGAAGATAGTAGGTTAATTGTTGTGGACGATCGTATGTTGACTATTGTTGATCAGTTACTTTAGTTACAGATGAAAAATGAATGAGTAATAATTAATGGAGTGTATAAATATGGGTGAAGGAAAAGTGAGAATGAAATAAATGAATGTTAATGGAGACAAGAATGAGGTGAGATGTGACACGTATAAGGAGGTAGAGAAGTTGAGGTACATGCAAGAGCACACATGGAAAGTAATATTCCTAGATGTGCTTTGAGTAGAATTGGACCTCTTTTATGTGCTTTGAACGTGTTAATTAGCATGAAATTATTTTTTTGAAGTTGAAAGCAAATTTTATCGAGATCTATAAAGAAAAAAGAAGTAGCAATTTTTTTTAAAAAAAAAAGGAACAAGAAAGCGGCAGAAGGCTTGTAAAAAAAGCCAAAAAGGGGGAAATAAAATTGGATGGCCATTCGGTGACAATTTTTTCACCCGAAGTGGCATTTATGTCCTTCGGCAACACATGACCCTCCTACTAATCATTTCGTTCAAGGGTCTAATGAAGATAAAAACGCACTGCCTAAAGGAGCATCAGAACAAGTATCAAAGAGTGCCATACTGCAGGTTCTCATCACCAAGTTGAGAAGGCAACCTGCATTGGTGCAGAGCCTCTGCCCATTGAGGAAAAGGGAAATGAGGTTGAGCAGATAAGAATCAGGAGACTCTGAGCATTACAGGAAAGAGACCGAAAACGAAAACCAAAAAGAGCCAAAGTTCTAAGAAGAGCAAATCCATTTTGTCTATTCAAGACCAGGAAGTCGGTCGCAAAGACTTAGCAGCTTCAAATGATAAGCTGGAAGATGTGAACCCTCTTGCCACAGCCAATGGAGATGGATGAGTCAGACAAAAATAGTCACGTTGATCATTTGGCTGGTAACAATTCGGAAAATCAGAAAAATTCTGGTACTCATTCCAACTTTGGGAGTTCTAGAGAAAATGTCAGAAATGCTGACTCAGTTACTTCAACGAAGGAGGCGTTAGGGGAGATGCACGTAACTGACGTCAATACTAATAAGAGTGAGGGCATAAATTTCAAGAAATATTTTGTTCCTGGCCAACAAGGAGAAGTTGCATCAAAGAAACCAACGAAATCAAACAGAGACACAAAAGCTGGCAGAAAATCGAAGGATGGATGACTTCTAGAGAAACTTTGGAAGATATCTCGAACTCAAGAATTGAGGTGGCACTTCCGAGCCACTCAAGTGCTCTGATTCACAATTGCTGCATAAGCATACAACGAATTTAGCAATTTAATCGAAGTGCAAGCACATACACGAGTTGTCTGTCAAGTCAGAAAAACCAACCAACCATCAACAATAGCATCTCCTTCAAGTTCAGAGATACTTTGTCGCTTAATGTTAGGGATATCTGGGTCTGTTGAAGTATCAGCCTGACTAGAGTATTTCCACATCCAATTGTCCAGAATTGTAAAAGATATCCAAATTGGCGTATCGAAACAAGCCTCAACATCTAAATCAACCTAAGAGATGCAACCAACATTATATGCTATAACTGTAGCACAGATTAAACTAACAGCACACATATCTTCTATAGTGTGAAAGCATTTTAACCTGAAACTCTGCCTTATTGAAAAGGATATGCACTTTTGACTTTATAGGCAGAACCAAACAGGCTATACAACTAATTGAGCCATGCAAGAAATAGAATTATCTCATCTTCCTTCACCGACTTATCTCTATAAAGGGCAATACAAGCCGTCTAGCTATCCATTATCCTCACATTATAGCAGAAAAAAGGAGGAGCAAAAGTGTCATCACCAATAACACAATGGCAAATTTGGATGACAGACAGAAAAATGAAGGAGGTTATAGCGATTATTGGAGCTGGAATAAGCGGTCTATTGGCCTGCAAATAATACCTTTCTAAAGGATTTGATCCCATAGTGTTCAAGTCAGAGAGTAGCATTGGGGGCGTGTGGACTAAGACAATTGGGAGTACTAAGCTGCAGACACCAAAACCCCTTTACCAATTCTCTGATTATCCATGGCCCGAATCTGTAACCAAATTGTTCCCTAACCAGCAAAGAGTATTGGAGTACATTGAATCGTACGCAAATCACTTTGATTTGGTCCGACACATTCAGTTTAACAGCAAAGTGTTGAGCCTCAGCTATGAAGGTAATGACGACTCATCACTTAGTGGAGAGTGTAATTTGTGGGGAGACGCATTTAGCAGTAAAGGGAAGTGGAACGTCACTGTACAGGACACTCAAACCCTATCCACACAGGTAACTAACCATCCTTCCAAAAAGGAGGGGGGAGCGAAAATGTTGATGTTCTCAAAATTTTTTGCTTGTTCAAGTTAAATATATTAATTTGATGACCTGAAATTTAGTAGAAGAGTAACTTTAACCTAGAGCATTTAATGTTGCTAAAATTCGAAATACGTGTGGGAAATTGGAGCATGTGAATCCTACCAATTATGACTCTTCTTTGGCTTTAAACGAGATGCATACAGTTTCATTTTTGTTCTCTCATTTGGCTTTCAACTTATACAATTTCCTACTTGTTCTTACGTACTATCTTCTCTCTTTAGTGCTCATCTTCTGTTGGTAACTACACAAGTTCACATTTTCAAGTAATTCAAATTTCAAGTTACTACACTTAACCATTTTCAACTCACTAGTACACATTTCAAGTGACTACACTTAACCATTTTCAACTAAGTAATTCATTTTTGTTCTCTCATTTGGCTTTCAACTTATACAATTTCCTACTTGTTCTTACGTACTATCTTCTCTCTTTAGTGCTCATCTTCTGTTGGTAACTACACAAGTTCACATTTTCAAGTAATTCAAATTTCAAGTTACTACACTTAACCATTTTCAACTCACTAGTACACATTTCAAGTGACTACACTTAACCATTTTCAACTAAGTAATTCACATTTCAAGTCACTATACTTAACCATTTTCAAGTACCTAATTCACATTTCAAGTCACTACACTTAATCATTTTCAACTCACTAGTACACATTTCAAGTAACTAATTCACATTTCAAGTAACTACCCTTAAACATTTGCAAGTCACAAATTCAAATTTCAAACTATCGTACTTAACCACTTTCAACTAACTAATTCACATTTGAAGTTACTATACTTAACCATTTTCAACTCACTAGTACACATTTCAAGTAACTACACTTAACCATTTTCAAATCACTAATTCACATTTTCAAGTCATTAGTTCACTACTTCAAGTGATACACTTAACCATTTTCAAAACACAAGTTCACATTTTCAACTAATTCACAATTGAAGTCACTATCTTAACTATTTTCAACTCACTAAGACACATTTCAAGTAACTACACTTAACCATTTTCAAGTCACTAATTTACCTTTCAAGTGAAGTAACTACACTTAACCATTTTCAAAACACAAGTTCACATTTTCACCTAACTAATTCACATTTGAAGTCACTATACTTAAGTACTTAACCATTTTCAACTCACTAGTACACATATCAAGTAACTACACTTAATCATTTTCAGGTCACTAATTGGCATTTCAAATAAGTACCTATAACCATTTTCAAGTAACTAATTGACATTTCAAGTGACTACACTCAACCATTTTCAACTAACTAATCCATTTCAAGTCACTACACTTACCATTTCAAAACACAAGTTCACATTTTCAAGTAACTAATTAACATTTCACATGACTACACTTTACCATTTTCATGTAACTAATTCACATTTTTAAGTAACTACACGTAAACCATTTTCAAGTAAATAATTCACATTTCAAGTGATTACACTTAATCATTTTCAACTCACTAGTACACATTACAAAAGATCAAATATAGTAACCAAAGAGCAAAAGAAAATTAGAAAAGGGAGGTTCCGGATTGACATTACAAAATAGCTAATAAAAAGAAAATACTACAAGTGTTAGCATGAGCACTAAGCACCTTTCTCAACTTAAATACCATGCTTAGTTCGCTCCCGTTCAATCTTACTCGATTGAACTACTCACCGGGAGCATTATTTTTCTTTCTTCAACTTTACATAAAACTAAGGTGTATGTCCAAGAAAAGGAATAACATCGGGAATTAGTAGAAAATATGTCCATAAACGTTATTTTATGCACAAATTTGACATCAAATTCTCAATTCATCAAGCAAAGGACACATTTCAACTCACAGTTTACAAAATTAGCAAAAAATAACAGTGAAATATGCATTTAGCTGATATAAAGTTTCACAAAACCTTACCTTCTCCCGGATTAGTAGACCCGAGTGAGAGTGAGAGAGAGAGAGAGTTGGCTGCTGCTGCGTTTCTGTAGAGATACGACGCCGTTGGCAGCTGCTGCGTTGACCGTCCGTCGGCGGCGTAGTCTGTCGCCGGTGGCGTTTGAGAGTGGAAGAGAGACAGTGGTCGCGCGCGTTTGAGAGTGAGAACGACAACTGATACGTTGGATGTCTCCGGCGGCTGCTGCTGCGTTGGCTGGTCCGGCTGCGGCGGCGACGGAATATGAGAATTTGAGTGTGAGCTATGAAAGAGAAACCTAAAATTTGTTCCAATTTGTTTGTTTAGTATGTATATCCAATTTGTTGGTTGAGAAAAACAAAACAAAATTGAAATTGAAAAAAAAAAATTGTAGATTTAAGGGAGAATTTATTTTTTATTTTTTAAAATAAATAAAATATAAATAAATATTTAGAGTGTAAAAATTAGGTCGGGTATTAAAAAAAAAAATAGCAAAATTGATCACAAGTGGTCGGTATATTTTTAAAGAAAATTAATTATTTAAAAATCAATCACTTGTGGTTGATTTTATTTAAAAAATTTAATAATTGTATAATATTTATAATGCAATGTAAAATGGATAATTAGTGATTCAATGTATGATGTAAAAGAATATTTATAATACAAAATTATTTATAATGTAATGTATAATAAATTTAATAAACTGTATAATTTAATGCAATGAATATAAATCGGATGATTAGTTAATTCATCGTCACATCAATACGAGTAGTATATTTCCTCAATCGTATAATAATATCAATATATTATTCAAAATAATTGGATATATAGATTTTGTTAGCTAGCTTTGGACTACTATGTACATCACTATACGAGAGATACATGTATGTATATATATATATTCGATTGACTATCATCTTCGAAGTATGTATAATGTACATCACATACACAAGTATATTACTCCATAACACAATGTATTTTCATGTATACTGTGATGAATTATCGGTTAATTTAATTTATATTATTGTACTATAAATTCAACAATATATTATTACCTCGATCGATCCTATGATATCAGCGTATTCAATAGACAATTGAATACATTTAGTTAGCTTTTGACTACATACTACGTACATCACTACATGCTATATATACACATACGCACTTATATATACACATACACACTCTATTGACTATCGAAGTATATACCCAGTGGTCCAATTTAGTCAGCATCATCTTTGCAACACTCTTTACTATACTAAACCCTAAACCTAACCTTACTCGTTTGAAGTCGCTAGCCGTCATGGCCACCACCTCCAGTAGGACTAACCCACCAGAAGAACCAAATAAGAACAATATTGGTGAACTAAACAATGATCCACAATCATTAGTTGATGCGCTTAATTATGCAAATATATTGAAACCTAAAACTATCAACACTAACATATCTAGGGTTCCACCAAAACCTGTTGTCGTGTTGCAAGGCGAACCCATCATAACATAGAAATCATCAGAAATTAAAAGCTTGATCATTCAAGAAAATCTACAATATGCTATAATTGGGAAATTATCTTATGGTAAACCAAACATTAAGAGTTGAGAAAGACAATCCCTGGACAGTGTGGCATCAAAGATGAATGCACAATAGGTGTATTAGATGCAAGACACATTCTAATTAAGTTGGAAGGATTAGAGGATTATGTGCATCTACTATCAACTGCAACATATTACATAAAGGCTAAGAAGTTGTATTAGCAGATGAGAATATTGAAATGGGATCCATGGTTTGAACCAAATTTAAAGCGAGCATTGGTGTGGTCTGGATGTCAATGCCACATCTTTCTCCAAATTTCTTTGCTAAAGAAGTAATTTTTCAATTGTTTCAGCGGTAGGTAAACCCCTAACAGTGGATATGACAGCTAGAAATCAAACAAGACCTAGTTGTGCAGAGGTTATATATATATATATATATATATATATATATACACATACACACACACACACACACTATCAACTATCGAAGCATATGCCCAATAGTCCAAATTTAGTTAGCACCATCTTTGAAATGCTCTTTACTATACTAAACCCTACTCGTTTGAAGCCGCCGGCCATTATGGCCACCATCTCTGATGGGACTAACCCATCGAAAGAACCAAATAAGAATAACACTGGTGAACTAAACAATGATCCTCAGTCAGTAGCTAATACACTTAATTATGCAAATATATTGAAACCTAAAACTGTCAACACTAACATACCTAGGGTTTTACCCAAACCTCTTGTCACGATGCATGAAGAACCCATCATAACATGAAAATCATTAGAAATTAAAAGTTTGACCATTCAAGAAAATCTACAATATGCTATAATTGGGAAATTCTTGTATGGTTAATCGAATATTAAAGAGTTGAGAAAGACAATTCCTAGATAGTGTGGCATCAAAAGTGAATGCACAATAGGTGTATTAGATGTAAGACACGTTCTAATTAAGTTAGAAAGATTAGAGGATTATGTGCATCTAATTTCAACTGCAACATACTACATAAAAGTTAAGGAGATGTATTGGCAGATGAGAACATTGAAATAGGGTCCATGGTTTGATCTTGATTTTGAAACGACATTAGAGTGGCTTGGATATTAATGCCCGATCTTTCTCCAAATTCTTTGCTAAAGAAGCAATTATTTCAATTTCTTCAGCAGTTGGTAAATCCCAAATAACGGATATGGCAACTAGAAATCAAATGAGACCCAGTTGTGTAAAGGTTAAGGTAAAAGCAAATTTAATTGCTAAGTTGCCTCAAATAGAGATAATCAATGAGGAAGATGATGTTACTGGAGAAATCAAATCTAAGTATATACGAATTCAGTATGATTATATGTCCAAATACTGCAAAGAATGTTGTTTGCAAGGTCATGATGAAGAAAGTTGCTGGAACATTTACCTTGAGTTGCATGAGAAGAAATTGGAGGAAAAGAAAGAAGCAACTAATAAACAATCAGATGAATAAATTAAAGGGTATGAGGAAGAGATATATACTAATAAAGAAAGAGAAGAAAATACAAATAAACAACAATGGTTGACAAGAAAAAACAAATACAAAAGGAACGGGTATGGCCACATTATAGGGAAAGTTGAGGAAGAGAAATCCACGAAAGTGATAGTTGTATCGAATGTTTTTGAAGTATTAGGAGAAGAAGGGATATAAAAGATTGATGGTGAAAAAGAAGCACAGCATAAAAAGAAAGAAAAGCATAACAACAAAGAAAGTACTAAGGAATAGGTTACTAATAGGTTTGGTAAATCTTCAACAGCCACAGAACCAGCAAAGGCATTAATTGATAAGAAAAAATTAAATAAAGAAAAGAACATGATAACAGTAACCAGTGAAGATCAATCAGACAAAGATCATACACAACAAGATGTAGCGGATCAAGAGGAGGGTTCAAAGAAATAGTTGATAGTTGATCACGATAATAACACTCGAAAAGTAATGATGATAGAAGGGGTTTTACCCCGAGCAATACAAACTGGAAATCAAATGGAATTCATTAAGTGGAAAGAAGACCTGGATGATGGTAATGATTTGTAGAAAAATATAGAGCAAAAAAAAGAAAATTCAATCTCCAGAGCAAATAGATACAATTAAAGCAACGCAGGGCAAGCAACATAAGAAAGGTAGATACACTAATACAAATACAATGCAGACAAGGAGGCACACATCCAAAACTAAATCAAGATGAATATTTTGATATGGAATATAAAATCAGTGAAAAGTCAAAAAACATTCATCAGATTGATATCTCTACAAAAAAGACATAACTTTTACTTTATAGGGTTGATGGAGTTAATCCAAGACAAACACAATATAGAAGAACACAGAAGAAGAGTGGGGATGAAGCATGCAATAGCTAATACTTCTGGTAAGATATGGGTATTTATTTATGGATCCAATTATAAATTTTACTATGATCAGAGATGAGGAACAGCAGTTGACACTAAAGCTAGAGAATTAAAAGAAGGGATAACAGTCATAGTTACATTAGTCTATGCGAAGTGTACACAGACTGAGAGACAAGCATTGTAGGAATCTTTGAGAGATATGGCTCTTTCATTTCAGGACCTCTGGTTAGTGGGAGAAGATTTTAATGTAATAATCAAAGATGAAGATAAGTTGGGGGTTTGCCTGTAACTATAGCTGAAACAGAAGACTTCAAGCATTGCATAAGTATGTGTAACTTATAAAATTATGGATTCAAGGGAATTAAATACACATGGTGGAATGAAAAAACATATACGAATTGTATATTTAAAAGATTGGATAAGGTGATATGTAATGACAAGATGCAGGGTGTATTTTAGTAATAGAAGTTGAGCATTTAGTTAGAAGTGGGTCAGATCATACACCTTTATTATTACAGCTCAACAGTGTTAATAAGCAAATTGTTAAATTATTTAGATTCCTAAACTCTTGGCTTAAGGAAGAATCTTGTATGAAAGTGATAAGGCAAACTTGAAAAACTGGTGTATTGAGTAATCATTTACCATGTTTCATCACAAACCGAAAAGGACTAAATTTGTCTTAAATCAATAGAGTAAGGAAAGAATTGGTAATAACTTTTAAGAAATTGCAACTCTAGAGGAAATCATTAGAGTTAGAGAGTTGCAGTTTGAAGAAGATCCATCAGGTTCCAACAAAGAAAAGTTGTTGAAAGCTTAGGCATAATTAAGCTTATAACTTAGAAAGGAAGAAGAATTTTGGGTGTAGAAAATAGGTTTTGAATGATTTAAGGATGGAAAAATAAATACTAAATTCTTTCATACAATTGTTTGAGGGAGAAAACATGCTAAAAGTGGGGAGAATTCAGGATGGAGAAGGTATATGGTTAGAAGATCAAGCAGAGATTGTTGATATTGTTGTAAGAGTTTTTTTAGAAATAATTCACCAAACAACAGTATTGGGAAGATTTTTCAATGTTGAAAGAATTGCCAACAATAGTTTTCAGTGCACCTAATGAGAAACTGAATAGAATTCCAAGTCTAGAAGAAGTTGAAGTTGCAGTTATGGGGATAAATAGACATAGTGCAGGAGGACCAGATCGAATGACAGGTGCTTTTTATCAGGATACATGAAAAATTATTGGAGATGATATATGTCGAGCCCTATTTCGAACCGGTCGAAACAACACACGACGTATGGTGGTGTGTCGTGACTCTTGGAATTAAAAAAAATTATATTTAGAGTCGCCACCTAACTTTTTAGGAAAATTAGGAAAAACTACTTTTATTGTAAAACTCTGTTTTAGTCTATCGAGAATATTTTGAGATTCTGAGTAAGGGTTTTGGTTACTCGAGGGGAAGGTGTTAGGCACCCCTCAGAGCCTATCCGAAGATAGTCCTTACGCTTAATTTAGGAAAATTATTGCTTTTATTTATTTGCGAAAATGGTGATAAGAAAATTTTCATCATTATTTTCTACTTGTTATTTTATATAAAAAGAACTAAAATTTAAGGTGTAACAAAACATGATGCTACCATGTACGGGAAAGTAATGTAATTGTTATGAAAATATACATGCTTAATGAATAGGATGATAATATAATTTCTATATGTTAAAAAAAAAAAAAACTTTTAGTTCTATGAGGTAATTTTAGAAGATATGTGAATTTAAATATTTAATTTAATTATTCAAACAATCAATAACATATTTTATAGCATGAAATTTATTTACGAAATCTACTTTCAAGAGTGTGAAAACATATAATCATGTTGGGCTTATGCAAAATAGTGACAATGATAATAAATAGTAAAGATGATGATGATGATGATGATGATGATGATGATAATAATAATAATCACGATAATGGTAGTAATCCAGTATGACAATAATGATGATATTGATGAAGTTTAAAAATGATGATTATGGTGTAGGTAATGAAATAGTAGCATTAGCAATTAATATGTATAAAAATAATGATGAAAATAATTTTAGAAGTATCGAAAATAATGTACCTCATGAGTGGTGGCGAATGAATATTTATACCTTGCATTTCTTTCCTTGGAGATTTGTAAAATTCTAATAATGTTCATAAAAAAGGATATAGATTGACATGTTGGACTTATGAATTTAAAGTCGGTTAATATAAAATTGGCGACTCATTTATTACTAAACATTTTTGAAAAAAATTATTTTAAAACAAAATTTGAAAATTACCACATCCATTTATTAGCAAAAAAAAAATTTAATTTTTTTTTAAAGGAAAGATGACTTGGCTGAACGATTGATCCAAATTAAGGTTCGCTAATCTTTAAAAATCACTTCTACAAATTAATTAGGCGTTAATCGCTAATGAAAAAAATATTTCACTTTTTAAATAAAAATAGGCACATAAATAAAGAGATTATAAACGATGAGTTACTAAAGGTATCACAACACAACGATGAACATAAAGTTAGTTGCAAAACAACAACAACAACAACAACAATAATAATAATAATAATAATAATAATAATAATAATAATAATAATAATAATAATAGCATGTGAATAATTTAACGAAGAACGAACTAAAGGGGGATAACTAGACTTCGTTTCGGATTTTGAATTTTCAAGTAGTGCGATCCCGAAGCTCTGCAATCCTAATAGCGGTTGACCCGATGCTTGGGTCAAACGAGTTCCGTTTTGGAACTCCCAACTCCCGATTATATGTACATGTAAGATAAAAGAAATAAGGATTAGAAATCGGTTCGAGTAAAAAAAACATCACATGAGGATATTTAAGAATAGATTAAATATCGCTTTAACATGCAAAGTTTATTTCTATTGTTAGGCAGAATGAAGGAAATCTTGTGAATTCAAGATAAACTTATAACTAATTTACTCACATCCTTACCCCTTAAAAGTGGTGCAAAGTAGTATTTCAATACCTATTTAGTACAGCTATGAAATACATTTAAAGAGGTTGTGTTCAACGTCTATGTGAAGACCTCTTCAAAAATATAGATATAAATATGCCTAACATGCTAATGATACAGGCTATGCTCCCTATTTAAAAATAAAAATTCTGATCACTCTTTGTTTAAATTTCAGCTTGAGAAACGCCGTCACACTCATATTTACCAAGCTAGAAGATAACAGTGGAAGTTAACGTACAAATCTAGGCTAAACAAAGTCTTAGCTCCCATAAGTTCCTCTACTCATTGTAAAAAATATGTCTTCCGCTTACCCCAAAAGAAAAAGAACTTTTAGCTACTTAGAGTCCCAAGTTGATACAGAAAATTAGTAAGGATCCTTCGTAAGAATAGTTCAAACATTTAAATTTCAGAATAGACTAGAAACATCCTAAGATGAAAACACATCTAAATAAATATGTATCTCTTTTAGTTCCGATTTTTAGAAAATAACATAAAAGCAAATGAAAAGTGAATGAACGAATAAGTAAATGATTTACTCTCTACCTCAAACCATTGATTCTCTATCGACATTGTAACCCAAAGAAAGTCACTGAAAACTAGACGCAGTGAAAAAAAAACATTACTTTTGAAAACTCAAAGAAAATAAACGACACTTTAAAGAGTTTTATCAACTCAAAACAGACTAAGATCGGTATACATGTCATTTCATCTCGAATGCACCCCAGACGTCAAAACCCAACAACCTGTACAACTATATACTCACTCTCAACCCATAAAATCTTACCTTGGAAGGCCTTTCATAAGGAGAAAATAAATTTGACTCTATAAAAGAACATCTGGAGCTTAAGAACAATTAGATTTAAAAGAGGACATCCCTTACCCTTTTATTTAAGTGCAAGACTTCCCCAAAATAAAGCCATAACTTCGAACCATATTATTATTCAGCGTTTAAACAACACAACCCCCCACATGAAACTCACTTAACCTATTGCAAAGCGGCAAAAGATGCTACATACGTAAGAAAAAGTAGAAATTTGATGACCTACATGATTTTCGATCCTAAAACAATTACACAGTGACAAAGATAATGGAAATTATGGGGTGTTCCACACATTTCGCATACTTAGCGACAAAGCAGCCCCGAAATTTAAAACGAAATCATTCTCTGGAATTGGTTTCAGTGGAAATCAATTAGCCATACCATTACAAACTCGAAATACTAAAATCGCATATTTACAATTAGGCAAAATAATTTTCAGAATAACAACAAAGACATAACTTTGAAAATAATAATAATAAGTTCATGTGTTCCTGAAACTGAAATAGATTAGCGGGATGGAGAAGGGATTCGCGCAACAAAGACACGATGGGAATTATGTACCTCTAATCAATTATAACCACATCCTAACACATATCTGAGATCTGAAAAGGAAGTAAAAGAAAAACAAAGCCTTACACACACATCCTGGTTCATTCATACACACGAATATAAAAGAGGTGCTCTTGGCAGAAGCATAAATAAGTAAAAGAGCAAGGTACGAACCGAACCACAGCTGTGAGATCCCAACAAAGTAAAGAAAGAGTCGAACTAAAGAGAGTGAACCCATATTTTCTCTGTCACTTGAATAATGAAACTAAACCATAACCACAAACAACCACTCATAATAGCTGCATGAGGCGAGACAGGACGATTTCACGCACCCCTTTCTAAAATTTAAATCACAACAATAATAAGAGCGCACAAAAGGAGTTTACTAAAAAAGTGAAATACGGAGAGAAGACATACTTTTCCATAATTCACAGGCTTATATTTTGACGATAAATAGAACAGAGAGATCAACCATATGTATTAAATCAATACGCTTCAAATAGAATCATGTTCACGGAACTAGATAAACAAACCACAATAGTCGATTCAAAACCAAAAGGATCACATATTCATTGATACTTTAAATGTTCAACCATAAGATAAATTCACAAAATTAGAATTTTTATTTTTTCAATGCATAAAGGTAACGGGAAACAACAACAATCACAAATTTAAGACTGGAATGAATTCAAATATTCACACAAAAAGGAAATGGAATAAAAAGAAAGCACGTAGAGATGAAAACTTAAAATTTAAAAGGGGAAGACCGCATCTTTTTTGGGGCAGCAAAACTGGGATTTCACGTCAAGGGATTTCCAATGATTAAACTCCAACCCGAAGAATACTTACTCTAGAACCAAAATCGAAATGAGTGACGGGGAAGTGACCAACTTGAAAAAAACCACTCCAAAACGGAAGCGAGAACCCTCGGAACTCTTCTTCTTCTGAATTTCAAACCAATATCCAACTCCTTCTATCTCAGAAACCTATTTCGAATTTCCCTTAAAGAAGAAAATTAAACAAAAACTCTTTTTTTTCACTGATTTTTGTTGCTCTCTTAATCTTGAAATTTTTTGTTCAGCTCCAACTTGTCCCTCATGGAGATAGAAAGACTTCAATTTATAGGTGAATCTAGACTTGAAAATCCGGATTCGAAACTCAAAATAAAACACCTAGTTGATTTACAACTTGAAATTTCTTTCTAAATCTGAATCTTCATTTTTCAGGCCATTTAATGGCGATGTTAAGTCCTTTTTCCGTTGTTATACGGATTGGGGGACTGCCCTCTTCTGTCCTCTTCTGTCGATTTCAATAATAATAATAATAATAATTGAACCCACTAAAATAGTTATAATTAAAGGATTAGTTTTTTGGCTACTTTGACCGATTCAACAAAAAATTTCTATTCTTTTTGGTTGATTGGATAATGACTTTGAACATTGAAAACGAGAGTCAAGAGACCTCACGTTGTAATTTATATTAATAATAATAAAATAATATTATCACATTGATTTCAATATTCATCTCAATTCAAATATATAGATTATAATATAAATATGTATCATACTGAAACAATGAAGATAAAGAAGAATAGTAAACTAATCTTTCTTTTAACAAATTTGCAATAGAAGTTCAACTTAAATGAATTTTTAATTAGAATGAAGTTTTATCACTTAGATACTATTATATATACTCCTATTTCATCAGTTTTATTCATAGATTTATTTACTACATTTTTTATTCTTCGTTTTTTATTATGAAAAAATATATTTTATTTAACATTTTTCTTTTTGTATGTAGGAATGATATAATGTTTTCATCTTCATCTTTCTTTGTTACTGTTCAAGGTCTATCAATTTAAATTGATATTAATATCTCATCTTTTTCAATGAATTGACTAACGAAGTAATATTATTGTCACTATTTTTTTCACCATAATCATATAGCTCTATCTTTCTCTCTTTTTATCGCTTTCATGTTTGTTAAAATTTATGACAGTTTCTTTATCTAAATTCACATATCAATTTTATTACAAAGATTTCCTTGAAAGTAGATTATTAAATGTTTACTCTTAACCTTTGTATATGAATTTATGATCATTATTAACAGAGTATGCTTATATGTTTGACCATAAATGATGCTTATATATTTTGTTTTATTTCAATGATGAGCTAATCCTTCGTATCTCAAATTATTTTCAAATACACAAAAAGCATAATATATTTGAAGAGATAACATGCTTGAACTTAATCAGTTTTTTTTTGTTTAGGATAACGAACGTACTAATTAGTAGCTATTAGTTGATTTTGAACTTAAAAATTAGATAATCTTATTTAATGTAATTATTTGGTATTAGTAATAGCAAATAAATTGACACTTGATATTTTATTAGTACAATAAATTTTTGTTCTAATTTTCTTTTTTATATTTAATACAAAATAATAAAATGAATACGAGTGAAGTGATGAATATTGTGATGAAGGGGAAGGATAGAAAATTGTAGTAGTTGAGGTGAAGCGATGGGTAGGGTAGATGGGAGTGGTGAATGTAGGTGGACTGGGGTTAAGGGTAGAGAAAGAATTAAAAAAATTTAAATTAAAATAAATTTGTAAGTGTGTGTTGGGGGGGGGGGGGGGGGGGGGGGGCAAGGCAGGGCGATAGTAGAAAAAAATTATAAAACTAGTTTTTAAAAATAAAATAAAAATAAATGCTTTTGGGTTGTGTAGAGGGTCGGGGTGGGTGGTAGCATGTATGGGGTGGGGTAAAGAAAAATAATTTATTTAAAAAATAAAATATTCTTTTTGTTTGGGATGGCTGGTTAGGGGTAAGAGGTGGTGAGGTAAGATTTTTTTAATAAAAAAATTAAAAAATTTAAAATAAAAATGTTGTGGGGGGGGGGGGGGGGGGGGGGGGGGGAGTGGGAGGGGGGTGGAATTTGATGGAGTAGGTCATTTTGAAAGTGTTTTGAGAGAACTTAATAAATAAATACCTAAAGTTATAAATAACAAAATCAAACACGAAAAAACTTATAAAAAATAAAACGATCTGAAAATTTAAAATAAAAAAATAAAATTGTAGGTGCTTAGTCTTGGAATTGAGAATGCTTTTGGGAGTTTTGTAGTTTGCACAATTAAATTCTTTTGGTGTGTTCAAATGGAATGAAAGATAAAAAAATTAAAATGAGCGAAGTTAGTTATTGAAGTTAAATTGATAGACAAAAAAATTAAAATGTGATATGAAAAGAAATGTAATTATGTTTCTTAACTGATCAAAAATATAAAGATAATAGTCCACAACAAAATTCACAAGTATTTAACATTTGATATTTTATTATTTTTTAAAATTATTTAATGAATTATGATAAAACACTAATATTATTTCTTTGCACATCAAAATATTTAAAATAATTGCAAATGTGATTAGTTATTAGGTATTAGTTGTAATTTCACAATTAATATTATCTTTAGTTTTATTTTTTCATAATTAATTTAAAGTATGTTAAAAATTAAATAAAATTTTATTTCAATGTGAATAAACAGACATTTTTATGAATATTTTTTTAAAAATGTTCCGCGTTTGAAATATTATCAAGAAACAACATAAATAAGTAGCATAAAAAAGTTATTTATTTGTTGGGAGAGCGGATTTGGGGTGGGGTGAGAAAATAATTCAATAATAATTTTTAAAAAAATTAAAATAAAATAAAAATTGAGGGTGGGGTGGTGGAACAGAGATGAAGGATGAGTGTGAAATTTGGTGGCATGGGTGGTTTTGAAAGTAACATAAAAACTTTTAATTGAATTGATATAGAAGATATAGTAATAAGTATAAATAAAATATTTAAAGGTATTAATGATGAAATCAAACAATGAAAAAAATAGAATAATAGAACAAAGTTTGAAATATAAAAGAAAAAATAATAAATTATATGAGCTTAATTAGTTTTTAAATTGAAGCAGTGAAATCTAAAATTTAAAATTAAAAGTTTTGTAATTGACAAAGTTAAGTACTTTTAGTGTTTGAATTGAATTGAAAGATAACATCCCCCCCCCCCCCCCAAAAAAAAAAAGTACAGTTGGTAGATGAAGTTGAATTAATAAATTTAAAAATAAAAATAAAATGAAAGGTAAGGGATTAATTACAAGTCTTAATTGATTAAAAATATAAAGTTAAAATTCCAACAATATAATTAATAATTATTTAATATTTAATATTTTATTATTTTTAAAATTAGTCAATAGAATATAAAGAAAATATCTTTTTATATTAAAACATATAGAGCAATTATAATTGTGATTGGTTATTAAGTGTCAATTGTAATTTTGCTATTAATGGTTATTTTTATAGTTCATTGGACTTGAAATATGTTAAGTTTTTACAATAAAATTTGTTCAATTTTGTGTGAAGAAGTTAATATTTTTAATAAATAGTCTTTAAAAAAAATTCTTTGCACATCGCGCGGGTATCTATACTAGTATTTCATACATTTTCGAGTTTTCTTTCCTCTCCAGGTCAATCGTCGCGTTCTTAATTATCTATGCAGCCCGCCCTTTACAACTTGTTTGTATGGTTGTTACCTATTATACTATATAGTTGGGTTAAATCAATATTTATTTTGATTGTTATTTATATTTTATTGTATCATTAAATTCATCGTTCTCATTTTATGTAACACCTGATTTGTATGATTGTGTCACAACCTTATTTTTTCCTTCTTATTTTATCCTTTCTTGTTATTTAATAATCTTATTTTTATCCTTTTACCTTATACTTTTATTATAACTCTACCGTGTACCCTACTTTTCTTCTACACTTGCCTTTCAAGGTTGCTCATGTATGACACACACATACACACACACATACACACACACACACACACACATATATATATATATCGTGTAGTGATGTAAGTCAAAAGCTAACTGAATGTATCTAAGTATATATTGCATACTTTGATTTGAAATGATCGGAATAATAATGTACTATTGAAGCTATATTAATGTAAACTAAATTAACTGATAACTTATCAGAGTGTATATGAAATACGTTGCATTATGGGGTACTATACTTGTGTATGTGATGAAAATAGTACATACTTAGAACTTGATAGTCGATGGAGTGTGGGTGGGTGGGTGTATGCATATATATATACATACATATATGTGAGTGTGCGTTTGTGTGTTTGTGTGTTTGTATGTATGTATATCTCATGTAGTGATGTACTTATTGAGTAGTCCAAGGCTAACTAAATATATCCAATTATATATTGAATACGTTAATATCATACGATCAATCGATCGAGGTAATAATATACTATTGGAGTTATAATAATGTAAGGTGAATAACTGATAGTTCATCATAGTATAAGGAATACGTGTATACATACATACATACATATATGTATGTATATATATATATATATATATATGCAAGCATGTCATAAATATATAATTTACTCTTTTTATCAAATATCGTTACTTTTCTATATGCAGATGACATATAATAATTAATTAGGGGTGATATAGTAAAATCATGCAACAAGCAGGCATGTCGACGGACACCTACATGCTTTACCACAATATATATATGTGTGTGCGTGCGTGTGTGTGTATATATATATAATTGACTATCAATACAAAAGTTTGAATAAGGAGAGTAATATGTATTATTTGAAAATCACATAAAAAATATTATAAATTACAATAATTAAAAACTTAATTATATAAAAAAATAATATGTAATATACTTTAAAAAAAACACATAAAAATATGTAAATCACAATAATTAACAGCTTAAAAAGTTTAAAAGACATAACATATTTAATCGACCCTCAAAATTATGTCAGTGCCACTTAAATTGGAATAGGAAAAAAAGTATTATAGATTACAATAATTAAAAACTTAAATTATTTTTAAAATATAATTGACTATCAATGCCACAAAAGTTTGGACAAAGAGAGTAACATATACTATTTAAAAATTGCATAAAATGTATTACAAATTACAATAGTTAATAGCTTAAAATATCTAAAAACATATTAAAATTATGATTAATTATATAAATTATATTTGTATCACATTAATTGAGACAAAACAAAAAACAACATATCACGTACCCCTCGATATCTAGTATATATGTGTGTGTGTTTGTGTCCGTATATATCATGTAGTGATTGATGCACGTAGTAGTCAAAAACTAACTGAATCTATCTAAATATATTCAATAATACGTTGATATCACACAATTGAGGTATTAATAATACACTGTTGAAGTTAGAATAATTGTGATAATTTATCAGAGTATATACGTTGTATTATAGGGTAATTATATACTCGTGTATATGTTATGTATATAGTACGTATTTATAACTTTATAGTCGATAGTAAGTGTATGTGTGTGTGTATGTATGTATGTATCCAAGTATATATTGAATACTTGGATTTGAAATGATTGAAGTAATATACTGTTGAAGTTATATTAATGTAAGATAAATTAACTAATAACTCATCAGATTATATATGAAATATGTTGCATTACGGGGTAATATACTCGTGTATGTGATGTATATAATATTAATTTAGAACCTGATAGTCGATAGAGTGTGTGTAGGGTTGGGTGTATATAAGTGTGTATGTGTGTGTATACGTATATATGTACATATATACATAATATATATGATGTAAGTCAAAAGTTAACTGAATGTACCCAAGTATATATTGGATACTTGGATTTGAAATGATTGAAGTAATAATGTACTGTTGAAGTTATATTAATGTAAGATAAATTAACCGATAACTCCTCAGAGTATATATGAAATAAGTTGCATTATGGGGTAATATACTCATGTACGTGGTGTATATGGTACGTATTTAGAACCTGATAGTCGATAGAGTTTTTTTATTAAATTTTTGGGGCTTTATAAATCAAAGAACAAACAAAACCTGTTCTTTAAACAGATGGTGCAACCCTCCGAAAAACATAAAAAAAAAAGTTAAATCTACTCCTAAAATTCAACCTGCCCCACCCCATCCTACCATTCTATTACATATAAAAAGATGTGTAGGATTTCCAAAATCAGACTCCGCTTTTTTTCCTCTCCAGCCCTATAATACCCAACTATGTCACCTTTTTTCAATCAGTGATTCATCCTTCTGAAGCTTTGGATGATAAACTCCATACAATAGATGCTTCTGATATATGCATTTCTCAGCTTGCAGAAGTGCGTATTGTTTGTTTGTTCTCCATTTTACCTTTATTTTCATTTTACGTTGCTTTTTATTTGCTATTTTGTGATGTAGTTGTGCTTTTCGGTGGATGGGACTACTATCTTCATTTTGTAATGTATTGAAGGATCCTGTCAACTGAAGCCTTTAGTTTTTTTGAGTATGCATGAAATTGATCATTTTTCATTTTTGTATTCGTGTACTTTGCTCTATATAACACTTCCAAATCTGCAGATATGGTTGGTATAGAGATAATGGGATGCTCGAAATCACTAGTATTTAGAGAGTAACAAGTCTTTCAAGTTTATCATCTTTCATCTAACCAATTGACCCTCCCATTTTGCTATGATCCCTTTTTGTTGGTTGTTGTAGTGTAAGCTAAATAGTTGTTTCATTTTTTTTGTTGTCTCCATAGCTTGTAAATTAATGCATGTGAAAAACTAAGTTTCAACCTTCCCAACCCTCTTACCCTTTTGTTGGTGACAATCTTAAATATGGGCATTGTAATTGGTCATTGTTAACTATTTTTTTTACCTTTGGACTCTAGTTGCTAAAAGCTTGGGAATGTGAAATTTCCTCTGCATATTGCCAAATTAGCTAAATAATCTGCTAGCTGATTCCCCAACCTGAATATATGTTGGTACTAAACTTGCTTGCTTGCCATTAATGTCCATATTTTCTCAACTGTGTCTGATACACTCCATGAACATTCCTATTCTCTGTTTAAGATTTTCTGCAAGAGAAAATGGTCAAAAGCCCCCCCAACCTTTACCCCAAATCTCAACTACACACTTATACTTTGCAGGGGTCCTATGAGCCCCCTGAACTATTTTAAAATGGAATTATTACCCTCCCCCGAACTATTTTAAAGTGGAATATCTACCCATCTAAAAGATCATACCCATATTTTATTTTAATTTGTGGTCTACATGCACCGCCATGTGTCATTCTACATAATTCTACGTCATATTACTTTTTTTTACTATAAAAAATTAATTCCACATCATGCTACGTCATATGCCATTCAATTCTTCTTCTTCTTCTATTTTTTTCTTCCTCTTCTTCAATGGGTTCTTCTTCTTCTTCTTCTTCTTCTTCTTCTTCTTCTTCTTCTTCTTCTTCTTCTTCTTCTTCTTCTTCTTCAATGGCAAAATGAATCATATAGAATTCACACGATAGGTAATCTTATCAAAATCAAATCAACAATTAATGTCCAAAAAATATTCGATTTTCACAAAATGATGCCGCCTTCAATGGTGCAGCTTCAATAGTGCACAATTTCTAGCAATGAAATGCCGTTGGACAGTGACGGTGCCGGCAAAATTTAAAATTCCGACGACTTTGTTTTTTTCGATGGATTTCAACATTTTGAACATCAATCAATTTTTTGAGAGCTAAGGAATGATTCTAACCCAAAAATTAATTCAAATTTTCCAATCTGAATTGTTCAACATTCTCACGTAATTCGAGTTTTTGAATGCCATTGAAGAAGAAGAAGAAGAAGAAAAAGAAAAAGAAATGTCATTGATGAGTTCTTGGATGCCATTGAAGAAGAAGAAGAAGAAGAAGAAGAAGAAGAAGAAGAAGAAGAAGAATAAAAAGAAGAATGGAGAAAAAAGAAATGAAGAAGAAGAAAGAAAAATAATAATTATAATAGAAAAAGAAGAAAAAGAAGAAATGCCATTGATGAGTTCTTAGATGCCATTGAAGAAGAAGAAAAAAAAACTGAAGAAGAAGAAGAACAAGAAGAAGAAATGAAGAAGAAGAAAGAAAAACAATAATTAAATTACATATATTTAATTAAAGAAATATTAAAAATAAATTTTTAATAAATTATTTTGGTTCTCACTCTCTTTAAGAAGAGTGAAACACACTCTCTTGCCATATCAGCATTGGGGGGTAATAATTTTATTTTAAAATAGTTCAGGGGGGTCACAGGACCCTCGCAAACTATAAGTGTGCAGTTGAGATTTGGGGTAAAGGTTGGGAGGGCTTTTGACCATTTTCTCTTTTCTGCAATATTAAGGAATCTGTATGGGTAATAACTTTATTATGATGTATTTGACTGCTTGTAAGATAGTTGTTGCCTCTTCTTCCACATTAGTTGTGTCCTTAATATTGGCCCATTTTGCATACAGTACATCTCGCTGATCATTCCTATGACAGAATGCATAAGAACTAGCTCTAGGATTCCTTCTAGAAGCTCCATCTGTATTATATTTAATCCACCCTTCATGTGGGTACTCCCAAACAACCTTTGTAACTTTCATTCTTGGACTAATCTATTCAAAATCCTTAAGAATCTCTGGCGAATTGTAGGAAAATTCATATGATGGTTTCCTCACTTTTAACAACATTCTCAGATTCCTGGTTATATTGTATATCACACTCTGTCCTATGACATTTTTCCTTTCATGCTTGATATTGTTTCTTCTCCTCCATAGTTTCTAGATGATAATACCAGGGAGAGCTTAAAAATAAGCTTTTTCCTTTTGCCTGACATCTGCATTCCACCATTTCATTATAATCTCCCTCAAGCTTAGCCCTTGTATGTTTAAACCTGCAAAAGAAGAAAAGTAGGATCAAGTGTTGTTAGTGTTGGATTTTCATAGCACCAACACCTGGATGGGCCTGCATCACCCCATCTCCTTAGTATCATCCACAGGAACTTTACCCTTTTACATCTTCCACATAAAAATGCTATTTTAAAAGGTAGCCCTTTTATTCGTATCTCTTTGAAATTACCTTAGGTTGCTTTTTCTATCTAATGTATTAGCAGGCTGATCTTACTACAAAATTTCCTCTGGACTCAAGCATCCATCCGGGTTTGTCTTGCTCCCCTAAGTGAATTAGTGGTCTAAGCTTGTCCAATATATGTTTAGCAGCATCGACTGGAAATAATTCAATAATCAGCTGCTCATTCTATGAACCATTTTCACTAAATCTCTTACATATTGATATTTGTCATCCAACTCTCTACTTCCCTGTATGGTAGTGTATAAATCCCCAATAGCTGTCCAATTATCAAACCACTACTGAGAATTTCCACTCTTAGTTTGTCATAGAATTTGATGTTTTATGACATCCCTGGCTTGTAATATTTTTATCCACACCTAAGTCTCTTGATCCAGTCTTCAACATCACCATGTTATGGTGCTCTTTTCTGTAATACTTATTATACATGTAAGTACTCTATCTAGAAGTCTTGTTTCTGAAATTCCTCCATAGCTTGCAAAAATAAGCAATAGACACATTCTGTAATAGTCTAAAGCCTAGACCCCCTTCCTCCTCGTGAGGCAAAGGTTCTTCCACTTTGACCAGCGTCTCCTTCTCCCTCCTATACTACTGCTCTAGAAAAAGTGAGCAAGCATCCTCTGAATAGTTTCTAGAACATTCATAAGTGGATTCATTACTGAAAGACAATGAACAAATATACTTTGCAACACATGCTTAGTTAGAATGACTCTTCCTACATATGAAAACAACCTCCCTTTTCACCCTTGTAATTTGTAGTTTATTCTATTCATTATATATTGATAGTAGTCGTCCTTCTTTATCATATAAAAAATAGGTCAACCTAAGTAAGTAAAAGGAAAATCTTTCCTCAAAATACCTTTAGCTACCTCTACCATTACTACTATACCATGAGATACTCCTTTGTGCAAGTAAATTGCACTTTTTTCTTTATTAGTCTTCTGCCCTGACACTTGTTCATATTTCTCCAATGTTTCTGTAACCTTCTGAAAATTCTCAGTTCAGCTTTACATAGAATAATCATATAATTTGCAAATGCAAGATGATTTATTCTAGGACTTCCTCTAGGTATACCAAACATTCTAAATTCCTTTTTGAGAGCCAAAGATTTTAGAGTTCTAGACATCACTTTAGCTACAAGAATAAAATGTGTAAGAGATAAATGGTCTTCTTGTTTTAGTCCTATGGAGGATCTAAGAAATTCTTTTGGTTGGCCATTCAACAAGATCGAATATCATTTATTCCTAACTAGTCTGTACACTATATTAATTATTGTTTCACTAAATCTCAACTTTCTCAAAACTTTTGTCAGATACATCCACTCCACCCCATCATAAGATTTTATCATATCTAGTTTAATGACAATTTTGGGGGTTTACCTCTCTTCTCTATCTTTGTAATAATTTCCTGGACCATCAGAATATTTTCCGCAATGCTTCTCTAATGAATAAAATCAACTTGTTCTTCTAAGATAATCCGTGGTAAAAATTCCTTGATTCTATCATGAGTAATCGTTGAAAAGATCCTATTCACAAAAATACTTAGAGATATAGGCCTTATGTCAAACAAAAAATATCACCAAGTAACTTTTTTGGCACGAGTATCAAATTAGTATGAGTGAAGAATCTAGGTAGTTCAAAATCACAGAAGAATGCAACTACCATTTGATATATATTATTGATACTCAATTTTGACTCGCACTTTTCCTTTAATTATTTTTATCATGCTCCTCGACCCTAAATATTTTTTTTTTTTAAAGAGTGAGATTCGTATTTTTTTTTGTTTCTATTTCTACAAATTTTAATAGAAAGGGAATTTACTTTTCTACCATAATATAAAATATTTTAATTAAATATAACTAAATATTTTAACAAATAATATATACATATATATGTATATATGTATGTATGTATATATATGTATATATATTTTTTGGTATTCGCATTTTTCTAACTTTATTTTTTAGGCAGTATTGTGACCTTATATGTATATTTTTATAACACAATATATATATATATATATACATACATATATATATATATATTAAGATGTATATACATTTTATCATATTCTTATTTTCACACACACACATAGATATACATAAATATACGTATTTTGTTAATAGGAGAGTCACAAAGTATTAAGTCGGATGTCTATACAAATAATGTCCGCAATTTATATATGTTAAACTAAAAATAGTTTTAAATAATTTTTTAGGATGTCAGGAAGCATCGATAAATTTAATTTCGATGAAAAAGATTATTCGGGCTAACAATAATTCAACTTCAATTCATTATTCTTTATTTATTTCATCCAAACCTGACTCTTCTTTTATAAATCTCAACAAGAGGCCCAAAATTAGCCCAAAACCCAGTCCAAAATTACCAGACTAACACAACTTGATTCAGTCTGGTGACTATTTCCCAAATCGAGGATTTCAAAACTTTCAGTCATCGTCATATATTCACATATATATGTAATAATGTATTTTATTTATCTAATTATTTACGTATTTATATTCTCTCTTCTTTTCAAATTAAATCCGGATAAAAATCGAATAGATCAAAAAATAAATAATTAAATAATTAATCATGTTAAATCAAATTTTTTTCTTTTTGTTTTCCGCATGTTTTTGTATATATGTATAAACATTATTTATTATTTTTTGAGGTACTTTTTTTAAGACCGTCCGATCTTTGATCGAACGGTCCAAATTTTGGTCAAATTTTTTCAAACCAGTGCATCAAACCAACATATAAAGTTTTGTTCTCATTAGCAATGATTCAACTATTTATCATAAGCATTCAATGCCAAACCATCCTCATCAAGATGAATGATCTTGATTACACAGTCTGAAAAATATGCTTTTAACTCAATTTTATTGGACAAACAACTTTATGAATGTAAAACTGCAGATTGACAATAAATGTTCATGTGAATATCTTATATCGATGCATCTTAATAGATCACATGACTGGTGAACGAGCCTATATTCACCTTTTATATTTTTCAGATTTTGAGGGATCAAATCTCAACATTAGTTGGTACAACTAACTTATCATGAGAACAAGCAACATAGATAATTTTTGAAAAATCTTCTAGTTCTCATTACATGTTCAATTCTCAATATGCACATCTTCGAGATGTCACAATTTTTCATGTCAATTTATGAACTTTTATTCTAGTAAACTCCAAATTTATCATGATATGTGTCTTTTGTTTTAGTAAATTTCAGGTTTACTATGACATGAATAAATTTCGAATTTACTACTTTAGAAGTCGATTTCAAAATGACTCTTCTCTAAATTGTCAGCCTCTTTTGAAGGTGAGTTGTGATACCATCACAATCAAGTGCACATTTTGCATTAATAAGCTTCTCATTCCCCAGGAATGAAATATAATCGTGCCTTAAACCTATCAAATTATGATAGCTTATAACCTCTTTCATGATATTGCTACTTTAGGAGCACATTGAGGTATACATATCTTTCAGACTATATCATATATTGCTACCACATTCACTTTAAGAATGGAGCAAATTGTCATCTTTCAAACTTATCATATATTGCTACCACATTCAATTCAATTCATGGAATGAAACGTATCACATATTTTTCACCAAATACACATTATTTTGCCTTAGTCATCATAATATCATCAATATGGTGCATTGAGATTCAAACTCAACGTCTTATCCATATAAAAACGTTTTAGGCATAAATCAATGGACTTGAACCTAATATATTATCATCCCATTTAATAATATTATTCTTGAGGAATAAATTTAAAACAGAAATGCATGGTTGCAAATCAATTATTTTTCTCAAATCCAACAATAATTATATTATTAGTAGCAAAAGACAGATAACATAAGGAATTACTAACCTTGAAATTACCTTTAGATTTATAATCTCGCCTTGTTTGGCAGGGTCTCGTGCTGATAACGTGTTATGAAATATAAATTAACAATAATAAGAAGAAATAGAGAGAGAAGAGATGACACTTCTTTATTTCTCTTGAAGGATGAGATCATTAGATTGAGAATACAATGAATAAAACTCTCTATTTATAGGACAAAAATACTCCTAGTTTCTGACTAAAAATAGATACTTCAAATCCAGATAGATATCAACTAGATTTTGATAGATCTTGATAGATATTCAGTATAATATAAATACATTTATAACAATATTATTATTATTATTATTATTATTATATTTTTACTCCTACTACTATTAATAGTACTACGTAGTGCCATTACAACAATAATTATTCATTTATTATTTTATTGTCATTATATTTTTAATTTCAAATCAAGTGATATATCTATATAAATCATTATTTTTTATGCAGATTAGTTTATGAGATATAAGAGTTCATTTAGAACTCTTCCATTGTGGGTTTTTATTTTTAAGTTAATTAATAATTTTTTTAAAAATAATACTATTATATATTTTAAATTTAAATATTTAATATTATTTAATTTAAATTTTTTATTACAACACTTCTTAGTTTTGTCCTAAGAATTGCCTTGTGGCTTTACAATAGTTTGCCACATGGCTTCATCTTGTGCTTCATCCTCTGCTTTATAATAGAACTAGTATAGGTACCTGCGCGATTCGTGGAATATTTTTAGAAAAATAAATCATTAGAAATGTTATCTTATTAGTTTGAAATAATAAATTATTTTTAATTGTATCACATTAATATATTTTAAATTGATATATTGAATATATTTTATAATAATAATTCATAAAATTACATAGTTCAATTAATTTAGTTGAACTATGTATTCTCCCTTCACCACCATCACTCCATCGCGCCATCCTCACTCGTCTTCAACCCTCTCAACCTCTCCTCTAGACAATCTCATAATCAAATCATATCAAAAGAAAAAAATAATGAACCATATAATTATCAAAAATAAAAATGATCAACAGTTTCTTTATTACATTGTTCACTATCAAATATTATTCGATTATTAATATTGACTTTTATTAACTTATCAAATTGCTTAATGTAATTATCAAGTAATTTTTTTGTTAATATAAAATTATAAATTTATTTTGTTTAATCATGTACTTTATATATTTTTTTTCAATATAAAATATATGGATAGTAATTTGTGAATTTCAATTAATTTCTTTACTGAAATTCTTTTATTCATTATATTCTCAAAGTTAATTCAAAATTCTTACCCCTCACCCCAACCCTCCATGTTTGTAAAAAAATAAAAACTATATTTTAATTATTTTTTTCAGAATACATTGAATTATTATTTTTTGTTACATTTCATAGGTAGCTGAACTTTTTTCTCTTACATTTCAAAATATAAGATATTGAATTTAAATCTAGGTCACTTAAGTTCTTATATTCTAATATTCATTTAATTTGTTGTTTATTAATGCTTTACATGACATACAAAATTTAAAATTTTACTTGTTATGATTTAAAAAATACTTTCTCATTTAACATATTAATTGTATTATACTACTACTACACATACTAAATACTACTTCTAACACGGACCCAACATTAGAATATTTTAATTATATATGATAATTTAAATTAATGTCAATTCAAATTATGAATTATAAAATATGGATACACAAAATTAACATATTAATTACTGGATAGTATTTTTTAAAGAACCAAGTCTCACAAGATAATTAAGTATATTTTATTCATATAAATGACAAAATTTGATGAGTTTTTAAGTTTTGATCTTCAATCATATAATAAAGGGTTATCTAGTCATACATATTTTTTAGGTAATTTTCAAATAATATACGTTACTCTCCTTATCCAAACTTTTGTAGCATTGATAGTCAATTGTATTTTTTAAATAACTAAAGTTGTTAATTATTGTGATTTATAATACCTTTCTTTTATTCCAATTTAAGTGACACTAATATAATTTTGAGAGTCAATCAAATATTTTATATCTTTTAAAATTTTTAAGTTGTTAATTATTGTGATTTATAGTATTTTTTACATATTTTTTGAAATATATAACAGATTAAATTATTTTTAAATATTTTATGTGGTTAACTATTGTAATTTATAATACTTTTTATGTAATTTTCAAAGAACAAATATCACGCTCCTCGTTCAAATTTTTGTGTCATCGATAGTCAATTATATTTTTAAAATAATCTAAAATTTTAATTATTGCAATTTATAATACTTTTCTATTCAAATTTAAGCGGCACAATGCTTTGATGACCATAATAATTAATTAAGGGTGATTTAGTAAAACAACGATTGAAGCAGCAAAACAGACATGTCTTAAATGACTTACAACAATTAACTAAAAGTGATATAGCAAAAATACTATAAACAAAATACTTGTGAAAAAAATTTAAGTGGATCTCATATAAGACGTTAAGTTAGTTTAAAACATCGAGAGTTAATTATCATTTTATATATTTTATTTTTTATTAAATATTATTAATTTTTTAATACTTAGATGACTTATAATAATTAGGTTGATATTTAGTAAAATTATGATTGAAGTAGCTAAAGCAGACATGTTATATATATAAATTTTACTTTTTTTTATAAAATATTATTAGTTTTTTAATACATAAATAACTTATAATAATTAATTAGGGGTGATATAGTAAAATTACTATTGAAACACACATATCATAAATGTCTATTTTACCCTTTTTAATTAAATATTATTAATTTAAAGTACATAACGACTTATAATAATAATTAATTAAGGGCAAGATAGTAAAATTATAAATTTAATATTATTAATTTTTTAATACATAAATGACTTATAATAATTAATTAAGGTTGAAGTAAAATTATGGTTGAAGCAGCTGAAACAAACATGTCATAAATGTCTATTTTACTCTTTTAATTAAATATTATTAATTTTTAATTAAATATTATTATTTTTTTAATATATAAATAATTTATAATAACTAATTAAAGATTATAATAAAATTACGGAGCAAACAACCTAAAAAAGCAATAGCGAAAAAAAATTGGTGAAAACTATGGAAGTGCAAAGTGTATAGAGGTATGGACTGAAATACATGTCTTTTAGAGTATATTGACTAATGTTATCTATTGAAGACAGGTATGACCAAATAATCAACAGTCCATTATAACCTTCCATTGAAATTTGTTGATAATTAAGCAACCATGTCGACCAGCCTTTATATATCTATAATCTATATCTATATATTTATATAATTTATTAAAAATGTGAAGAGCCTTAGAAAAATGAATTGAACTTTTTGCCCTTCATTAAAACTCTCTGTAATAGACAAAATCATCATTTTTTATTTTATTATTATATTTTTTAATTAATAATAAAATAAGAATCCTAAAATATATGGTAGAAGAAATTATATGGTAAGAGGTATTAGGAGAATTAATTTCTATAATTAAAAAACACTCCTTAAATATATAAAAGACGAATTAGATAGAGACAAGGTTACGTCGGTATTTTTTGTATTTGGTTAGGATACTTATACTTCTCCAATTTCAATTTTTTTTCCAGGTAATTCCACTATTTATTTTTGGTTGATAAAAGGGATTGTTTTTGTTTTTTATATTTTTGGCATTGTTAAGAAAATCAATGCTAAAACATTGGTTTTGTTTGTCTATGGTTTTGTATTGTTAAAAATGTAAAAATATTTTCTTTTAATTTTTGGTGAAATAATTTTGCTATTAATTTAATTTTTATTTTTTTAGGTTTAGTGGTATAATTTAGATAAAAAAATTATAATATTTAATACTTCCAAATCAGTTATAATTTTACATTATATAAAAAAAGAATTTCTATAATTCTATTTAAATAATAGTTTGATCAAACTTTGCTTTTATTATGTTCTTATATTTCATTTAATATTTTAATAAATTACATTTAGATATATTTTTTAATACAACTAATAATTAAATGTATCTATAATTTTTAAAAAAATTATAAGTTTATCTTTGAGAAGATATTGTATCTCCAATTCAATTTTTAAAAAGGAATAGATAACATTGAGAGTCCAATTAGAACTCTTTAGTATGATAGCTAACTACTTTTAATATGTAATTTCATATATTTTTAATTTACCTTTAATCTTGTCTTAAACCAAATAACTTTCTTAACTTGAATATTCGACTTTCTCTCCTCCCCTACTCATCTCAATTGAATATTTTAAATACCCTTTTCTACTTATTAATTCTTTTTTTTTTTAATTTTTTTAATATTATATAATGTTCTTCTCTTTTAATATATATTATGGACTTACATACACTTATAGAATTTTTCAAATATATTAAATGTTAGAAAGATAAAATAAGTGATCACAATAATATTTTAATTCAAATGATTTCTTTGTATAAGTAGTTTTGACAATAGTATTAATATGTAATTTCATATGTTTACCAAAAACAATGTAATTTCACATATTTTTAATTTACCTTAAATCTTGTTTTAAACCAAATAACTTTATTAACTTGAATACTCGACTTCCTCTCCTCCCATACTCATCTCAATTGAATATTTTAAATACCTTTTTCTACTTATCAATATTTTTTTTGATTGTTTTTAATATTATATAATGTTCTTCTCTTTTAATATATATTATGGACGTACATATACTTATAAAATTTTTCAAACATATTAAATGTTAGAAAGATAAAATAAGTGATCGCAATAATATTTTAATTCGAATGATTTCTTTGTATAAGTAATTTTGACAATAGTAATAATAATACAAAATTGTATTTACATATTTGATAATGAAGCAAAATCAAAAACTATTTATGCCCCTCTCCTCATATTCACCCATCCCCACCCCTCACTCCCACCCCCGGCTGAAAACCCACCCAAAGAAAAAAATCAAAATCAAGTATTTTCTATTCTTTTAAAAAATTTAAAATTTAAATTCAAATATTTCTAATCTTTTAAATTCAAATGCTATCACAAAATTATTAAAAGAAGATTAATTTATTATTGGGTGAAAATGATTTTCACCCCCCAACTTTGATTAAAAAATCAAACTCCCCCCTCAACATTGAACAATAATCATATTCCCCCTTTATCCCATGCAATGCCCATTTTGTCCTTGTAATTATAATTCTATATTTATGTAATATCTTTTTATATTATATATAATGAATATTTTTTTAACATGGATATTTGTAGCATCTTATTTAAGTTTATTAACTTTATACGCAAATTAATACTTTTTATAAATTTATCACAAAATTCAATGTTATTTTTAAGATCGTTATTTTAGTATTATATGTATTAAAGAGTCGTTTGGTGTGAGGTATAATTATAATAATTCAGAGATAAAGTTCATGATTATTTATCCTGCGTTTAATTAGATGTATTAAGTAGTCTCAAAATTATTTATCGCAACATTTATACCACAATGATGAGATAAATTATCACATATACATGTTAGTACAACTTATTTTGTAATAACTAATTTTGGAATAACTTGTTTCCAAACAACCCACCCTTAAGTGTGTATATATACATATGTTGTACATGCATGTGCGTATATTTTTGTGTTTTATCACTCTCTTACTAAATTCGTTTTGTTTTACTTAACTTTTTGTTGATATAACACAATCCTTAAGAAAATTTTACTTAGAGGTATGTTTTACTAAATTAACCTTATTAATGATAATCTAAAACTTTAAATTTGTCTATACTGTTACTTTATATAGCTATTTAACACTAAAGAGTAGAAAAAACATAATACACTTTTCTTGATTTCACAAATTAAGCAGATAATTAAAATATTTATTTTTAGTATGAGGATCAACTGATAAAAAACGATATTATCTATTGGCTATATCAGTAAATAAGTTGTGATTGTCATTAATAGAGTATTACATATTTTATAATTTATATAAATAAATATAATCTTTAAAATTTGACCTTATTTTTATTCGAGAAAAAACATCTAGTATCCCCGAACTGTGACCAAATTTGCTACGACGCACGTCAACTTCACGGGGTCCTATTATCCCTTAAACTAAATTTTAAGGATAAAATAGAAATTTTAAAAAGTCAATTAGGATAAAGGGGGTAGTATGATTATTGTTCAAAGTTGAGGGGAAAGTTTGATTTTAAGACAAAGTTGGGGAGGGAAAATGATTTTGACCCTTTATTATTCTCTTTATTCTTATTTTTCCTAAAAATATGTATATTTATATTATAAGTTATATAATTGAATTGAGATAAATATTTAAGATGAGTGATAATGATAATAATAAAATAGTAATAGTAATAGTAGTAGTTGTTGTTGTTGTTGTTTTTTCTACTGTATTACTGCCACTGCTACTACTAAAACTATCACTACTCTGACATATTTTTTTAATTAACTTATTTTTAGGCTACACTTTATAAGTAATTAATTCTTCTTATCTTATATTTCAAAATATAAAATACTGAATTTAAATTTAAGTTAATTAATTTTTACATTATAATGCTCATGTGACTTGTTTTTTATTGAGATTTTAGTTGTGTGATTTTAAAAAATATAAATGACAAATAAAATTAGTAAATATTTTTTATATATAAATATAAATTTGCAAGTAAACTCATAAAAAGAATAAATCAATTGCAATATTTAAATGCATATAAATCTTTTTTATAACCTTCTTAAAATAGAGTGGATATGTAAATGTGATAGAGAAATATATTATATTTGAACACATAAAAATATTTGCATTCATTCTTTACACAAATAATCTGATAAGTTTTCTCTGTATATTTCAACTCTCAATTGTACTTGCTGATTTCTCAAATATTTATTTTGCATTTTGGAGAGATTTATATGCATAAGATTTGTGAAAATTTCAGCTTCCTTGTATACATCTGTGACAAAAGCTAAATATAGTGTTAATCACAAAAACAGTAAAGTTACTATAAAATTAAATCAAGTATGAGAACATACCCTTCTAATCTATTCAAAGAAATCTATGAGCATTCATTACCTATAATTTTTTTAAATCCATGGTAGGTAGATTTGTTTCAAAAAATAAAATTTTAATCATAAATAATAATAAAATAATTCAAAACTAAATTAACCATGAACAATATATATTGATAATCAATCAAACAAATATGATGAGCATTACCTGTAATATTTTTAACCATGGTAGATATATCTGTGACAAAAACAAGATATAATGTTAATCATAAATAACAATAAAAAAAATTTAAAAGCCAAGTTAAACATCAGCATACTTTGATAGTATTCAAAGATAATTTTATCAACAATAATGAAAATAATCTTGTGAATAAAATGATCATATAAATTTTTTAAAAATAAATACAATTTAAATATGAAAATAATTGTATCTGCCAAAAAAAGAAAAGAAAAGAAGAAAGCTTAAATGATACTATATGTATTGAAGGGGATATATATAGGAGGTTGCAGTTATGAATATTTATGTCAACCAAAATTTCAGTCAAATACAAAATTTAAATATATCACTTATTAATTTGTTAGAAAAGATAAGATTTTGACTTGTCATAATATAATAGTTTAGAATTTCAAAATTTTTAAAAATAGAAAATCATCTGAGAAGTTACATTCAAACTTGAAAAATACATCATTAGCATTTTATTAGGAACTCAAACTCATTTAATTGATTTAAAAAAAAAAAAAACCACTTGCTCAAACTTGTTCTTATATTTAATTATTTGTTTTAAAAATTCTTAATAGTGCTTCTACGGTGTTTTAATGCATTTTTAATAGTGTTTTAATTATTATTATTATTATTACTATTATTACTATTATTATTATTATTATTATTATTATTATTATTTCCACTTTCCAATTTGATTTAATTGTTTAATTTTTTATTTTTTTTGGACTGGTCACCTTAGACTCGATTTAGTAACAGGTTTGGATTTTTGGACTTTTTAAATAAAAGGGCCTGGAGCCCATCTTTAATTTAAATTATTATTATTATTATTATTATTATTATTATTATTATTATTATTATTATTATTATTATCCCACTTCTACATACTACGTACTGACACAACTGCTCCTACCACTACACTACTAATTGTTATTATTATTTTGATAAACTTTTATCTTTTATTAATATGTAATTAAATTATATTTAAATATTTTTTGATAATTTATAGAATTTAAATTTTAAAAGAGATGAGTTTGAAATAGTAAAAGTCTATTAGAACTCTTTAAGCATGGATTTCTATTTTTAATAGAATATTTTTTTTTAAAAGAAGGATAATATTTTTTTAAAGAAGAGTAATATATTTCAAATTCAATTTTAGAGCTTAGTTAGGACTCCTTTTTTTCCCTCTTTTATTTTCAAATTCAAATTTTTAAAATTCTTTATTACAAAAATTTTACTACAACGCTTAATGGTTTTGTCCTAAGAATTGCCATGTGGCTTAACAATAGCTTGCCATGTGGTTTTTTGAGCACACGTCTGAATTTATTTCGTTCTCTTTTTTATAATATATATAGATATAGATTAGCATTATTCTTCTCTCCTTAATTTTGGCTTGAGGTACTGTTAGGGTCATCTCTCTGAATTCGAGCAATTTAAGGAATAAGATATCTGAGAAGGGATGCAGAAAAAAATTTTCAATTTAATCTGGTGCAAAGTCAGTACTACTAGGACTTTTGAGTTGGAATTTTCAACTATAAACAAGTGTAGCGAAGTTACCTTCATTCTCGATTTCTATTGCGTCAAAGAAAGGTGTCACAATAGAGTAAAAATCATGAAACTCTTCTGCTAGATTGCTCGTAGAGCAAGTCATCCTGAAAATGTGTAAATTGGGCACTGCATAAGTGCATATTGAAATACCTTACACAAAATCCATTTATTAAGCTCTTTTTGATTTTTATTTTTTTTTGGGAAAGGAACAAGATTTATCAATTTATTCCAAAATCCAACTATAACTCTATAAGAACCAAATTATCGTAAAATATTACAAAATATTGTTGCATAAAAGACAATTAATTATTTTAATGTAATTAGATGTTGGTACACGTGAGCAGCAAAAGTGATATAGTGGAATTTGTGGTCACTAGGATTTAATTTATACCAATCGATAGTACGTTGTGATAAAATTTTCGCACTATTTGATATGTTGCTATAAAAATAAAAAGGTTATTAATTTTTTAGATTATTGAAATTCGTATAGCTGATTCAAATTGATTTGAGATCGATTGAGACGTAATTATTATTTTCAGTTCATATAAATCAAACTCCTAGAAAATACAATTGGAAGAAATGTGACCGACTAAAATCAAATTATTGATTTAACATCCATAATGTACAACAACATTAATATTGTGTCTGAGAAATTGGATCTCTCCACGCATTAGATACCTGTTTAAAACTACCTATAAATTATTGGATCACACTATTGATGTGTGGTGAATCCTAAAAGATATGTTTTCATGCTATTTTTATGATTACTTAAAGACGATGATTACTTGAAACGTCTTACAAAAAAAATGTAACTATATTAGAAAGACAATTATCTCACCAAATGAAAATATATTTCAAGGACACCCCGCATTATCTCCTATTTTCTATCAAATTACCAATTACTTTTCAATATAAATAAGAAAGCATTTTTTTCTACGATAAGTGTCAAGAACCATATAATCATGCTAAGAGAATTTGAGTTTCAATGTCAAGCAAATTATTGTTGATTTGTGATACTTCCACCTTAGTTTTAATTTATTTATCCTGTTTTTTTTAGTTTGCTTTTAAAAATGTTTTTTTATCTTTTTCTTTTTTACAACTCTTTGATCTAACTTTTATCGACTGCTTATCGAAACCTGTAAAAGAAAGACTTATTATTGAGCATCATCTTTGGTTGAACCGACAGTAAATGAACGGCTCAGATTTCACTGTTTGTTGTATCGGAAGGTTAAGATTGATTGTGGCCCAAAATTTGTGCATAGGTTTACCAGGCCCAATTTATTAAAGCCCAAATATTAAAACAAAGGCCCATTAAATTAGCCCAACGTGAAAATTAATTCGGTAAAAAAGGAATGGTATATTATGACATCCCCCTGTATCATATTTTCCATAAATCGTTTGTATTGGTTTGTATTGTATGGTTGTGGTGAATATAATATTTGAATGAGATTGTATGATTTTTCGCTATTACATTATGTCACATGAGCAATTTTGAAGGAAGAATGTAGAAGAAAAGTAGGGTATATGGTAGAGTTATAATAAAAATATAAGATAAAAGATAAAATAAGAGTATTAGCTAACAAACAAAGATAAAATGAACAGAAAAAGATAAGGTTGCGACACAATCATACCAAATCAGGCGTTAAATAAAATGAAACTTTTTATTGTTACGTAACGATAAATTTAACGATACAATAAACTATAAATAACAATCGAAACAAACTTTGATTTAAACCAACAATACAATATAATAAGTAGCAACCATACAAACAAGTTGTAAAAGGCGGGTTGCATAGTTAATTAAGATTGCGACGGTTGACTTGGATAGGAGGGAAAACTCAAAAATGTATGAAATAGTTGCATTATTCTTCTCTCTGTATTTTGACTTGGGATATTATTAGGGCCATCTCTTCGAATTCGCACAGTTGAACTCTTCCCAGCAAAAGTAATATTAATTTGTGGTAGCTAGAAGATGGACTTAATTTATACCAATCGTCAGAACGTTGTAATAAATTTTTTGCACTATTTAATACTTTTAGATTGCTGAAACTCGTATAGCTGATTCAAACTAATTTGAGATCGATTGAGATGTAATTATTATTTTCAGTACATATAAATCAAACTCTTTGAAAACACGGTTGGAAGAAACATTCTCTAAAACCTGTTACTAAAATTATTAATTTAACATCTATAATGTACAACAACATTAGTATTGTGTCTGAGCAATTGAATCTCCTCACGCATTTGATAACTTGTCTAAAACGACCTACAAATAGTTGGATTCACACTAGTGACGTGAGGTGAATTCTAAAAGAGATATTTTCATGCTATTTTTATGATTGCGTGAAGACAATAATTATTTGAAATGTCTTAAAAAGGAAACGTAACTATATTAGAAATACAATTATCTCACCAAATATTGATGAAAATATATGTCAAGGGCACCCCGCATTATCTCCTACTTTCCATCAAATTACCAGTTACTTTTTTCTTGGTTTCCCATCCGTTATCCGGTACCTGCATTGAAGCCCCGACTAATCTAGATAGCGTGTTGCAGGGCCCATTAAGGTGGCAGCGCTCCCAACAAAGTTTTCTTCATACTCATAGTCGAACCCTCGACCTTTGATTAAGGGTGGAGCAACCCCATCCACTGCACCATAACCCATGTTGGTACCAATTACTTTTCAATATACATAAGATCTTTTTTTCCCTACAATACGTGTCAATTACCATATAAACACGCTAAGAGAATTTGAGTTTCAATGTCAAACAAAGTATTGTTGATTTCTTATATTTTCTCCATTTGAATTTATTTGTTATATTTTCTTTTTAGTATGGTTTTTTGAAAAATGTCTCTTTTCTTTTTTTTTTTTGACAACTCTTTAGGTCTAACTTTTCGAGTGACATGATTAAGACCAGGGGCCGCTCAACGAGATTGATGCCTAAAGCCAACTTTAATTTTAACAAGGGACCTTATTTCTTTTAAAAAAATATATAATATATACTTTTATTAAGTAGTAATTTTTTTTAGTTAAAATTATTAATAATCTTCTTATAAGACATTATTGATCTTAACCTTAGACAATAGAATATGATTTAAGATGTTGATAACTATTAAAATTATTTTTTTGATCATTCAGTATACTTGTTGCAATGCTTGAAATCTGAGGAGGAAAAAAGTAAAAATCAATGTCCTTAGCTGAAGGTCTTGAGTTCGAATCTCCAAATGTAAAAACAATCTTGCTAGGAAGAATTTCGTTCTTCAATCGATCTTGTATGACGCAAATTTAAATTAATTAAAAATTTTAATACAAAAATCAAACGCCAAATGAAAAAAGAAAAAATTACATAGACTAGCAACCTTAAGACATTAATTACAAGTAGTAGCAGTAGTTTATCAAAATTACAACTACTAGCAAAAGTAGCAATATTTTACCTCTTTTTTTAACTGGCGCGTGTATTCCACCCAATTAATTTCACTTTACTATTTTCACGCTACTTTATCTCTTTTAACCCTACTTTCACCCCACTCTAAATATTTTCTATTCCCTTCAATATCAATCTTCCGCTATTTTTTCTTCAAAATCCGTAGTTTTCTCTCTAAAGTTTGATAATTCTTCGTTCCAATTATAAAGGTAAGTTGATTTTTACAGTTAATGCATGTTATATTTTTCATATAATTTTTTTTTCGTCATTATTTTTGTATTTTTTCTGCGTTTTCAATTTGGGGTTTAGGGTTTTGGGGTTTAATTTTTGTGTGTTGAATTTTTTTTTATTTTTTCTATAATGGCAAAACATACGATATATGAATTTTGATGAAATACCATCTTTTTGTTTTCTTTTACCTACACAGTAGTAGTAGTTTATTCAGATCTCAAGATTTTATTTTTCTTTTACCTACACAAAATTATTTATTTCTCTTTTTATTTTGGGATATGAAATTTACATGAAAGTGATTTTTTGAATTTTTTTTTTCGTGTTGTATTTTTTGGATTTTCGCGATAATAACCGAACATGCAAATAGTAATAGTTAAGTTAGAGGTATTCAATCGTTGAATTTAGTTTTCGATGAAATTTCTTCGTTTAATCTTGATGTAACACAAGATGAAGATGTTAACTTGTGTTCTACTAGCATTGAAGAGTTGAGATGAAGCAGCGTAGCGATCTTGTAAAGACCGTGAAAATCATGAAATGAAAAGCATTGACAAAATCTTAATCCCAAAAATCTACAGAAATTTAAAAATCAGTGAAAAAAAAAGTCGGATAAAAAAGCAGAATCCAATAAAATTGCATTTCTGATTCATCTGATTTTGAATCTGAAGAAGTGAAAGTGAAGGAGGTATTTTGATATGCGTAAAGTTTTAGAATTTCTGAAAAAAATGTTCATATATGTATTTTATATATACATTTTATAAGGTGTTTATTTTTTTAGTTTTGTTGCTAATGTGTTGATATGCATCTGTTATATCTAAGATTTTCGATTTGTATGTATAAGATATTTGTATTTGTTACTGATAAGGTTTGTAAAAAGAAGAGAGTCGACTGAAAAAGGAGAATGTAGTAAAATTTCAAGTCCCGTTGCATCAAATTATGAATCTGAACAAGAGAAAGTGGAGGAGGTATGGTGATATTCGAAAATTTTATTATTGATATGAATTGTATATGTTATATACAATATATTTTAAATATGTATTTGATATTTAAAATTTGTGTATGATATTTGTATTTGTCACTGGTAAGGATTTTATAGATGTATTGTTATATAAGTGTAATATGTTTTCTGAAAATACATTTGTTGGATTCGATTTTAAGTTGTATTTGATAGTCATTATATTTTGAATGTGATATGTAGCTCTTGTTTGTTGAAATATATTTTTTACACACATGAGACCATTCCAATGAGCATATGTAATTCTAAAATGCATATGACATTTGTATAAGATATTGTACTTATCACTGACAAGGTTTTGTATATATATTTTTTATTTAGAAGTGTAATATGTATTCTGAAAATACATTTGTTATATAATTTGTATATGTGTTGTTATATTTTTTTCTTGTTAATTAAATTTGTACAATTCATGTATTCACAAAATACGTATGTGTTTGTTGAAATATAATTGTAATATGTATTCTGAAAAGACATACAGTTTGGATATATGTTTTTATATTTATCACTAAGAATTGTATTTGATGTTAAGTTATATTTGGTAGTCATTAGATTTTTAATGTGATATCTAGTTCTTGTTTATTGAAATGTATTTTTTACATACATATTTATATTTGTTATTCATCAAGTACAAAAAACTTTTGCATTAAAAATGTTTTGATAACTTAGATATTGACTGGTTATGTATTCACAAAATACATATGATACATTTATGAATAGACTGTATAAACTAAATATAAGATGTATTTCATAAATATATATAAGACTCTGTTTGTATAAATTAATTTTAAGATGTATTTCACAAATATATATAAGTCACTATTTTGTCATATAATTGTATGTTTTTTGTTGTATAGATCATGCGTGATCAAATCTACATGGCACGAGTATTGCTCAAATTTGCTCTTCATATAGGATGTCATACGGTCAAAGACATTGAAGACCGTATTAAGTCAGTGCTAACGAAGAATCAGTACAAGATGTTTTGTACTAGAAGTATATTTGATTTCTTCATGTAGAAGAAAGATTGTGTCGTTTAAACGCAATTAGGGAGATGCATTATGTCACTTGAAACTAAGAAAAGTTCTACAAGTGCCATAGTCATTCGTGCAAAGGGCACAATTCTTCATTTCACTTCTAGAGAGTTTTCTTTGGTGACTGATTTGAATTGTGTTACAAACAAGAATGATTTTGCAGGAATTGTGGTTTATATATGGTAAAAATATGCTGAGTGCCTTACTTTTGGTGACTGTGTTTCAAATATTGACTTTGATCCAGATTTTTTTCGCACAAGATATGTTTTAGTGTTGTGAAATTATGCTTTGAGAAAAGAAAATGAGAAGGTTGAAAGTGATGATGAAGCACCAATGAGGCCTCCTAGGGATATTGGGATAACAGAAGATACTGAAGTGTGTGATATTTGAAGTTTATTTGTATTTATTGTATTTGACTACATTGAACTTTAGGAGGATTAAGATAGAGTTGAAAGATGATATCTTAATATTTTTTATGTGATTGTTAGATTTTTTATCGTTATTCTTCTAAAATAGAATTGTTCGATCTTACTTTATGTTATTGTTACGCATATTTTGGTATGAATATGTGATTTTCAGTTTTGATTATAATTTTCAGTAATGAATATATATGTTTCAGTCATCATATGTATTTTTCAATAATGTATTTGTATTTTTCATTGTATGCATATGTATTTTTTTGTAATACATATAAGGTAAGGTGAGGTTGCATATAGTATTTTTCATTGTATGAATATATATATTTTTTTGTAATGCATATGTATTTTGAACAATGCATATTTTTTTTTCGGTTATGCACATATACTTTCGAATAATACAAAGTTATTGTATTATTTTGCATAAGTCTAAGCATTTTTATGAATCATATGTATTTTTGATTCATATATACTTAGTTATGTGTATATAGCTATGAATAATGCATATTTATTTATGATTATTGCATATGTTTTCTTTAAAAAAAAATGAATTTCAAGTTCTGGTTAAGTAATCGATAAGTCATTATATGTATTTTTAATTATTTTTATTTATTACATAAATATATGTCAACTTATTTTTAGTTCTCATATGTATTTTTCAGACCAAAAAAATTAGCTTGTGTTGTGTACACTCTTTTACATATAAATAAATAATGGTATATGTCTTATAAAATATATTCATGATGATAACATTTGCAACAGTTTAACTATAAAAAGGTCAACATCATCAAAAGTTTGTATCAAAATTTAGAATCATAAAATAATCAGTGAAAAAAATGATTGTTTTTGAACTGAATACATCTGTAAACTTATCATTTATTATATTTCCTACATGAATGTCTATGGTGACCTTTAAACCACATGAACTACAATAATTTTTTTTTCTTCCCCAACATATTTCTTGCCTATTTTCACGATCCTTCTTTGTAGGTCTTCCAGGGGATCGCTTGTATTTTGAGAGCAAAACTATCTCCTTCAATATCTCCTGTGGAATCACCCAATCATCTTTGTGTGGTATAGGATGAATGAGAAGATCATACGTTCTTGACATAATTTTTTGATTTGTATAGATCAGAGCAATATGATCCCTTTTGAAAATTCTTGCTACCAAGTACTGCAAAGCATGCACACACAGTATCTCGTCCTACTGAAATGCATGGCAAGAATTTTTTTTCCTTAAGGCAAATAATAAAATGTTTATCCTTGTCGTGTACTGTATAGACATACTCTGAGGCTGGTATACCCTTAAATTATTAAAATAAAACTAAAATTATAACAATAATTATTCATTTGACATTTGTAATTGTTCCAGTTTAGCAATTGTATTTTTACCAACTCTGCATATGTATATTGAATGTCTCAATATGTATTTTTAGAAATATATTGCCTGTATATTTTTTTTTTTTTAAAAAAACAAATGCAGTCAAACACTTAAAACAGAGTGCATATGTATTTTTTTAATACATATAGCTGACAGCATATGTAAAATGAAATACATAAAAGTAACTACCAGTGATCACATAAACAGATTGCATATGTATTTTACAAATACATAGAGCTGACAACATATGTAATGTTAAATATATATATAAAAAGGACTTACCGTTTCCGTCCATGGTATAAGCAGCTACAAAAGTATCAGTATACAGTTTTCTGAGATGACTTGCATCAACAATTATTAATGGTCTACAATGTTAGAACCCTTTGATACAATAACTTATTAGTATATACAAAACTTTAAAACGAAATCCAACAAGAACAAATTGTTTAATTGAAAACGGAAAAGAATACAAAATAAACTATAACAATTGTATATCAATATTCAACCTGCATAACGTGATGGAAAACTCTAATTTGTAAAAAAAAAAATTATCGATAAAATCACTTTGTTTGAGAACTGGTCAAACCATTATTGTTATGATTTTTCCAGCGATTTTCACAAATATAGTTCGAAAATTCACAAATAAAATCATATTTGTTTATTGATACCTGTATTTGCAGCATTATCTTATCAAACTTTTCTCAAAATATCAGGCGATGAACATAAATTTTGGAAGCAGTCATTTTTTTGAAATTGATATGAGTTGCAGATTATGAAAAATATTTTTGAATTTTGAATTATGTTGCTGTAAAATAATGGTCGTGGTTAAAATAGAGTCATTAAATGAAAAGGTATCTGTAAAAGGTTAAGAAATCTATCAAATTAAATGTTCCTTAAATTAAGGAACCGTTTTTTTCATATTAAACTGAAACAGATTGGAGTTAAATTAGGAACAAAATCTTTAATTGTATATGTATTTAACTAGCAAAACTTTAATCAAATACAAAATACATATTGTTATTTTTTGTAATTTTGAAAGGGTTGCTATAAAACTTATAATTAAAACTCTATAGTTGCTATTTCTGAAATTTTCCCATGAAAAAATGGGGCTCCCAAAATGTTGGGCCTAAAGCTCTTACTTTAGAAGCTTTACATTCCAGGCGACTCTGGTTAAGACCATAAGATTAAAGAACCTTTTGATACATTTTATATATCTTTAATTTAAGATCATGGAATTTAAAAGATTTTTTACTTTCGTAAAAGCATGTCAATTCAAATTGGATAAATAAATTATAACGGAGGGAATATATCATATCCCAAATGATTATATATAGAACATATAAACCAAGTCGTTAGAAGGATACATGCAAATTATTTTCTCCATAAAATAGTAGAACTAACAATATCAGAAGCTAACAATTTGAATACAACATTTATTAAACAACATTTTAACATTTGGAAATAAGCACAATAATGCCCAAGAAAACAGAAGAAAAAAAAGCTACTCAATTAAAATTAAGACAAAAAAAGAACTATTAGTAAACTTATGTTAAGTTTTTTTTCGTCATCATGTTTTCACCTCCTCTTATTTTTGCTTCCAATCAACAAAGCAAAATAGAAGAGAATCCTAAAGAAAAATCCCAAACCAATAGTGATCCAAAAACAAGTCCATTTGTTCAAGTCAGTCACACCACTTTGCTTCAATATGTCTTTTCCTGTTGTCAAACATGTTGAACTTGTTATGTTCATTCCTAAAGTCTTGCTCATGTTGTGCAACAACTTGATCTTTAAGGGCTCAGGGACAGCCCTCAATGGCGAGACGTCGAAAATCTGGACACCCTTTACAAAACACTTGTAAGGATCAGAAAATTCATTTTGTAACACCCCTTGGTAAGGGTATTTCACTAAGGACATGTAATGAAACCATAGCCAATAAGGAGGGAAGCGATCGCGACTAATGAAAAAGCCACTGAACAGAAAGAAATATGCTAAGATCGCGACCACGACTGTGTAGGCCATCATGATATTGTAGATGACACCAGAGAGGAATGTGACAAATGAACTTCCAGCCCAAAATGAGGCAATCAAGAAGAGCAAGAAGTAAAGAAAACCTGAAGTGCCACCGGCTAGTCCAACTGACCAATAAGTAGTGACAGCAAAGGCAACGGACAGGACTAATATGGAAGGAAGTGAGATAATGGCATGTGAAACAACATAAGAGGAACGGCGATAAGCATTATAAGCAGTCTCTCTCATGAAAATGTACCTTTCTTGAAGAAAAACAGGAATGGCTTCAGCACAAGTGTAAAAAGTTGTGGACATTGCAAAGGCAAAGAATCCTAGCCTTTCTTGAACCCCTTTAGGGGAATTATCCAATTTCCAAAAAGTTGTGGCTAGGATAATCCCAGTGACAACGACAGCACCAAAACGCATACCAAATAGTTCAGGCATTCTCATGGAATTCAACATTGATCTTTTGGCTATCACAACCATATCTACCCAAAATGGATTAGCAAATTTTGGGACATTTGAAGAAGAAAGATTTGGGTCGACACTCGTTGCTCCTGAGACTAATTTCCCTCTTGAAACACTTGCACTTATGGCATCTTTGAGTGATGGTTTTGGTCCATTGTAAAATCTGCTGCTGCTGCTAGTAGCGGAGTTTCTTTTCCCTTGCCATGTTTTATTGAATTCCATCAAATTCTTGGTTCCATTTGGTGTTCCTTCAAGTTCTCTGATGAAATCCAAAGCAAACTCTATCCTGTTTTCATTTTCAGGAATTGGATTCCCAAATTCAGCAAAAAATTGTTGTAGACTTGAAGGAGGGCTAGTAAAGACAGTGTGTCCACGCGATAGGATGATCAAACGGTCCAAAAGACTCAAAATTCTATAACTTGGCTGATGAATTGACAGGATCACAATACTCCCACTTTGTGCTATTCTTTGCAAGACTTTTACCACCATATATGCACTAGTGGAATCAAGTCCTGAAGTTGGCTCATCAAGAAACAGGACAATAGGATCATGAATTATGTCGATGCCAATAGAAACACGCCTTCTTTCGCCACCAGAAACTCCCCTATGGCCTTCATCTCCAATCACAGTCTTGGCAGCATTTCTAAGGCCTAATTGATCGATCAACGCTTGAACTCTAGCTCTCTTCTTGGACTTAGATAAAGTTGTTGGAAGGCGAAACTCGGCTGAGAACATGAGTGTTTCTTCAACCGTTAACATTGGAAACAAAAGATCATCTTGCATAACATATGCTGAGATAACCTTGAGAAGCTTTGATTGAAGAACTTCACCATTCAAAGTAACATTCCCTTTAAGGCTTCCCCTTGATATTCGATCAGCAAGTGCATCGATCAACGTAGATTTTCCCGAGCCACTAGCTCCAAGAACAGCCATGATTTCACCTTCTCTGGCTTCTCCTGATATGTCATTCAACAACACCTTCATGTTGTTACCGGATGGAAAATTGTCGTCCTTAGTACCCCACCTCAAGCACTTAGGAAGTGCCATTTTGTGTTTAACTTTAACACTATAGCTTAGATTATTGAAGGAAAGAACAAAGGGAAATGATGGAGTAGTACTAGCAAAATTGGAATGATTCCCAAGTTCAAGAGCTTGGTGATTTTCCTCAGCAGAGTCGCCAACGTGTTTCAATAGATCAGCTAGTGTAACAGACACATTATGCCTTGGTTTCCTGCTGAATTCTTGAAGTTCCATGTTGTTTCTTGTGCCTAAAAATGGAAGGTCACTGGCTGAAGACATGTCGTCGCCTCCGCCAAGACTAGACATGTTTGATCTAAGGTCTTGTGTATATTTCTTACTAGTTTTGTCTACAAACACACACTAAATAGAAAGGCAAAAGTGTATGAAAGGTTCTTCAACAAATTTTCTTCATGTTGAGTCACTTTCTTTGTGTATTTTGGCTAAGTGAATGTCTTTGTTGGTGCTTAGTATAAGAATATAATGTTAAAAATTGTGTGTTTTCGTGTAATGTTGAGGTTTGAAAACTATACTAAAGTAAGTTCAGTAGGTGGCAAGTTGGATGCCTTCCATTGAATTAGTATACTAGTGTATACGTAATATACATCATCAATTACTAGGTCTATTTCTACCTTGAGGTTTCCTGAAGGGATCTATGTTGCTACGATATGGGTGTGGGCATCTATAAGGGTGCAATCTACAAGTCGGATTTGCTAATTACTTGAATTTGGATTTGGGGATACGGACGAAATATACTCATAAATGTATATTATGACATATATGAGTATATATTTTAATGATTAGTTTAAGTTGTTAAATAAAAGATAGTATAATTAAATTTGTTGTGATATTTTGTTCACAAGTTATATCTT
>NC_061119.1:13223018-13223661 GCF_002878395.1 Capsicum annuum | reverse complement strand
AGATATGACAGTACCACCACATATGAACACATAGCCTATTTGAGACCGAGCTTTATGCGGGTCAGATAAGTACCCAACATCAGCATGACCAATAAGATCGGGACTGCAATCTTTAGAATAAAACAAGCTCATGTATTTTATCCCATTTCGATGTCTCATAGTAGGAGCAGAAATATACCTTGCTAACAAATTAACTGAAAAGGCTATAGGCCTTGTAGTATTTCCAAGGTACATGAGTGCATCAATTGTACTAAGATATGGTACTTCATAACCAATCCAATTCGATATATTTTGAATTTCAGCAAATAATCTATTGCTTTAAAAACTCTCCAAGAGTTCTAATGATGTTCAAGCAATAAGCTTATACAATATAAGGATTATAAATAAGTTTTTCAGAAACTTTTATATGCTTCAAACATTTTGAATCCTTAAAAGTTTTTCACATAAGTTTTGTCAAGTGACAATATTCAACATTTCATGAGTGACATCTTCAAATATCTGGACTACAAATCAAATAAGTTTGTTACTTACCAAGATGCTTCCTTTCATGTCACTTGATAAATGTTTCTACGTCAGCATGCTTAAATAAACGTAGAATTTAGATCCTCGTAATCTTTCACAATATTGGCGCAATATTGTGAAA
>NC_061119.1:13221380-13222918 GCF_002878395.1 Capsicum annuum | reverse complement strand
AAACTTTTATATGCTTCAAACATTTTGAATCCTTAAAAGTTTTTCACATAAGTTTTGTCAAGTGACAATATTCAACATTTCATGAGTGACATCTTCAAATATCTGGACTACAAATCAAATAAGTTTGTTACTTACCAAGATGCTTCCTTTCATGTCACTTGATAAATGTTTCTACGTCAGCATGCTTAAATAAACGTAGAATTTAGATCCTCGTAATCTTTCACAATATTGCGCCAATATTGTGTCAAATATATTGATGATATATCATTTCGTATCGGTTCACAATAAGATATAATATTTTGAGATCTCATCACTTTATTATTTTCAGGCACATAAACCTTACATAAGGTTTCATGAAGTGTTATGTCGTAGGATCTTCAAGAGTTCATTGCCTTCTTATTATGATTATTTGCTCCTTATTTTTCAAGGACTATTTCATTTGGAATCGATTAGTCTAACACGCTTCACGCATGCATAGACTCTATCCTTTAGGAACACAAAATAAGAGCACTTGCGCTTAATATGAGATGCTTTTGACATTTGACTTGAATTATCTTTTGGATAAGGATTTGGTGATAATTCCTAACATATTTCATAGTGTTTATAATCTCCCTCTTATGTTAGGAAAACTAACATACATCCTCTACTTCTTTGAGGAATCCATCTTTGTGCATTATGGTATATTCATTAATCGTATACCGCACATCAAAATTATTAGATGAAATAATTGGTTTCCGACCTTGAACCAATTGAGAGGGAAGAAATAATCATAATTTATTGGTCTAATGCATACAAGTGTTATTGTATGCAACATATCATATTTCAAACCAACACATGAAGCTTTGTTCTCATTAGCGATGGATAAGCTATTTATCAAAGACATTCAATACCAAATCATCATCATCAAGATTTCTTGATTGGACAATCTAAAAATTATGCTCAATTTATATTGAACAAGTAACTTTATGAATGTCAAACGCAGGTTGACCATGAATGTATATGTGATCATCTTATTGATGCACCTTTTCAACATATCACATGATAGGTGAACGAGCCCTTATTCACCTTTTTTTTTTTTTCCAGATTTTGAGGGATCCAATTCCAAAATTAGTTGGTCCAACCAATGTATCATGAGAATAAGCAACATCAAAGTTCATGAAGAATTTTTGAATTCTTCAATGTATGTTTAATACGTAATATGCACATCTTTAAGATGTCGCAATCGTTCATGTCACCTTATGAACTTTTATGCTAGTAAACTCCAAGTTTACCATGATATGTGTTTTTGCTTTAGTAAATTTCAGATTTACTATTATAGGAATAAATTTCAGATTTACTACTTCAGAAGTATATTTCAAAATTATTCAACCTCTTTCGGAGGTGAATTGTGATTCAATCACAATCAAGTGCACATTTGCATTAATAAGTTTCTCATTCCCCAGGAATTGAATATAATCGTGCCTTAAGCCTAACAAATTATGATAGCTTATAACCTCTTTCAAGATTTTGCTACTTCAGAAGCAAATCGAGGCATACAT
>NC_061119.1:13185051-13221280 GCF_002878395.1 Capsicum annuum | reverse complement strand
TTTGATAGCTTATAACCTCTTTCAAGATTTTGCTACTTCAGAAGCAAATCGAGGCATACATATGATGTAGAGAATTCTTCTCTAGTATATCTTATAATCATATAAGTGTGTGAAAATATCGTCACTTTTGATGATCATTATCATATTGTCCCTCCACGCGTATATTCGTACATTTAATCATTTGTCTTCTTTCAGACATATTATGCACTGCTACCAAATACACCTCAAGAATGAAGTAAGTTGTCATATTTCACACTTATCATATATTGCTACCACATTCACTTCATGGAATGGAGCATATTCAATAGGTCGAATTTCATAACTTTTCATTAAACACCCATTATTTTTCCTTAACCATCATAATATCATCAATATGGTGTATTGAGATTCAAAGTCAACATCTTATCCATGTAAATGCGTCTTAGGCATGAATCGATGGGACTTGAACCCAACATATTATCATTCTTTTTGATAATATTATTTTTGAGGAATAAATTTAAAATATAAATGGTTCCAAACCAATTATTTTTCCTCAAATCCAATAATAATTATATTAATAGTAGCAAAAGAAAGATAACATAAAGAATTACTAACCTTGAAATCCTTCAGATTTATAATCTCACCTTGTTTGTCAGAGTCTCGTGCTGATAACGTGTTATAAAATAAGAAAGAATAAAGAAGAAGAGTAGAGAGAATAGAGAGAGTGGTTCTTATTTCTTCTCTTGAGGGATGAGAGATCATCAGATTGTAAATACAATGAACAAAACCCCTCTATTTATAGGGAAAATTTACTCCTAGTCTGAGTAAAAGATAGATGCTTCAAATCCTAATAGATATCAAAGTAGATCTTGATAGACATTCACTATAATGTAAATACATTTATAACAATAATAATAATAATATATAAATAGAAGTGTATTACACTTGTTGGTTTTAAAAGTAAAGCTGGTGAAAAAATACGCCAAAAAGAAGTATTTGTAATGGTTTTAATTAGTTTTGTGGAGTAATAGAATGCCCATAAACTTTAAGTGTCTTTTTATAAATTTGAAACAACTTTAATGATGTTTCTCTTATTTATTGATTCCTCTAGAACGTCATGGCATGGGTGATTTTCACATCCTTGTTAAGTATGAAACTTGTAATCCACACATAATCAACGTAGGGCGTGTTAAATGTTTTAGTAGGGAGGAATATTTTCCAAAAATAAATTAGTTATACATAGACAGAAAATCCTATCGGACAAAGAATTAAATAATAACATGATTAACACATACACTACATTTTTCTAATACATTCTAACATGTGACCCGAAGGTCACAGGTTTAAACCGTAGAAACAGTCACTGACAGAAATGTTGGGTTCATAGAAAATGGAGAAAAAATGGTGGAGAAGAGGAGACACCAATTTGAAAAGTTACTCCCAAAATTGAAAAGTTCACTAATTCTCCCACATTGATGGGAGAAACGAACTTTGGAGTGTTTATAATGATGAACACTTACTCCACATGGTAAGTGAGGCAAGAAATAAGAGATGCCTTGCGCCGTCGTCGTTGCTCGCTCAGCTCGGCTTCGAATTTGGATTTGAAAAATGATCGATCGATGAGATCTATCTGTTTGGATAAAATTTATTTGAATTCTGAAAATACCAACAATAACGCAGTAAATGTTTTCTGTGTTTAATACTCCATTTATAAGATTTCAGCTTCATTACAAAAGCAACGAAAGCATGCATGCAGAATCTATTTCGAACAGATGCTTCAGATAAATTTTCGAACTGATGCAATTTTTCACTGAAATTGTGCACAGTTTTGAAACTGAACTGATGCACTGTTTCAGTAAACTGATGCACTGCTTTAGAACTGATGCATTGTTTCAATGAACTAACACAATTATTCACGAAATGGCATGCTTGTTCAGAACAGTCACAATGTTTGGACGAATAGACATGAATTTTCAGAAAAGGTTACACCTTTTAGATGAACCTTTGCTACTTTTTAGAAGAGGCATCTTGTGGCTATAAAAACCTGGTTTCATCCACATGTTTGCATACGAAATTTTTCAGATTAAAAACTCTCTTCTTGTCTCAAAAATATTCTGTGTGATCACTCAAAACGTTCTGTGAGTTCGAAGATATTCCAACTGTTTGAGGTACCGCTACTGTTGGTCTGGTTAGACATTTTATCCCGTGAGGAAAAATTTCACAACCTCGGGTACAGTGAGGGGGATTATTTCCTTAAGGAAAATTCGTGAATTCGGATGACTTGGCTATTTTCTATTTCATCTTAATTTCTGCAAAATAAAATACACCTCTTGGAAAGGTCATTTTGATCTTGTGTTGAGGGTATTTGATATACTTCATTGTGTTCTTCTTTATACTTGAACTCAAGTTGAAGTTGGTGTTGTAATATATAGATTCTACATACCCGACTATATTGTGGGAAATAACAATCTTAAGGAAATAATACTATTACAGAATCTTTATAGCTTGTTTTTGGAGATTAAAGTTTTTACTTTCTACTCCGCCTGAACTTAACTAGTGATTTGAAGTCATAAAAACTTTGTCACAAGTTAAAGATCATTTGGTTGGCAATTGAAAGTCATAAAAACTTCATTGTTAACTAGAAGCAAGAAGAAAAATTTAAAGTTGCTTAATTTTTATAAGTAGTATTCTGAAAATACTAAGTATTTTTTCGTCTTGTGGTGACAGAAAAATGACAATTGAAAGTCAAATGATGGATGCGACAACGTCTGTGAGGGCAACTAACTTTTATTGACGATTGCACAAGATATTGTTATATCTACTTGCTAAATAGTAAGGATGAAGCAATAGATGCGTTTAGACAATATAAAATTGAAGTTGAAAATCAGTTAGACAAAAAGATCAAAATGATAAGAAGTGATAGGAGCGGAGAATATGAATCTCCCTTTGCATAAATATGTGTAGAGAATGGAATAATCCATCAAACTACGGCCCCATATTCATCTCAATCTAATGGAATTGCGGAAAGAAAAAACCAAACTTTGAAGGAAATGATGAATGCCTTACTTATAAGTTCTGGTTTATCGTAAAACTTATGGGGGGAGGCTATCCTTACGGCCAATCATATACTCAACAGAGTTTCCCATAGTAAGACACAATCAATTCTTTACGAAAAATGAAAAGGAAGGAAACCCAACTTGAAATATTTCAAAGTGTGGGGGTGTCTAGCGAAGGTTCAAGTTCCTATACCTAAAAGGGTTAAGATAGGACCTAAAACGGTGGACTGCGTGTTCCTAGGATATGCTAAAAATAGTAAAGCATGTCGATTTTTGGTTCATAAATCCGAACATCCAGATATTAATGAAAATACAGTAATTGAATCAGATAATGCTGAATTCTTTGAAAACATTTACCCGTATAAAATTAGACATGAACAGTCTAGTGGAGGATCTAAACGACCTCGAGATGAACCAAGTAAAAATGTACATAATGAAGAAAATCCAAGACGTGGTACACGTCAAAGAACGTCAACTTCGTTTGGATCGGATTTTGAACATTTCTCTTAGAAAATGAGCCTTAAACGTTTAGAGAAGCGATGTTATCAGACTCATCCTTTTGGAAAGAGGCAGTCAATAGTGAGATAGATTCAATCTTAAGAAACCATACATGGGAATTGGTTGACCTTCCTCCCGGAAATAAACCTTTAGGTTCTAAATGGATCGACAAAAGGAAAATGAAGGCGGATGGTACTATTGACAAATATAAGACAAGACTTGTAGTACAAGGCCTCAAACAGAAGGAAGGCCTTGATTACTTTGATACATACTCTCCAATAACAAGGATAACCTCGATCCGAATGTTAATTGCCTTGGCAGCGGTATATGATCTTCAAATCCATCAAATGGATGTGAAGACCGCATTCCTAAATGGAGATTTGGAGGAAGAAATATACATGAAACAACCTGAGGGCTTTGTGGTTCCAGGAAAAGAAAATAAGGTGTGTAAACTTGTTAAGTCACTTTATGGACTAAAACAAGCACCTAAGCAATGGTATGCAAAGTTTGACCAAACCATGTTGGTAAACGGATTCAAGATAAATGAATGTGATAAATGTGTATATATTAAAGACACACTAAATCACCAAGTCATTGTTTGTTTATATGTGGATGATATGTTGATCATCAGCAGAGACATTTATGACATAAATGCAACCAAACGAATGCTCGAGAGCAAGTTTGATATGAAGACCTTGGAGTTGCAGATGTGATCTTAGGTATAAGAATCCATCGAACTCCACAAGGGTTAGCATTGTAACAGTCTCATTATATCGAAAAAGTACTTGACAAGTTCAAGTATATGAAATTCGGTATTGCCAAGACTTCATTGAATGTGAACTTTGCACTTCGAAAGAATGAAGGTGAAAGTGATTCACAATTGAAGTACGCAAGAGTATTGGGATATTTAATGTATATAATGAACTGTACACGACCAGACATAGCATGTGCAATTAGTAAATTGAGTCAGTACACGAGTAATCCCAACAAAACTCATTGGATGGCTATGAAAAGAGTTTTGGGGTATCTTAAATACACTCAAAACTATTCGTTGCAATATAATAAATATCCTGCGGTACTTGAAGAATATAGTGATGCAAATTGGATCACCGGATCGAACGAAGTAAAATCCACAAGTGGATATGTATTTACTATCGGTGGAGGAGCAGTTTCTTGAAAATCATCAAACAGACTTGTATCGCTCGCTCTACAATGGAATCTGAATTTATCGCATTAGATAAAGCCGGTGAAGAAACAGAATGGCTTCGAAATTTCTTGGAAGATATTCCGTATTGGCCCAAGCCGGTGGCACCAGTATGTATACACTGTGATAGCCAAGCGGCAATAGATAGGGCAGGGAGCATGATGTACAACGGTAAATCTCGTCACATACAAAGGAGACAAAATACCGTTAGGGAACTTCTCTCTAGTGGAATTATCACTATTGACTATGTAAAGTCAAAGGATAATGTGTCGGATCCACTTACAAAAGGCCTATCTAGAGAAGGAGTGGAAAGAACATCCAAGAGAATGGTTTAAGGCCTAGGACGAGTCAGCATGACGGTTACTCTACCTAGCATACTGGAGATCCCAAGAGCTAGGTTCAAGGAGATCAAACAAAGTTGTGTCTGACAGGTTCAACATTGTCAATTACCCAACCCATTCTCTTGATGTAGACAAATTATAGTAAACTAGGATAAGACTTAAGGTGAAAAGTCTTTTAATGATTATCTAAATTTGGCAGATTTGACCAAATAGTTTAATCTACAGGATTGAACGTTTAGAAATCACCTATGCGAGGATGAAGTGGAAGCCGCTTCAAGAAGAATGTTAGTAAAGGCCTATTCTCTAAGCTCTCATGAAACCAGGACGTGTTCATGGCTGAAAAGAACAAAACCATGAGAACCATAAACGTTAAAAGGATGGTTGTGTGACATGTATTGTCTAGGTATACAATAAAGCTCAACGGTTCAAAGATATCAAATCTACCAATTGACCGAGTGCATCCGATGCATGTTCACTACGAAAAGTTCAAAGGAAAACCCACTTATCCAGATGCAATCAGTCTTTGCTTGATGATCACATACTTGTCCGTAAAAGTTTTATGAAAAATAGTCATTCCCCATTCATGTTGGGATTGTTGGGTTCATAGAAGTGTGAATGGAAAATGGAGAAAAAATGGTGGAGAAGAGGAGACACCAATTTGGAAAGTGTGCTCCCAAAATTGGAAAGTTCACTAATTCTCCCACATTGGTTGGAGAAAGGAACTTTGAAGTGTTTATAATGATGAACACTTACTCCACATGGTAAGTGAGACAAGAAATAAGAAATGTCTCGCGCCATCGTCGTCGTCGCTCGCTCGGCTCGGCTTCGGATTTGGATTTGGATTTGGAAAATGATCGATGAGATCTATCTTTTCGGACAAAATTTATTTGAATTTCAAAAATACCAACAGTAACGCAATAAATATTTTCTAACGCAATAAATATTTTCTATGTTTAATACTCCATTTATATGATTTCAGTTTCATTACAAAAGCAACGAAAGCATGCATGCAGAAGCTATTTCGAACAGATGCTTCAGATAAATTTTTGAACTGATGCAACTTTTCATTGAAATGGTGCACAGTTTCGAAACTAAACTGATGCACTGTTTCAGTAAACTGATGCACTGCTTTAGAACTGATGCATTGTTTCAATGAACTGACACACTTATTCACGAAATGACATCCCTGTTCAGAACAGTCACAATGTTTGGACGAATAGACATGAATTTTCAGAAAAGGTTACACCTTTTAGATGAACCTTTGCCACTTTTCAGAAGAGGCATCTTGTGGCTATAAAAACCTGGTTTCATCCACAGGTTTGCATGCGAAATTTTTTAGATTAAAAACTCTCTTCTTGTCTCAAAAATATTTTGTGTGATCACTCAAAACGTTCTGTGAGTTCGAAAATATTCCAACCGTTTGAGGTACCGCTACTGTTGGTTTGGTTAGCCATTTTATCCTAGGAGGAAAAATTCCACAACCTCGGGTACAGTGAAGGGGATTATTTCCTTAAGGAAAATCCGTGAATTCGAACGACTTGGATATTTTTGGTTTATCTTAATTTCTGCAAAATAAAATACATCTTTTAGAAAGGTCATTTTGATCTTGTGTTGAGGGTATTTGATATACTTCATTGTGTTTTTCTTTATACTTAAACTCAAGTTGAAGTTGTTGTAATATACAGATTCTACATACCCGACTATATTGTGAGAAATAACAAGAAATACAACATAAGATTGCGTACAATAGACCCTACACAGCGAAAGCTTTAGTGCACTGAGTTGCTCTTTACATTCTACCAAACAACACCTAATGTAAACCAATGCAGAAGGGAATACTTTAGCTAGATTTAAAGAGGACATCTAAAACTGAGATGATGTGAAAATTAACTGAAAGTACCAGCAAATGCACATACTAATTTACTTGCCACAAAACAAAAAGGGCGGTGGCCTTGTGGTCAATGAAGTGAATTAAGAAATGAAGTCTCAAGCAACAAAGACAAAAAACACTGATTCTTTTCATTTGTTCTAGCCTTGGACGACAGATTTAAAGTCTATAGGTAGAGAGAGTCACTATCCATTTCTCATGTTAAAAGACCCCTAACTTATACTTCCACAACTTAAGCAAAATATATTTCTTTTGCGGTTTAGCATTCCTCTTAGCAAATAAAATGATTCTATACAACACTTTCCCTCTGTTAAGTTACACTATACAAACAGTCTCAATAGTAGCCTTCACAAGAAAAAGATTGAAAACAAAAGTCATGTGTACAAGTGTTTTAGGGTATACCATGAGAAGGGGGTGTTCTTTTTTCTCTCTAAATGACATGACTAAGTGGTCCAATGTCCAATTCATCTTCTACGTCATCGCTCTCCTCAAACAGCTTCAAGAATCGAGCTTGCTCTTGTTGCTTCTTTCTCTTTTGCCAATATTTGTAGGCCATCACTGCTCCAAGAACTACAAAAGTCGTTACTAACACGCAGATGAGCAGCACTAGAGCCCAGTGCATTCCCTTTGCCTTATTCCTCGGGCCATCGGTGTGATTTGAAGCTAGAGAAATAATGTAATAACACAGACAATAAGTGACAATATATAGAGAACAAATTACAAAGACACCAAACAAAAGGGCAAGCATCCATATGGGAAGAACAGTCTACGTGCTATAAATAAAAGAATTTTATAGTGCAGATAAATTAATGTTCAAATAATTTGTGAATTTATGCTCCTTTCAATTGGATTATCTCATTAACAAGGTCAAAATATGCCGTATAACAAACTTAAGTTTAAAGATTAACCAAGGATTCAGTGGAACCGTTCCTAATTTAGACAAACTCAAACCATCATGGATTCCATGAGCACCAAAGTCCCTAAGTGCCACAAAAGGATGTGAGAGGGGGGGACATAATGAAATACTCTCTCTGGCCACTTTACTAAAAACAGATGTCCACTTTTACTTGTTCAGTTTCGAAAACTAGGAATTTATCACTTTTAGTTCCTAATTTACCCTCCTTATACAACTATAGTCATTTCCAAATGCATTTCCCAGAACATTGAATTTATTAAATTCGAAGGGTGATATAGTAAAATTTTCATTATATTGATTCCTCCTGGGTGTGCCAAGTCAATGCTGAACAAGTAAAAATGGATAGAGGGAGTAACATTTATCGTCATTATGGCTTGCAAGGGAAGTGCAATGTTCCTTTTATTCAGTTTCTTTTGAGAAGCAGTCACATTAAATACTTCAATTATAGATCCAGGCAAAATATTTTTATTACGTCTGTGTCAACGCCCCTAAGTGAAGGTAGGGTGGTATCATTGACTTTTGATTGCAAGGCCAATTACAGAAGACCAAATCCTACATCAAACCGAAACTCAAACATTTACCCACCATAGCCTTTTTCTTTAGATCAATTCTTTCTAGAAAAAGAACAGTGAGAAGCAACTAGTTTTGCTTTCCCCCCAGGAAGCACTACGTATCTTCAAAAGATTGGCATAATTTTTATTTACTCTTTTGATAATTGAGAATCCCTATGAGTTATGGGCCAACTCCAACTGACCCACATGTTGCCCTACATTCTGCTCCTACTTGAATATCAGCCCTCTTATAAGTGGCAGGGTTTGAACTAGAGACATGTCTATCCATATAATTAGTTAGATGCTTATGTTGATCAGCGTCAAGAGATCTTAACTTGCAAATATATGTTAAAGCATGTATGAGGGTTTTTTTTTCACAGAGCATTTATGAGTTTATGTGCAGTAAAATGTCATATAGCGTCAAGTTCATTGTTATTTTACAGAATACACCGCGTTAACCAAGGAGAAGAGGAGACGGCAAAAGATAGAATACTCACCACCTTCAAGAAGAACACAGTCGGGACACACGAATGTGGCATTGAACTCTTTCTCCTTGAAATGAATATACTTCCCATCAGGACTAGCAAAATCGGAGGCACAGAACTCCCACTCATCAAATATATCATCAGGCTTTATAAATGAGTCTTTCTCATATATCCCACATCGTTTGCACTTTTTTGCTTCAAGTTCTGTCAGAGGCTAAAAATATAAAAACGCGACATCATCAGCTTAGATCAGCAAGCTTGTGAACATCTAAAAGAACAGACATAGACAAGCTTGCAAGCCGCATCAGAAACTTCCAAGTTACAACAATAATAATCTGAAATTGGAATACAAATTTAAATTCTTCCCTTGACGCATAAAGCAAACAAACACCATATTTTATTAAGAATAGGACTCTCCTCTGCCAGAGAGCCACATATATGATGCAGGCTTGTAACTTACTGAGGATTGTCCTGACTAAACTTTACTGATCTGTATCACGCAGAAAGACTTGGAAGGACATTATGAAAAGAAAGATAGTTTACATAGCTCTGAGTACTGGTTGCAAGTCCTCTCAAGCTTTACATGATCAACTTTTTAGTTCCATTTCCCTTTCTCTTTTATTTTCTAATTTTGTGGGTGCACGTGGGGTCGGGGTTGGGAGAAAGAAGGAGACGGTTCCAGTTTGTAAAGTTTATTACGCATTCATCACACATTAGCTATGTCCATATCATTCAAAGAGATATTCTGGCAGAAATATGCACACAATTGGAAGCTTATGCATTTGGTAATGGTTATTGCCTTCATGCATGCACAGCTACTCCTTGGTTAAAATCTAGAAACTCCACCTCCAGAAACCCCTCTCTTCCATCTACCAACTTCACCTACCAATACCATTGCCACCAGGTCAGCTCCCAGACAACTCATCTCCCAACAACTGTGCCCAGTCAGCGAGCACTTCTCTTCCCAGGCCTGGAAATGCCCTTAATATGCTTCTTCCACATCATGCAACACCAATATTTCATCCCCTGCTCTCTCTTGTTTCATTTCCACCAGTAACTATAGCTTAATCATCTCGGAATCCTCCCATCATGTAAGAATGAAAACGTCAAAGGTAAATAGAATTAAAAAAAAGTGAGCTCCCACAACTACATCAACCATGAAAATCAGTGTTATTAAGATTTTGAAAGAGGAAAGGACTACAATCCACTGACAAGCGGTAAACTAAGTTATCTGATGAAGGATGATTTCTTCCTAGAGAGAGATAGCGATTTGAGGGGGGGGGGGGGGGGGAATGGGTAAGAGACCGTATACCTCTTTTGTGCATCATCCTTTCAGATTAACTAATACAGTCTTGAAGAAAATATCTCTGGAGGTAACCTCAAATAAGAGGGGCAATTACTACTAAAATAACTTCAAAACCTTCTAGAGTAGATATTGATAAACTTGCTTTTTCCTGAAACTGTAACCTAAATAGAACTTCTAGGGGTCTGGGGAGGGTAGAGTGTACGCAAACCTTACCTCTACCTCTAGAGACTCTTTTTGGAAACCCTAGGCTCAAGGAAAAACAATCCAAAGTAATCCAGAAAAGGAAATAATGTAAGTACAAGAAACAACATATTATAACATAAAACAACAGATAGTAACAGAATAGAAACTACCATACTACTATGAGATAATCGAGACAACAACAACAACATACCCAGTATATTCCCACAAAGTGGGGTCTAGGGAGGGTAAATGTACGCGGTCCATACCACTACCTCAGAGCTGAAACAATGCGATAATCGAGGCACAAAGAACAATAGAGTCTAACAGAAATCGAAGGACAAACTACTGAAGCAATAATACTATGACTAGTAATATGAAAGGGCTAAAAGACAACACACTTCTACCAACTAGCTTTCTGCCTTAATCTGTGTCCTCCCCACTCTCCTATCTAAAGTCTGTCTTTAGTGAGTTGAAACTGCTATCATATCCTGTCTAATCACCACTCCCCAATAATTCTTCAATCTGCCTCTACCTCTTCTGAAACCATCCATAGCCAACCTATCATACTGGGACACTCATGCATCTCCTCCTTACATGTTTGAACCATCTCAAACTGGCTTCCCGCAGCTTGTCCTCCACCGGAGTCACTCCCACCTTATTTCAAATATCCTCATTTCTAATCCTATCTCTCCTAGTAACTTCTCTTATCTCTTTATAACTCTGACCAGCTACCAAAACCACCCGTATAGGGTTCTTATAGTCAACCCATACTAATTCAGTAATTTGAGACTGAAGATAGTTAGTTGATTGAACAAAGTCTCAGTATTTTTGGCAGATGCTTTCATGTTAATGAGGAAAGAAATTAAAATTTCAAACAATTTTCCAAACAAAACAAGTCCATAACTACATTGTAACTAATTCCAGCAATCGAGAAAAGTAAATAGTAAGTTATATACAAGGAATCAACAGATCATAACAGAAAGAAACTACACGAGCAATACTACGACTACTACTATAAACAATTCCATAAATACACTATAACTAATTACAGCAAGCAACCAACAAAAGTACACAATAACTTATATACAAGGAATCAACAAATCATAACAGAAATCGAAACACAAGAAATTACAGGAGCAATAGTACCACGACTACTAATATGAACGGGAACAGCAAGACAACACACTGTTATATACCTGCCAAGACTCTTCACCCTTGAACGCATACAATACGTGTCTCTTCTTCACATCAGGTAAAGATATTGTTCTATTATCACCTTGACACTTAAAATAAACTTCTGGAGCTGCTCCAAACAATTCATGAGTATTATATATTTCAATTGAATCTAAAGTTACAACCGTCGCTCTAATCAACCCTGCACACGAAATTTCAAACAAAAAGCCACACACAATTTTCCATCAATTAGTTCACTAAAAACAGAAATTCAATTCCTTTCGAACTAATTCATATTTCAATTGAACGCTTTAACCCCTAATAAAATGTTTCAATTAACACTTTCGATTTAAACTTTGAATTTTTGTCCTCATTCGTCTATTAGGTAGGTAAGTTAACTACACAAAATATATCATTTATTTTCTACTTGAGATTAATATATAATAAAATATAATTTTAAAAAAGTAATAATAAATCTACATGCCTTTTAACTTGAGCTCAACTCACAAGTAGGCACTTAAACTTGTATAAAGTTGCACGAGTAGAAACTCGTCATATATGTTGTCCAACATGACAATTTGTATCCTGTATGTATTATGTCATATAGAACTATGTGTATGCTTGTTTAACTTTATACAAAGCTGAAGGACATATTTATGTATTATGTCAAAAAAAAAAATTCATAACATATATTTCGATTGAATCTAAAGTCAGAACCGCAGCTCTAATCAAACCTGCAGGTAAAAAAAATTCAAAGAATAACAAAAAATACGTACATAATTTTGCATTAATTAGTTCACTAAAATTTCAAAATCTTATTCCTTCTGAAAATTACCTGAAAGAGAGGTGAGAAGAATCGAAGTATAGAAGAGCGAAAGGAGAAGAGAAACCCTAAGATTTAGCATAGCTGCAGATGAAGGAATTTGGGTCTGCCTGATCGAAGACGACGATGAAGCTAAATTTTATTCTTTTGTTTTTCACAATCTTTTTTTTTTAATTACTTCGCGAAGGAGGTTTTGCTAGCAGCATGGACCCTAACTCTTTTAAAAGGGGAGTTAAAAAGGGTAAAAAACGTATCTAACATTACTGTGCATAAATCAAATTAATTTGGGTATTTAGATAGATTTAAAGAAATTTGAATTATATGATTTAAATTAATTTATAAATTTAGTTTTTGAATCAAATTTTGTTATGGGTGTTTATAATTTAGATCGATTCAAAATTTGATATATATTTATAATCTATAGTCTATATCTATTTCTATAATCTTATATTTATAATCTATAATCTATCTATAATATATTAAAAGTGTCAAAACCTTTAGAAAAGTGGTTTGAAATTTTTGCCCTTCATTAAAATACCCTACAATATACAAAATCGTCTTTTCACTTTTTTTACAAAAAAATAATTTTCATTAAATTATTGTTCAAATATTTAGGATAGATGAAAAAAAACAGAAAGAACCACATATCTAAAAGGAACTAAATATAGTGTTTGAATTTTTTGGTTAGGAATCCAACACAATGTTTTAGGAAAAAAATTATTCATGGAAAGAAAAAAAAAATAAGAACCAATTTAAAAAAAAAACGCAGAAAAAAAAAAGATTCCTAAACAAGTTTCTAAGGAAAAAATTTTAGGAACGAAAATATGTTTCTTTTAAAATATGCATAGAAAGAAAAAATATATTTTATTCAGGTAAAAAATTATAATATTTAATACTTCTAAATCAATTAGATTTTTATCTTATATATTAAAAAAGAAGAAGATAACAATTATCTTAATTGTGAATAAATTATGAGATTTAGCATATCATCATTATGTTTATTAATTAATAGACTTTAATGGTTGTTCTTTTCTTTTCTTTTTTGATACAAGTTCTAATGGCTATCGCACATACAAAATATGATCAAATAATTTTTTCAGAGGTAATTTTAATTTCTATCATTGATTTAAATAACTTTATCTAATAGATGATGCTTTAACTTGTAAGCATGTTTTTTCGTTCAAAGTAATAGTTCAAATTTAGACATACCTCCTTTCTACTATCTATTTTTTTTCATTGTTCAAACAATGATTATTTTTGTAGATAGATGAAAAGTTTAATGTTTGCCAAAGGATACTAGGCATATATATTGTTAGATCACTATAAAATCTGAACTACATTAGTATACTAGGGGTGGTGTTTTTGAATATAAAGTAAGTTGAATTTTGATTTAGGGTTAAATCATTTGACTACCCAATTGTTCCTTATTATACTAATGAAGGTTTTGACGTCTCAATGGTAAGTTATTTGAACTCCGCCATATGTATTGAGATTGTTCGAAAGACATGGTCCACGCCCGGTGAAAAAATGCAATAAAAAAGATTATGATATCAAAGCGCCCCTTTTTCCCAATTTCCCGGCTACTACGTGTTGATTATACTTATTTAAGTACGACACATTTGTATATTTTACATTTTTTTAATGATTTTTCCTTTGATCAGAGGTGAAAATATCTGATAGAATCTAGATGTTGGATCCTTCATGATCTCAATTTTAAGATTCAAGAATATGAATTCTGATGCCGAATTCGACTAACAATAATTCAAATATCCAAAATACAGTTACAAAATTAAAATTATAAATTTGTGTTTTTTATTTCCATTAAAACTCTTAGGAATTGTGCTATCCTTGAAGTTTCTATTAATCTTTTTATAATCCCATGACTAATTATTTTCTTTATTTTGCTTTTCTTTTGTGGAATTGATATTGATTTGTTTTCCTCTTTAATTATATTTTTCTAGAAGCATGATCGGGTTGTTACGAATTAATTTGGGTCGAATGAGAGATTGATATATTTAAATTATGAAGTTCATGTATTTTTCGCCTTTTTACAAAGCGTGTTCATTTTCTTTACTCTTTAAAGTTGATTTCACATATTATAATTATTGAATTATTTTGAAAATATTTACGACTTTGAAATCAGTTTTAAAAATTTGTGATGAATTTTTTTTCTTTATTTGAACTAGGTAAAACGTCCTAAAATAAAAGTACTTCTTTCCTTGTAAGAATTCTTTCCTAAGATTTAGGACTTTAGGAGTTTAGAGTTTGTTTTGTTGTTCTGTAGTAGAAGAGTACTAATTTGTTGTAGTTCCATTTCAAGTTTTTGAAGTTTATTAGGAGTTTTTGTATTAAAGTTCCTAACGTTTAGGAATTCGAAATAATATAATGCCTTTTATCTATTACACATATTTACTTTGATTTTTACCGTATTGATATAATTTTGTATAAAACTCACGAAAATATCTTAAATGAATATGAAATAAAATAAATATTTCACACACTATCGTTATAATTTATATAAATATAATTCAATCTACACGAAATTTTAATAGAATTTTTATACGTTTTGGGAACAATATTCATTACGATACACATCATAATATATATATATATATATATATATATATATATATAATTTTTAATATTAATTTTACCTTAATTTCTTATGACATTATTTTAACGACAATTGTTACTTTTTAACTTGTTATTCTTTTATGTGAGACACACGTGCAAAGCATGTATGCTAAACTAGTATATATATACACACACATATATTACTTTACTATTATATATAAGAGAGAATATTAATTTTTGATAGTCATCACAAGGTTATTATAATAATTTTAATTAATTTCTAGTCCTCTAAAATTGTGACACTGTTATAAAATATAGGCAAAATATCAATATCAAACTTAAAAAAATGAGAGAACTTTAGAGAATTTAATAGTACATTTGTTACTACTTGAATGTGTCAATAAATGTACAAATGGTGGCTATTTATAGACACCAAAATTAGTTTCTAAGCTTGCCAAACTTGACTTCAAGTTGGCAAGTTGGCCAACTATTTTAGGTTTTCAAATCCAAATTGAACAAGGAATGTTTTGGTCTTCAAATCCAACTTGACTACTAACTATTATCTCTAATATTTTATACATATACATGTTACATGACATCCATATTATATAACACTCCCCGGTGGATGTCCATTAAGAGATAATGTGTCTCGTTGAAATCTTACTAGAAAAACCCAATGGGAAAAAGCTTAGTGAAGGAAAAATAACATACACATATTGTAATACGTCTTTAGTGTTGCCTCATTAAAAACCTTACCAGGAAAACTTGATTGGGACAAAACCTTGGTTAAGAAAAAAAAGAGTACAACGCCTATTTTACTCCCCCTGATGGGAACTTCAGTTTAATGACTTGAATCGTTGCATCCCGATCTTGCGCATCATCTTCTTGAAAGTTGCAGTTAAAAGAGACTTGATGAATAAATTAGTCATATTGTCACTCGAACGAATCTGTTCCATGTTACTATCACAATTCTTTTGTTGCTCATATGTATAGAAAAACTTTGATGAAGTGTGTTTCGTTCTATCTCCTTTTAATGAATCCTCCTTGAAAATGTGTTATGCATGTTGCATTATCTTCGTATAAAATTGTGGGTACATTATCACATTTCAAACAATATTTTTCTCGAATGAGATGTATCATAGACCTCAACTATATATATTCTCGGCTTACTTCATGAATAACTATTAGCTCGGCATGATTTGATGAAGTGCTAGATAAACCACTTTGTATATCTTCAAGATATGACAATATCCTCACATGTCAACACATTGCATGTTTGAGACCGAGATTTATGCGAGTTAAATAAATACCCAGCATCAGCATAATCAATAAGATCGGGACTGCAATCTGTAAAATAAAATAAGATCATGTGTTTGATCCCATATCGATGTCTCCTAGTAGGAGCAAAATTATACTTTGCTAACAAATTAACCGAAAAGGGCAATATCAGGACTTATAGTATTTGCAAAATACATTAGTACATCAATTGCACTAAGATATGGTACTTTATAACCAATTTAATTTGGTATATTTCTCATGTCAGCAAATAATCTATTACTTTTGAAAACTCTCTAAGAGTTTCAATAATTTTCAAGTTATAGATTTATGCAATATAAGGATTATATATAAGTTTCTCAGAAACTTTTATATGCTTCAAACATTTTGAATACTTAAACAAGTTTTCATGTAAATTTTGTTAAGTGACAATATTCAACATTTCATCTGTGACATCTTCAAGTATCTGGACTACAAATTAAATAAGTGTTATGCTTATTAAGATGTATCCTTTCATGTCACTTGATAAATATTTCTACTCTAGCATCCTTTAATTAACGTAGAATTTAGATCCTCGTAACCTTTTATAATATTGCGTCAATATTGTATCAAGGATATCATCGACGTTTCTCATTTTGTAAAGGTTCCCAATGCGACATAACATTTTGAGATCTTATCTCTTCATTATTTTCAGGTACCTGAACCTGTCATAAGATTTCATGAAGTGTTATGTCGTAGGCTCTTCAAGAGCACATTGTCTTCTTATTATGATTATTTGCTTCTTATTCTTTTCAAGGATTATTTATTTTGTAACCGATTGGTCTACCATGCTTCACACATGTATAGACTTTGTCCTTTAGGGATACAAAATAGGTGCACCTGCAGCTTAATATGAGATGCTTTTGACATTTGACTTGGATTGTCTTTTGAATGAGGATTTGATGATAATTCCTCTCATATTTCTTAGCTGCTTATAATCTCCCCCTTATGTTAGAAAAACTAACATACATCCTTCATATTCTTTGAGGCATCCATCTTTGTACATCATGGTATATTCATTAATAGTATACTGCACATCAAAACTATTAGATAGAATAGTTGGTTCCTGACCTTGAACCAATTGAGAGGGAAAAATAATTATAATTTATTGGTCTAATGCATACAAGTGCTATTGTATCATATTTCAGACCAACACATGAAGTTTTGTTCTCATTAGCAATGGTTTAGCTATTTATCGAAGACATTCAATGCCAAACCATTATCATCAAGATGAATTATCTTGATTACACAATCTGTAAATTATGTTTTTAACTCAATTTTATTGAGCAAACAACTTTATGAATATCAAACTACTGGTTGACAATAAATGTACATGTGATCATCTTATTGATGCATCATTTCAACATATCACATGATAGGCGAACGGACCCTTATTCACCTTTTATACTTTTTTGATTTTAAGGGATCTAATCCCAAATTTAGTTGGTCCAACCAACTTATTATGAGAACAAGCATCATTAAAAGTAATGAAGAATTTTCTAATTATTCAATATATGCTCAATGAGTCCAATGCACTACTTTGAGATGTTTCAATCGTTCATGTCAATTTATGAACTTTTATTCTAGCAAACTCCAAGTTTACCATGACATGTACCTTTTACTTTAGTAAATTTCAGACTTACTATTACATGAATAAATTTCATATTTACTACTTTAGAAGTAGATTTCAAAATAACTCTTCTCAGTTATTCTGCCTCATTCGGAGGTGAGTTGTGATACCATCGCAATCAAGTGCACGTCTGTATTAAAATAATCAAATCCTCATTTTCCATGAATGAAATATAATCGTGCCCTAAGTCTATCAAATTTTGATAGCTTATAACCTCTTTCATGATATTGCTACTTCAGAAGCAAATCGAGACATACATATAATACAGAGAATTTTTCTCTAACATATCTTATAGTCATAATAAGGGTAAATTTTATCACTTTTGATGATTATTATCATATTGTCCCTTCACGTTTATATTTGTGCATTAAATCACTTATCTTCTTGCAGACATATTATGCACTGCTATCACATTCCTTTAAAAAATGAAGCAAGTTGTCAACTTTCAGATTCATCATGTATTGCTACCATATTCACTTCATGGAATAGAGCATATTAATGAGATATGTTTCATGACTTTTCATGAAATACACATTATTTTGCCTTAACCATCATTATATCATTAATATGGTGCATTGAGATTCAATATCTTATCCATACAAAGACGTCTTAGACATAAATCAATGGGATTTTGAACCCAACATCTTATCATCATGGTGCATTGAAATTTTTAATCCAATATCTTACCCTCTTAATGAGATGAGACTTAAATCCATAATCATATCTTTTAACAATATTGTTCTTCATGAACAAATTTAAAGCATAAGTGGTTCCAAAACCAATTATTTTTCCCTAAATCCAACAATAATTCTATCATCAGTAGCAAAAGACAAATAAAGAATTACTAACCTTAAAATTACCTTTAGGTTTATAATATTACCTTATTTGGTAGAGTCTCATGTTGATAACGTGTTATAAAATAAAGACAAAATATCAATATCAAACTTAAAGAAATGAGAGAACTTTAGAGAATTTAATAGCACATTTGTTAGTACTTGAATGTGTCAATAAAATGTACAAATGGTGGCTATTTATAGACACCAAAATTAGTTTCTAAGCTTGCCAAACTTGACTTCAAGTTGGCCAACTATTTTAGGTTTCCAAATCCAAATTGAACAAGGAATGTTTTGATCTTCAAATCCAACTTGATTACTAACTATTATCTCTAATATTTCACACATATACATGTTACATGACATCCATATTATATAACAGACACTTTGAATGATAAAGATGAAGTTATTTATATCCTTTTTCGCCATATAGACATTTACACTTGGTGCATATATATGAGAAACTATTATTTAGTTTTTCCTTATAATTTTTATTGTTTAACTATATTTTTCTTTTGAAAAAAAATAATTAGGAGTAAAGAAAGGAGAACTAAGGAGGAAATTACAAAGCAGAAAATCAAATATTTATCAAATAAGTGAAAATTCAGATTCTCAATCAATTGAACTATTTAAATTCACATGTTGTTTAACTAATCGGTAAATCATTCTTTGAAGCTTTCATTATAATGTTTTGTTTCTCATACTTACATATTATTTAATCAAGTCAATTACAAAATATAAACATCAAATATTTAATAGTTAATTTTTTACTTTTACTTCATGCTTCATGAATCATCTTTCAATGACATTACTTATTCAAGATTTTAGTAATAGTTATCTAACAAAAAAATTCAAAAGCTTTGATTTTGACTAATTTTTGTTAGTTTTTTTTTTAATCAAAATTGATTATTTAATTAACTTTAAAATATTAAAGTAGTATTAGCAAAATTAATATTTTATATGAGCTTTTATTTAACGTAGTTTAAAACTAAAAAATATATTATGATTGTGAAGAGCTTTTGTATTTAATAATTATATTTTTCTATGAAATAAGTTTGTACAAATACCTTAAAAATGAAGAAAGAGGTAAAAGAAAGGAGTTAAAATCAGTGATTGTATGAGGTTATGTTTTATTTTGTCGAATTGAGTGTGTTTTTTTTAATGTATTTCCACTTTTTTTTTTATGATATGAATAGAATTTTTGTGTGGACAATTTTATTCATTGCTATTGAAAATATTTGGCATATTTAATATACAAAAAATTTAAATTATTGATAATGTTAAAAATTAAGACAGTAATATGAATAAGGATCATATTATTTTAAAATCATTATTTTTTGGTTAATTGAGAATTAATATTGTTTAGCATAAAGTGTATATAAAAAATTAATTGATTCTTGATGTTCATTTTGATGAATTTTTTTTTTCTTTATTTAATATAAATTTAAGCTTAAAGCACAATATTTAACTAGCATAAATTCCCGCCTCGATAAATTATATATTTTCCACCACAGACAAGAAAACTTGAGGAAACCAATTGATCCTTTTGATGATTTTTTCCTTTATCTTCCTGGTTGTAGAGAAGAACTCAAACACACAATATTAGAAAAAGAAGGAAAAGATATCAAAATTTCTAAATAAATATATTTCTTGAAGAACTATATTCCTGGTTGTAGAGAAGAACTCAAACATAAAATATTAGAAAAGGAAGGAAAAGATATCAAAATTTCTAAATAAATATATTTCTAGCTATAACTAAAGAAATTATATGTTCATAAATTCATAAAAATGCTAATATTTTTTAATACGATCTTTGCGAATTATAATTATTTTATATTGTTTTAGATCATGTTATTACATAAAATATCAATTCGCTTGAGTTTGGTAAAAAAGAATGGAGGTTTTTGGTAGTCCTCACATCACAAATTGGTGGTGTACAATTTTACATGTGGCTATTACTTTGTCATTATTCTTTTTTTAACAACTCACATATGGATCTCTGTAATTGGTCAATATCACTTTTTTGTTATTATTTTTTTGTCGTCTTAAATTATTTGTCGCATTTCAATTTTCATGAAAAATTATGAACTTTAATCAATATTTTGAAGAAAAAAAAACACTAACTTTAAATTTTCATATACTTTTGAATATCTAATTTTTAAATACTGAATTAACTAAACATAATTTTCTTGAAAATTTATTATAAACACGTACTAATAATTTTTCATTCACTTTATATCTTAAAATAGATTTAGTTATTGAAATAAAATATTATTTTTAAGTTATTAATGCTATTTAAAACTTGATTTTTAAAATTTTTATCTGTCGATTAGACATGCAATTTATTATTTTTTTCTCTTGTAATTTATGGCATAAATTTAGTCAATTATAAGCAATTAACAAAGATTTTATTTAAGGTAGAAAGTAAATACAACAAATACTCTCATTGTTAAATACTTTTAAAAGGTGCCAAAGTAAATTTTGGTTATTCCATCTCAATTGAAAATAAATTTTAGAATATAATTAATGAATCTAATTTTATGTGCATTCACTTTTAATATAAAAGTTACTTAATAAATAGCTATATTAAATTGATATATAAAATACATTTGATCTTCAAACAGTTTACAATAAAGATAAAAATTGAACCATTAGAGATTATAATCTAATTTTTTTTTTAGTAAAATCGAAACTAGCTTTCTTGTATGTATTTGTTCAATTTTTCTTTTAGAAAAATTTAATATATAAATAAAAAATATATTATCCATTAACCTTCAGATACTATTTAGTACTTTAATATTTTAGAATCCCTTACAAAATATTAAACTGCTATCACTCAAACAAAAAAAATAAGAGTTGAACCTTATTTTAAAGAATATCTATAAATTTTAATGGTAATTTGAGTCCGAACTCAGTACAGACGAAATAACACTAGTATATATATAATAAAAATACTAATAATAATGGTATTTAGTACTCTTCCTTATTAGTTACACTTACAAACTTAAAACCTAATGCATATTTACAATAGATCAGACCCATATTTAGAGTGATTTAATTGTTATATTTCTCTAGAATTAAAATGAAAATAGTTGCTTGTTGAAATTTCAAATTCGAGCAAATCAATTCAAAAAATCGAATCAAAATAATAAAAAATAAATATAGTTGAACCTAGAATGAATCGAATTGAGATAAGTATTTTAATAAATTAAAATTTAAAATTTCTATTTGATAATAGCTAAATTCAACATGAATTAATTCGTGCCCAGGCCTACCTAACATGTCCCCTTTAAATTTCATACCTGAATTATCAAGTATCACAAAACTATTTAGGGAAATACAATTGAACAATTAGTTGTTGAGTTTCATACCTGAGTTTCGCTAGCAATTGATAATTCAGGTATATTTCGCTCAAACACTTAATAGTTCAGATATGAAATTAAAAAAAAAAGATATTTTAAATATATTTTAACCCTTTAACTCATTAAAGAAATAAAAAAGTTAAAGAGTACTATTTCAAACTGTGAACATTGGGCCATGAAAAATTAATTTGAGGACTGTTTGGTCATGATCTCTCTTTTCAAACCATTTAGGGATGCTGTCAGATTTCTTTATAACATCAGTTTGTTGTAACAGTATTTTATTAAGTGATTTGATTTTTTTTAGAATTAATTTTTTATATTATAATTTACTTTTCTATCATGACATTTTTCTGTATCAATAATGATGTTTATTATAGTGGTACATTTTTTGTAAAATTATTTCTCTATAATAATATATTCAATTATTATGTAATAGAGTAGTATTTTACAAGAAATATATTATGTACAAAATAAAATATTAAATATTTATGATATTCATCATTAGTGTCATGCACACAGTGAATTTCAAATATGAATATCTAATTATATTTTTTTTTTTAAAATGATGCATATAAGTTATTTCATAATTTCACGAAAAAAATGATACTGATGTTTATGTTTTTTATATTCATGCTCTTTTAATTTTACATACTTTTATTTATAATAGTTAAATAAGATGTAAAAGTCAAATATCAGTATACATATATAACAACACTTTCGTATAATAATTATAGATTTTTCGGACAAATATTGCTACAATAGAGAAGTTTGACTTTATCTGCTTATGGAATTTTTTCATTTTTTGGCCAATGATTATGTTGATAATACGTTTGACCAATGTTGACAAATTTTCATCCCATGATATATCAAGGGGTGTACATGGACCATATTGGTTTGGGTTTTTAAAGGTCAAACCAAATAATTTGTGTCGGATTTTAAAATTTATAAATCAAATCAAATTATTTGCGTCGTATTTTTAAATTTATAAATCAAATCAAATCAATGAAGTTTAGATTTTTCAACCTCAATTTTTTTAGTTTCTTTAATTTTTTTTAGATTTTTCCAATAAAGTGTTCATATAAACATATAATTAACTCATACTTCAAATATAATTTTAGTTCTAGCAAGATAAAATTATCTTACGTTTTTCTTAAAAAATAATACAAAATATGAAATAAATGATGATAATAAAATATTCAACAAAAATTAATAATAAAATCATATAAAATGAATATTGCATATTAATAAATTATACAATAATAAAAATAATCATAATTTAAAAGTACTAAGTCACGCTAAGATAAGTATAGTAAAGATTAATTACATGACTAAATCAATCTCTCTCTCTCTCTTTATATATATATTTCCAGTTACTTCATGTAAGTTCTTATTTATTCTATACTTTCCCATAAAAAAATACGTTTTTTATGTTGTAAAAATTTTTATGTTTGCTGTACATCATGTAAATTAAACTATGTTTGTTTAAACTCATTACCCTTAGTATATGGTTAACCTCTTAATTTCTTAATAATAAGGATGAATTAACCTGTAAATTCCTAGGAATTCTGGCCTTGATAAGTCCGCTATGCCTGCAGAATAGCCGAAGGATGAGTGTTAGTTGCCAGATGAAGTTTTCGGGGTGTGGTTAAAGAAGTAATTTGTTAAGAACATAGGTTAAGAGGAAGACATGAACCGCGTAAAAAACAAACAAACAAACAAACAAAGTTTGGAGAAAATATAGAATATAAGAACTATAGACATGAAGAAACAACGAAAAAGAGGGAGTACTGAGTAGGATTTTTTATAATATATTGATTTAAACGAGGAAAATTGTCATTTATTAAAATAATTTAATCTGCCTATATTATTGGTCTCAGAGCTTAAAAGTTTTTAGGAACTGTAACTAATAAGCAGACCATTACTAAATACCCGCATATAAATAGAAAACTAAGAAAAATATTTTTAGAATATAAGAGAAGATAAATAATAAACTAGATTATTCAATCACTAGACTAGGACAACTAGAATATAAACTAAGTATATGAAAAGACATCAAGCTTTCCAAGATATAAGGTATAACTATTTCTATTTATATAGAGAATATAGCAAAAGAGCTAATATTATCGCTAGAAAACAGAATTTAGAAAAGAGTATAAAAAGATTAATAGAAGCAAATAGATTATATAAGCTATATAATACATCTAGAACAGTAAGTGAAGAATTAGTAAGTACCTTAAATTGGGAATTATATGGATGTGATAGACACTTAGAAAATAATAGTAACGGAATACGGTGGCTTAAAGAACGTATTAACAGAAAAGCATATCAACTAGGATAATATAATTGTATGCAAGATTTACCTATTTTTCAAAGAGTTAGATGACTAAATAAGTGGATAGAAGAAGAGGGTCATCATAAATCCAAATTAAGAGCAAAGGGTATAAATTTAGAAGATAATATACAAAAAATATAGGGTCAAATAACTCAGGAAAATATAGACAAAATAGATGCAAAATATTTAAAAACTGTAAAAATTTCTAAAGAAGAATTAGATTTCAATAACAAAAGAATAGAAAACTCTTATTATAGGACAAATTACTATTTACAACAAGTAAATAAAATTCCATTAGGATAAGGTATGCCACTTAAATATGTTGTACATATTAGAGAAATCAGATGTCAGTTATACGAAGAAATAATTTATAAAAATCAGCTTAAAGAATTATTAAAGCATTTTAAAGAACAATTATTTTGGATTAAAGACGAAATAAGAAAAGTTGATAATCTAGTCCTTACAGATACTGAAATAGATAAAATTGTTAAAATAACATCAAAAAATTTAAAAGAATCACTAATTAGAGAACAGACAAGGTTGATAAAAAATATAAAAGAAGTAGAACTGGAGATTACATATTCTAATAATAGATTAGGGTATTTTAATAAAGTTAGTAAACATACAATTAGTTATTATCATCTAGCATAACAAAATAGCCTCATTTAGACGCCTTGAATATTTAGATCTTAGATTTCAACCTAAAAAGAAATACAAAGTGTTAAAAGATAATACGACTATAAGGTGTAATTTCAGCCAAGGAAAACACATTTTACATTCAGTAGATAAACAATATAATACCATAATAGATTTAATAATAAATTTAAGCGAAAAAATTCAGGAAAAAGATAATAATATAATAAGAATTTTTGAAGAAGTAGAAGTTACTCAAAATAAAGTGAAAAAGATACTAGAAAAAATAGAGAAAAATTTAGATTATTTAAAATCTCAAGAGTTAGAAATAGACAGGAAAATTCAGTATTTAAATAAAAACTTCAATCTAGAAAAGATACCTACAAAAATAGAAATAGAAAAATTAATAAAAACTATAGCAGAAAAATCAAAAGAGTTAGAAATTAAAACCACTCAACTAGTAACAAAAATTGTAGAGCAAGTAGAGTTAATAAATAAAGAAATAAGAGAGTTAAAAATAACAATACAAAGATTAGAAGAAATATCACTTTCATGAGTAAGAAGATATAATTATAGTAAACACTAGAAAAATAAAAAATCTATCATAACGAACCAGAAGGATTATCTAAGCATATATCTTCAAGTATAACAAATAAAACTTTATTAAAACAAAACAAGACTATAATAGAATTATTATTAGACTTACATAAAAAGATAGATATTTTAATTAAGGGTAAAGAAGCTCAAAAACCAGTGCAGCAAGAACCAGAATTACCAGAATTGCATAAAAAGATAGATATCTTAATTAAAGTAAGGAGGTTCAAGAACCCAAAAATACTGAAATAGACGAGCTTATTAACCAATTAAAAAGAACTTAACTAACCTCTAGACAAGAAAAAAGAAATATAATTATAAAACCACAAAAATGGACTTTCTATCAAATAGACGGAGAACCATCGAAAACAACGAAAGACAAGGAGAAGAAAGACGAAGAATAAGTTTTTCTGAGAATAGAATAGGAAATAATACTATAGTATCTAGAATATTTAAAAGACAACCAACTACAAAACAGAATCAAGAATTAAATGAAATAATAGATGTAGATAAAGACTTACAAATTTTTCAACAACATCAGTTAAAACTATTAAATCCTAAGACATTATACAATGCTAGATATTTTTCAACAGATAATCAGTTGTGTAGACATTATAGAGAAGAACAGATATCGGCTATAGGAGAAAATTTTACAATATTAGATTTAGTAGACTCTGAATCTTTAAAACATACAAAAAATAGAATGTTGCTAATGCATATGGGATTAATTGTTATATGAATAAAAAGATTAACTAGAAAAAATCTAGGATCTAAAGTACTAATAACAATATACGATGACAGATGGTCAGACATTAAGAAATCAATAATAGGATTAACTGAAGTAGATATGACAAATAATGGAGGAATATTATACATAAGTCCAGATTTCCTAATGAACTTAAAAGAATTTGGAAAAAACATTAAAATAGGAATTCAGACTAAAGGGTATGAAGAAATGAATAGTGGTAACAATTTATTAATGTGTGTAGGATTTATAGGAAAATTAACATTAAGTAGTAATACTAAATTTAAATTAAAAGTAAATGACGTAGTTGAAGTAATGGGAAATAAAGGTATGAGGTTAGTAAAACCAATAAAAATAGACCCAGAAATATATGCAGGTTTAGAATGGAATCTAAACAAATTTAATAAACCAAAATCCTTACACCAGAATCTCATTTACTATACACTACAAGTAAAGGAGAAACTTCAGTTAGATTTACAGATTATAATTATACAACTAGAAGAGATTTAGACGACGCTGAAACAGAAAGTACTATAGAAACAGAACAAGAATTTATGAATATAGTTCTACAAGAAGGCTACGAAGTAGATATAGTAATAGAAAAAGCTCAAATGTTAGCAGAAGAATATAAACATATAACCTTTAAATGTAAAGGATGTTAGAAAAATGAAATGGAAATAAAAGAATGTATAGAACATTTCAAAAACTGCTTAGAAAGAAGTGATAACCTAGGATATAGAAATAAAGAAGAATTAATTTCTAAAAAGAAAGATGAAGATACAAAATCCGTACTAAGTTCCATAATGAGTTATAAAGAATTAGCAGAATTAGAAGCAACTAGTTCAACAAGTGCTACCCCTTTTCAACAGACAAACCCGAATCCTCAACCAATAGATTATAGTACAGGAAATGTACCTAGGAGGCCAGCAGTTAGGATAAATCCAGATACAGAACTTAGAGGAGATAATATACGACCAGCAGGAAAGAGAATGCCAATAGAAGAACCAATTAAACTACAAGAAGGAGGTAGTAAAGGTAAAATACTAAATATAGCAGCATATGACCCACAAATGTGGGATACAGTAATAGATTTATGGAAAGGAATAGTAGCAGTATATTATTTAAGACATTATATAGAAACCGATATAGAAACAAATTATAAATACCAAGAAACTTTTTTAGGAGAATCAACAAATGCTATGTGGGAAAGTTTTAAAACTAATTGCCCATATGACTTTCAGGTTCTGTTAAGTATGGGTCTAAATCCTTATAACTTCACAAATAAAATGCATATGTTACTAACCGGAAAAGATCCAAATAGTGGATTATTAGCATTACAAAAAGAAGCTTTAATAAAACTAGAACAACTTAGCATCTCACATTGGATATATATAAAGAAATTTTTACAAGATTATTTTTACTACTGCATGGTCAGCGAAAATACTTTTAATGAAGAACTAGGTAAAAAACTATTTAATAAGCTACCAGGAGCCTTAGGAAGAGAAATAGAAGAAAGATGGTATAAAAGAGATGGTGTAGTAGCTAGCCCAAACGTAAAATGGACCATAGGACATAGAACTCAACATATAATGGATATACTAACTGAAAAATGTACGAATATACAAATACAAAAACAACTAAAAAGAAATGAAAATGAATTTCTGTAAATCTTTATATACACAACCCAAAATTATGATAATCAGAAAAAACCTAAAAGATATAAGAAAAAATATAACCAAAAACCATTTAGTCATAAACAATACTTCTTAAGAAAATCAAAAGCTAAAAACCATGGCTAAATAGAGATAGACATTTTAGGAAATATAGAAATGATAGAAACTATAAAAACAAATTAGAATGTTATACTTGTGGAAGCGTAGATCATTTAGCCAATGTATGTCCTAAAAGAAATAATAATAGAACTAGAAATTCTCGATTAATAGAAGATTTTCAAGAAACATTACTAAATGTAGATGAATACATGTCAGATACAGAGAGTATATATTCAATAATAAGTTTTGATATAGAGGACATTTCTAAAACTAACTCTTCAGATTCAGAAGAGGATAATTTAGTAAATGAGTTAGGACAAGAAATAGATGATCTAGATGATTTAGGTTTAAATAACCTAGTAATTAATAATTTAATGAATATCACTCAAGAATGTGTACATGAATTTCAAAAACATAAAGGTCTAGACAGTAATAAATGTCGTATATGTAGTTGGTACCCAAGCAAAGAAAATAGAGCTAAGAGTAGAAAATATTATTTAGAAGCCTGTGTAAATTGTATAGAAAACACTTTAAAGATAAAAATAGAATCAAAACCAAATAGAGAACCGAATTATACAAATAATCAAATTCTAAATTTAAGAGTAGGAACTCTAGGAGGCAGAGTAAATAATCTAGAACAAACGCTAACTACCTTCGAAAAAGGAAAAGCCAAAATAACTAGAGAAGAAATAAATACACAAGAAGATACACAAGAAAATGTACATTTAGAAAAATTCGAAGTAGAACTTATGAACATAGAAGATAATGGCACTAGCCTAATATGTAATGAAGATAAAGAGTTTTCTATCATAAAAGTATTACTGAAAATTAGAATCCAAGATATAGAGATAGAAACTCTAGCACTAGTAGACCCAGGATGCAGCTGTATAATTAATAAAGAAATAGCACCATAACATTTATTAAAGACATTTGATAAATCCATAACAGCTACACAAATGGACGGATTGCAGAATATCTATAATTATTACATAGAAAAGGCACAAATAAGTTTCTTAAACACATGTAATGAATTCAACAAGCCAACTTACAATATTAACAGAATATTAGCGAGAGATTTAAACATAGGTTCAGACTTTGTAATAGGATTGAGTTTTTGCATACAAAATAGAGGAGGATGTATCTTAACAAGAGATGGAATAATACTATTTAAAAATCTAACCTATACTCCGGTACAAACAGTAACATTACCAATAGTATATAGAACACTAAGAACACGTAAAAAGGAAATAACTTCTAAACCATGTTGTAAGGATGCTCTAATAATGACAAATATCAAAATCAATGCCAAAATAGTAACCTATTAAAAGAAACTAAAACGCTAAAAGAAAACATTGAAGAATTAAAAAATTACACATTAATTAATGCAGAAGGATTAGAATATATAGAAGAAATAGAAAAATATTATACATTAATAAATGTTGAAACTCAATTTTATAATTTTCAAAAAGGTATAAATAAAATAGGCCTGATAAATAGTCCTAAAGATTTAGATAAAGTAATAAATATTCTAGATAAAATAGAAATAGTAGGAGAAAAACCCTTAGCACATTGGAATGCTAATGAAATAATATGTAAATTAGAAACAATCAACCCAGAATATACCATAAAGACAACATCTATAGAAGCTAACAATGAAGATACAGAAGAATTTGATAAACAAATCAAAGAATTGTTAAAATTAGAAGTAATTCGAAGATCAACATCTAGACACAGATCAGCAGCATTCATGGTAAGAAACCATAGTGAACAAATAAGGGGAAAAGCTCGTATGGTAATAAACTATAAAAGATTAAATGACAACACCAAAACAGATGCATATAAGTTACCAGATAAAAGTGAGTTAATTAATAGAATACAAGGTAAAAAGATATATAGTAAATTTGACTGTAAATCAGGATATTGAAAGGTAAAAATGCACCCAGACAGCATAGAATGGACAACATTCACCTGTCCAGAAGGGCATTTTGAGGGGCTTGTTATACCATTCGGACTAAAAATAGTCCCATCCGTTTTTCAAAGATGATATTTTTAGAGATTATAAAAATTTTATATTAGTATATGTAGATGATATGTTAGTATTTAGCAAAGATATGCAACAACATTTAGGACATTTACAAACGGTATTTAGACTATTTGTTAAACACGGAATAATAATTAGCAAAAAGAAAATGGAATTATGTAAAACACATATTAATTTCTTAGGAATCTCCCAAGGAAATGGGAAGATAAAATTCCAACCTCATATAGCCATAAAGGTATTAGAAATGCCAGACAAATTAGAAAATACTAAAGACCTATAAATTTTTTTAGGATTAGTAAATTACGCAAGAAACTTTATTCAAGACTTAGAAAAAATAGCAAGACCTTTATATACTAAAACAGGCAGTAAAGGGCAAAAATATTTCAATCTAGAAGACATTAAATTTGTACAACAGAATAAAGAAAAGGTTAAAAATATCTCAGATTTAACAATTCCACTAGAATTTGATTATTTAATCGTCCAGACCGATGGAAGTAATTTAGGATGGGGAACAATGTTAAAAGCTAAACCTAATAGATATAGTGATAAAAATGAAGAAAAAATTTGTGCATATCAAAGTGGACAATATAAAGAAAAAGAAAATATGCCTAGTATAGATTTAGAAGTATTAGCTATAGTATATGGTTTAAATAGTTTTAAATTATATATTTTAAATAAAGAAGAAGTTTTAGTAAGGACAGATTGTGAGGCGATAATTAAATTTAGCCAAAAAATAAATGATAAAGCTAGTAGTAGATGAAGATGGTTAAATTTTATGGACACTATATTGGTATATAAGAACATTGTTTTCAAATATATTAAAGGTAAAGAAAATGAATTAGCAGACCAGTTAAGTAGGTTACAATTAAAAACAAAATCGGTTAACCAAAACTAATGTTTGTTTCAGCATTCGACCAACTTGTCAACATACAACATACAAGGGCAAGAGAGTAACATCTTCCTCATCTCAAGACATTTATTATCAGAAAATGCTAGGAAATGTTAGATTTAGACCCTAGAATTCTATAGGACTTCAAAATTCCATAGAACCAATGGAAAGAATAGACTTTGGACCTTTTAATTTAATTTCTTTTTCACCTAGTAATTATTCGTTCAAACTTAGACCAAAACATGTTTTAGACAGATCCCAAAAATGTTTGGTAGATAATCTTTGGATAGCACACTATAAGCCAGACTCCAAATATTTTTTAGCCTCTATAAATGCTTTATGTTAATATATATCAGACGAAAGTAAGCCTAGATTCAAATATTATGTAATTATACATGGTAAGACAAATGAAATTTTTCAGACTTTGTTAGAAGTAATGGACTCTATAAAAGGTGTAAGAAATCCTCTTTACAAAGGTTTTAATGATTTTCCAAAGCTTTAGACTATGCAAGAGGACACCTTGGACCAAATTTTGATTTATAACCAACCCTCAGACAAAATCCAAACCAGACACCCCAATACAATATCCAAAGGGATTCATAAAAAATATTTTTTTGTGACTATTGCACCTCAATGACCGATGCCTTCAAAAGATTAAATCTTCAGAAGGAGGCTCTTATTGTAGAAAATTCTAGACTCATGAAGCAAATACAGACTCTACAAGACAAGCTTAGTAAATATCAGACAAGAAAGACTCATGCAAGTACTCAGACACAGAGTTCTCTATCTAAAAAATAAATAAATTAGAAGGGTGTGCATTCCCCTCTGTATGCTCAGAAATCCACTGTACCTTATGTTGGTATAGCTAGTCCGGTTCTAACGGTAACTGGTAAAGACAAATCAAATCCATTTATGGCTGTCACTTTGCCAAAAAGTGAAGATAAAGCAGGACCTTCATCAAAACCACCTAGAACTAGCACCTTAAAAAGACAATAATGGTGAAAAAGAAAAATAAACAAATTGAGATTATCGTAAAACAGACATTAGAGAAATTCTTTAGTAGCCAAGAACAAGATAAGCATATGGATAGTAAAGACAAACTATGTACAAGTACAGATAGGGTAGTTCTAAACATGAATTACCTGTACTATAATCTACTGGTTGGGGATTCGGGTTTGTCTGTTGAAAAGGGCTAACACTTGTTTTACTAGTTGCTTCTAATTCTGCTAATTCTTTATAACTCATTATGTAACTTAGTACAGATTTAGTATCTTCATCTTTATTTTTAGAAATTAATTCTTTGTTATTTCTATATCCTAGGTTATCATTTCTTTCTAAGCAATTTTTGAAATGTTCTATACATCCTTTTATTTCCATTTCATTTTTCTGACATCCTTCACATTTAAAGGTTATATGTTTATATTCTTCTACTAACATTTGAGCTTTTTCTATTACTATATCTACTTCGTAGCCTTCTTGTAGAACTTCTATATTCATAAATTCTTGTTCTGTTTCTATAGTATTTTCTGTTTCAGCGTCGTCTAAATCTCTTCTAGTTATATAATTATAATCTGTAAATCTAACTGAAGTTTCTCCTTTACTTGTAGTGTATATTAATTGAGATTCTGGTGTATGGATTTTTGGTTTATTAAATTTTTTTAGATTCCATTTTAAACCTGCATATACCTCTGGGTCTATTTTTATTGGTTTTATTAACTGTATACTTTATTTCCCATTACTTCAACTACGTCATTTACTTTTAATAATGACGTATATTATTATTTAATAATACTATAGTATTATATTATACTATTAGATTAATTCCTATTATTATTTAATAGTTCTTGTATTTAATATGTAGAGAAAATAATTCTATTGTCATTGCATTATAGGAATATGCAATAGAATATGCATTAGTTCTAATTGTTTCAATGACAATATTTATATTATAGGCAGATTAAATTATTTCAATAAATGACAATTTTTCTCGTTTAAATCAATATATTGTAAAAAATCCTATTCAGTATTCCCTCTTTTCTGTTGTTTTTTCATGTCTATAGTTCTTATATTCTATATTTTCCCCAATTTGTTTTTTTTTACCCGGTTCATCTCTTCCTCTTAACCTTTGTTCTTAACAAATTACTTCTTTAACCACACCCCAAAAACTTCATCTGGCAACTAACACTCGTCCTTCGTCTATTCTGCAGACATAGCGAACTTATCAAGGCCAGAATTTCTAGGAATTTACAGGTTAATCCATCGTTATTATTAAGAAATTAAGAGGTTAACCATATACAAGGGTAATGAGTTTAAACAAACATAGTTTAATTTACATGATGTACAACAAACATAAAAATTTTTACAACATAAAAAAAATATTTTTTGATGGGGAAGTATAAAATAAATAAGAACTTACATGAAGTAACTGGAATAGAGGCTTCCCTTTCGGGAACCCTTTAAGGACTTTGAAAAACTAAAAACTTTATTATTCCACAAACTTTATATATTACAAGCTTTGATTTACATCAGGAGTTGGTGGTTGGACAGGAGGATTGGTTTATACATAGGAGAGAGCAAATATTTCTTAGAGGTTCTGAGTTTGATCTATGTTTTGCTATTATTTCTAAGTCTTATATAGACCAAATTAAGAAAAAGGAGTGGACACGGATTAAACTACATGGCCTGGACAATATGCCCGATAGATAGGGATAAGATTCTTTAATAATGTAGGTCGGGTACACATTGGGCCCCATCGTCACATGCATTATTATTCGTCTTTTCCAGATGCGTACTTCATCAGTTTTTCATTCCTTTTGGAAAGTAATGATAAAGGAAGCACTCTGACACAGACTTGACTAATTACAAGACTCGAAGTGGGCATACCCACATGGCACTCTTATCATAATACTTGTATCTTATTATTCCATGTATCTATCTGCTTTTCCACTTGTTTTCTGTCTTTCTATGTATCTAAGTTGTGCAGGGTTATGGTGTCGAAGCTCATTCCAGAGTCATCATCTTCATAAGGATCCTGAGTATCTTGGAGAAGACTATCTTCAAATCTATCGTCTTCTTCGTCTGACGATCTTGGAACATTAATGTCTGTTGTATTGTTCATGTTTAGAACTACCCTATCTATGCTTGTACATGGTTTGTTTTTACTATCCATATGCTTATCTTGTTATTGGATACTAAAGAATTTCTCTAATGTCTGTTTTACGATAATCTTAAATTTGTTTATTTTTCTTTTTCGCCATTATTGTCTTTTTTAAGGTACTAGTTCTAGGTGGTTTTGATGAAGTGTAACACCCCAACTTTTTTGAGCCAGAATGCTACACGGTGCTTATGACCCCCAAGGATCACAAGCTAACCCATGATTGATATCTGTACCTGTACACTACAATATATAACGTAATAATGCGGAAAACATGAACATGTAGGCCATAAGGTTCAACTGAATAAAAAATTTGTCAAAACATAATATCCATATGGGTGAAAGCTACCCAAAACAGCTGAAAACTGAATCAAATCTGAATATAAGTCTGAATACTGAATGTGAAAGCCTCTAACTACTGTCTGAATAAGGAGTTGAAGGAACATATTTCCAACTAAATCTGTGAACTGATAACTGGCTAAAATAATAATGAATAAATCAAATCATATTGTCCTCGAATGAAGAGGACTCACTGAATCTCTGCGACTGAAAATGCTACTGCTACTGCTGATCTAGGGCTCGTGTCTCTGAACCTATAGTGTAACATAAAAAGAAAGCACCATAGCGTAAATGCATCAATACGAGGGAATGTATTGAGTATATGAATGAGTTAGGCTAAATATAAACAGGGTTTACATGCATGAACAATGCTAACTGTCTGACTGATATGAACATAAAAGTACAAACATGCATACATAGTAACTGAAATTGTGGGTGTATGATAGCTAGTCCTGTATACTAATACATGGATTATTGATGGCTAACATGACTGATACTAAAATTTTGATAACATGGGCGACTGTATCTAACAATCCTGAATCTGATGGAACTATCTGAGTTCTGTACTGTAACTGAGTATGACTGTATCTGATAGTCCTGATATACTGAAATCTGAAGACCTATCTGAGTTCTTTTACTGAGATTGATTCTGAAACTTGGGAGGTAGTTGTTTAACCGACATGCCCCAATAATGCATATAGCTAAGTTGGGGTCCAATCTCTGCCTCGACTGGAGGGGTGTCAATACCGCACCACTGGTAAGGACAGTTATGGGTGACCCTTATGATACGGGAATTCCTAGCTCGATACCTTTCACACAAAGACAAGCACATGAGTTGCAATGACTCCAAGCCTTGTTCACATTCTTGGCTATGTGTGAGGCCCTTGTGAGCCCATCTAAGGGCCTATATTTAATAAAATGTAAAGAGGCCCACCAAGACACCCCAAACCCACCCACTTAAATGCCAAGGGTAATTTGGTCTTTGTCCCTCCTTTCTAAGTGACTATATAAGCCATTTAATAGGGCTAGTCTTGCTTTAGTTGATTCCCATTATTCAATAAACAAAGACTTGTAAATTTTTGACTTCTCTTTCTCATTATTTGGAGAGGCCAAAACCAAATTCTCACTAGTAGAGTGATACTAGTGTTGTATCTTGGCTAGAAACTAGGTTCTTGAGGTTCTTTGAATTCCTCTTGGGTCAATTAAGAACTTGGTATTGATATTTATTAGTCTTATGGTCCTTTCTCTTGTTAGGGTTCTTATATTAATGAATATTGTGTATCAAGTTTCTATCTCTTTCTTTGTAAATCTTGTTAACATTGTGTTGTTGAATATAAAAGTCTAGTGAAGCCGTGTGGGGCTCTTTCGGTTCACTAGCAATATCGTCTTTGTTGTTCTTGTTGTTAAACTCACTTTTCTAGTTCAAACAAGTGTTGCAAACCTAGTGAAGCCGTATGTGGCCATTTTCGATTCACTAGCACTTTGTTGTTCATCTTGTTGTTCTTGTGTTGGTTGGAATCTCTTGATTCACACTTAGAATTGTATCATTTGGTATCAAAGCTCAAGGCTAGGTTTTGTTCTTACAAAAACAATCTTGGAAAGCTCTTACCAAAA